>NC_133940.1:16196014-16499044 GCF_031877795.1 Strix aluco | reverse complement strand
CCTAAGGATGGCAGCACAACCCTCTAGTGTATCAGAGAAACATGATCTCATTCCACTTGAGATGTCTTCAATTTGGGAAGGAGTCTGAACCTATTCTTTCTGTCCTTGTTTTGGGGCCAAAAAGGCAAAGAGATTCCTGTGTCAGAGTGAAGCTGCCTTGACTTAGTATAGTTGCACCATGCCGACATGTTTCTGAGCCATCAAGGAACCCAGAGCAAGGTGATTTGGCATTTTTAAAAATAAACAGCCTGCCACATACTAAATAAATCTCCCATTCCTAAGAATAGCTGGGTTCACAGCATGGTGAGGAAAGAAACTTTCCTCTCCAAGTAGATGAGCCAAGGAGGTTGGGAGAGGTTTTGTCCACAGGGGAAGAGACAGGCTGTGCAGCAACACAAATTGTCTACAGCTTTATATGGTTGGGAGAAAGACAGAAGGAGTCTCATGAAAGCAGTGATCATGATGTTCTGTTCAAAGGCAGGTGGAGAGCCGAGGGGAGTCTCTGAGCCAGGACCATGTCCAGAGACCAGACTGGATGCGTGGCTGATGGGGGAGTCTGGTGTGACCCTGCGGCAGCACCGGCTGCTCAGCCATGAAGTGTTCTGCCCTGCATCTTGAGCAACCAGATGCTGCTCTTCAGGCAGTTCAGGATGCTCAGAAACCACAGCAAAATAAAAACAGAGCTGGCATGTGAAAAGGCACCAGTGCAACTTCTTGTAGATGGGAGCATGGTCTGAAACCTGTCCCCAGCCTGCTTCACCTAGATAAGGGCTTGGGCAGGCTGCATTAGAGGGAAAAGTGTGGCTTCCCCAGCACCTCAGTAATACTCTGTCGTCTCTGCTAGAAAGGAAACCGCAGGTCCCCTCTGCCTTGCTTGCAGTATTCATCTTGATCCTGAACATTTCCTCAAAAGCTCCAGGTGGAGCAGCTGGCTTTATACACTCTGGGCAGAGAAGGCTTTGATGCCTCTTTTCCCCAGAGGTAGTCAGGGCTGCAGCTTCCTTCACCAAAGCAGAGCCACGGGGCTCCTCCAAGCCCATCACTACAACATGCCAAGCAGGCACGCTGCTCTGCGGTCGGCAGCCTTCCCACAGCTCCCTCCCTCCCCCTCGAGCTTTATTTGTTTATCATTTTCATCTCCTTCACAGAGCTGTCCTGCATTTCTCCTGCTTCGCCCTCCTCCTACATCCCTGTCCCGCGCTCTGCCTATTGGTTGCAGGGGCTGCGCTCAGGGGGAAGCCCTGCGATTTTCTATATAACCAACTGCTCCATTCGGAAAGACCTCAGCAAGTCACGAGAGGGAAGAACCATTCCCCTGAGCACGAGCCCACACACAAAAGCAAACTCCAGGACCTACAACACTGCAGTTCTCCGAGGTCCTGCAGGACATGTCCAGCTGCCTGTGCAGTGGGAAGGAGCCGTGAGAGGGAAAGAAACTGATCCCAGGAGCATCAAAAGTTTGTGGTCACAAGGAAGGTAATGTAACTCCAATGAAAAGCTTTGCTGTTCCATGCACTAATTTGCAAACAAAATTACTTCTTGCTTCAGGGTGAGTTTTGGCATGTTTTTCAGATCCCTGCCCCCCGCCTCCAGCCCCCACTCTGGCAGAGGCGTTGAAGGGACCACGGTGCCTGAGTAAAGTCCATGTGGGCAGGGAGAGGGTGCATGAGAAGAAATCCAGCACACCTCTGGGGGGAAGGTCCTTCTGCTTATGGACCAGGTTGGGTTCAGGTTAGGAAAGCAGCTGGGGATGTGGTATTATCATCTGCCTTTCTCCCTTCTTTCCCCCACCCATAGCATTTTTGCTGCAAGAGGTGTTTATCCACTGAAAAGGTCTCTTTTGTGTTTGGCAATGCTAGTCTGGCAGGAGAGCACAAGAGGAACTGCTCTTCAAGGCAGCCTGCCTTGCTGCAGGCAGGACAGCAGGCAGTGTGCCGTGGTGGGAGAGGCTGGCTTGAGATAAGGACTCCACCTGGGATGTGGTCGGCTCTCCTGGCTCCCCAGCAAGAGGAATCCTGAGCCCCTCAGCTCGCATGTGGCACTTTTCAGAGAGGAGCAGGCTGTGGAGGGTTATGGCAGTGGTTTTCAGTCTCGTCTCCTCTCTGGGAATCATTCTCTCGTGTACATGTCATGAATTCAGTGGTTTCAGCTGCAGTTTGGACTCAGCACAGTGTAAAAGGCATCTCCACTTTCATGCATCTAAGCTATTTGCTAACAGAAGGGCCCCAGCCAGGCAGGTGGCATGGGGATGGCCCCTTCAGGCAACAAGTCAGTTACTTCCCCAGATGATCAGCAACATAAGCAAAGCTCAGAGGATTTTGGATCAAGCAGTGTAGGCTTTGGCTTCACATCTGCTAGGCACTGAACAAATTTCTTGATGCTCCCTTGCCTCAGTTTCCCTCACAACTGAGAAAGGGTTATGCTTTCAAGCACTCTGAGATGTGAGAGGCAGCATGGAGGGCAAGAAGTAAATGGACTGTTGAACAGGAGAAAACAATGCTTCCCTTTTACTAAATTGCTGGATTTTAAGGCAAAATGGGGGAGAAGTGCTTTTTTTTCTCAGTGCTTTACAGCGGCGCTGTGGAGGGGATGAACAGGATCTAGTGAGCTGTGTCCTGTGATACTCACATGAGCTCTTCTGCCAAATACCCAGGGGCTGAACAGCCACATCAGGATCTGTAGTCCCGCATTGGGGACAGCAGATAAGAGCAGCCCACTGCTGCAGAGGGCACGGGACACAACTTTCCAGGGATGCTCTGGTACCCTTCTGTCAGCTGCCAACTCGAGGAGCCACCATCTTTCTCCAAGCCCCTGGAGACCCCTGAGTGCCACACACTGTGCCATCCAAAGATGCTCCCTGTAGGCTGCCCAGACCCTCAAGGATCCCAGGCAGGAATTCTGGGCTGGGTCCGCACTCTACTATAAGCTGCAATCCTGTGGGCATAGTGGGGAGGAGAGGAGGGCATTGCTCAGGGCAGTCACCCATGAGAGCCAGGGGCAGGACAGAGAGCTGAGGAGCTTAGCAAGGGTGCAGGCTAAAGTCCCTGCACCGAGCTAGAGCAGGGATTTGCACCCAGGTCTCCAATGAGTTACGTTTGTGCTCCTTGAGGTTATTTATCGATTCTCTCCCTTCCTTTCTTCCCCCAGTTCCCAACATAGCTGGGTGCCCAGCACCTGAGCAGGAGTCACAGCTGAGAATAACATCAAAACAGGTCAGAGCAAAGTCCACCCTGATCAGCTGTCTCCAGGACAGCAGTTGGAGCAGATGCTTAGGTAAATATCAGGAAGAAGGTGGTGTCAGAGAAGTTTCTCTGGTCACAAGGTCCTACATTTGGCAATTAGCTGATTAGGGATGTTCTGAGATCAAGTAGGGTACCAGGACTTCCGTAGCCACCAAGGACCAAGATTGTTCCAGTAAGCATTCCTCTCCACACACTGACTGGTGACAACTTTGTGAATCCTCAACTTTGACCAGTGTATCTCCAAAGGGTCTTTTGTGGAAGGAGGCTTCTCCTTGTCTAGACCCCTTAATAATCAGCTATTCTGGTGCATAGCTTAGTCCCTTCTCATAGTATTTTATACTGGTTATCCAAGGCGACAAGCTGGCATCCCACCATCCCCTCCTTAGGAAATTAGCTCTGCCCGTGCAGGAGGGACAGTGTGGGCTGAGGGTTTCCCCAGTTTTCAGATCCCATACACCTGCAGGTATCCCTCAGTGATGGACTATCTACACACCTCTGAGAGCAGGGTGCTTAGAGGCCAGATACGGGTTGTTCCCCAACCATGACATGGAGACTCCTCTAAATGCTCTTCAAGTCATTGAAAACTGCTCTTTTTCTTTCAGCCAGAGGCAGGCAGATAACTTCATAGTGCCTGTTCTGGCTCACACCAGTGCAGCTTGTCCACAAGATAAATTAGCAAAGCTGTTTGAGTCTGCACAGATAAAAGGCACAGAGAAAACACGAGATTGCTAAGCACCAGGCATGAATATTTCAGGAGATAGAAGCATGCTTATAGTGAGCTGAAAAGCGATGTGATCTTTAATTTTCCTGTGGTGAAACCGTATCTAAGGTGCTGTTATAAGGATTCAAACTAGAAAAGAAACATTTTTAATTAAAATGTGGTTGTTTTAACAGAACTGAAAACTTAATTCTCTAGTTCATGAGGTCCCCATGAAGGGATTTGGTTATTTTATTGCCTGTATTTATTTGACACGTAACTGGGAATAAATTTCAGGCTTCCTCCTAATGCTGCTTGTTTACAATTTAAAGTACTAAGGACCTGACCGAAGGACATAAGAGGGTCAGGAAGGACTAAGCCTGATTTAGATTTTCTGGCAAAAGAAGTAGGGTGAAACTGAGAAAAGAGTAGGTCTCGCTAGGGTGGTTTGTTGGAAAAGAATCCAACTTTATGTTGATTATACTTGGAGTCTTCCAAACAAGCAGAAAGGCACAGGCATTTCTACAAAGCCTGGCCTGAGCCCATGTCACATGAGGAATGCACAGCTGTATCTAGAGAAGCTGTGGTTATACCTGGCAGGACTCGTGGTTGGCTTGGCCATGCCTTCCCAGAGTGGGAACAGCATGCTCCCACTGTATATGCATTGCTGGTCCTGGGGTCCCCCCAGTCCTGGGCAGGGGGAACCAAGCTACAACCTAGCCTTGGCTGAATGGTCCTGGGGAGCAGATCCCCAGGGTACAGCTAATTTGGGCTCAGATTCCAATTCTGCCTGGTGGAGTCAAAGTGGAAGCTGAAGTCCCATCTCTAATCCCAGACAGGCACCCTGATCCCTGCCTAACTGGCTCCTCTGGAGCAGAGCACATCCCAGGGAAGCTCCAAAAGGCTCCTGTTTCTAGTCTAGGCACAGTAATTTTTCCTCCCTTCAAAGCTATAAAGTTTCATAGTTTGAGAAACATGTTCTTCACCCGCTCTAACTAGGAGACTCAAGATCAGTCCCTGTCTGGGGCACAGACAGTGCTGGGACAGACTGGCAGGGTACTGACAGCTTCTACTCCCTCCCTGGGCTCACTTTCAACTGGTGGCCATGTCTGAATCATCTAGAAGCCCCTTCCACAAATTCACATCATGCCAGGACAGTGCTACAGCCATCCTCAGGTTTCTCATGTGGTTGTTGAGCAGCAGCTTAGCTGGTCCTGCCTGAAAGCATTGCCTGAGATTTGCAAAGCAGAACCCACTCTGGTGATATTTATTAGTAGTGCTCCAGCCTTGGTGAGCTTGAGAGACATTTTACTGTCCTCAGCAGTCAAAACTGCAAAGAGTACAGGGAGATTTATATCCTGGGTATTGAGTTGAATGGGCACAGTGGATTTGGAAAGGAAGTGGTTCAATTAACAATGATAAGGATGGGGAAGGAGGGGCTGTACTTCTCGAACATAAATTGGAATAAAATGTCAGGTATCAATACGACATTTCTGGAAAAAACCTTGTAGTATTTTCCCATCACGGTTCCCAGCAAGAATGCGCTGAGCCTTTTTACTTTGCACTGAAAGATGGCACATGGCAGCCCATGGGATCTGCTGAAGAGTGAGATGTTAGTGTGGCTCCAGTTTTCCCATGGCACAAACTGGAAGAAAAGGTCTGCTGGTTCTGTGGACCCCGAGACAGGGTTTGCAGAATCACCCAGATGTGCAGGTGTCAACAGGGCAGGTGCTACTTCAGACAGTCAGGAACTAAATGACAAGTGGGGTGAGGGCATAAAAAAAGTCAGGTTTGCCATGTGAGCAGCAATGCCAAGTTCAGAAGGTGCAGTAGCTGATTCAACACACCTATTTGAGAAAAGGCAGGTGCCCTCATTTGCTGAAATACTATGTAAGAGGCGTAAGAGACTGTTTGTTTTCCTTTTAGTTTGTTTTACTGGACAGGCATGTTTAATTTTAGCAGCAAAGACTCCCACCTACAGGGATCAGCTGCTTTGACTGGATAGGATCTAATCTGGTGTTATTTCTGATTACTGTGATGACAGACTTTCTCCAACAATTCCTTGCATTCAGTCTCATCTTGTTCCTCCTTTCTCTGCTAACCAAGTTCTCTCCCTTTTCCCTTTCTTCATCTGCAGATCTGACCAAGACCCAAGCAAGGACGTCCCACAAGCATTATGAGGACTTCCGCAGCCAGCCTTGCCGTTCAGTCCTCCATGGCCAGAATCCCAGCTTCCACTGCTCTAGCCATTTTCCTGACTTGCCTCTTCTCCGGGGCACACAGCCAGACTCCAAGAGCTTTCCAGGAGAGCACCGTCCCCTTTGAGGTGCTTAGCCAGGAGCAGGCTTACAGTCTGGTCCATTCAAGCCTGTTACAGGATGCCAAGCTGTCAAACCACTCGGAGAGCCTCCCCAGGAGCACCAGCTCTGAGCCACCCCTGCTGCCCGTGTGTGTGAAGCCTGCAGATATCAGACACATCTTCAAGTACATCAACACCATCGTGTCCTGCACCATCTTCATAGTAGGGATCATTGGGAACTCCACGCTCCTGAGGATCATTTACAAGAACAAGTGCATGAGGAATGGGCCAAATGTCCTCATTGCTAGCTTGGCACTCGGAGACCTTCTCTACATCCTCATTGCTCTGCCCATCAACGTATATAAGGTAGGCTCCATGTGGCACGAGTGCTGCGGCCGCCTGGCGATTGCAGGGATGGTGTCTGCTCCCACCTGCCTTGGTGCCCTGGGGAATATCTATCCTCTGCTCTTTATTGAAGGCTCCATTTTTGCAAGGGAGATGGGGAGGGTGTTTCTGATCTCCAAAGGATGAGAAAAACGTAAACAGACAAAAAGCTCAGAGTACATTCCTGGGAAAGCAGAGGTGTTCTCAGCTACAGCTGTCTTATGCACACAAACACAAAAGCTCACAACCTTCCAGATCCTTTAAATCTCATCTAAAATCACAAGAAAAGAATCACTTGCAGTCTCCTAACATTACAACCCGATGTTTATTTCATCTGAGCAAAAATTATTGTTCTTGCGCACTGGGGACAGTTCTCCCAGCACAGTTCACTCAATCAGCCTCAAGCAAGTCTTTTTTATTCTAGCTAAACATGAAGACTCGTTCAGGAACAAGGAAGAGGGCTGTATTATAAAATGGGGGCTTCTTTCAGAGACACTGTCCCCTAAAATAGAGAGAAGAAACACAACAAATAATGAGGGGAACATGAGCTCTGGATGGTGCACTGGGGCAGAGAGGGCCGGGTAGATGTGAGCAGTACACCTGAGACCCCAGTTAAGAGCAGAAGGTGTATTATGACATCTGTGAGGTGTCTCTGGGATATTGCAGATCTTTCTCACCCATTGCTTGCGACAGGTTTTGGTGGGCTGTAGCCAGAGGTTTATATGAAGGGTTGGAAGAGATGCTGTGGGGTGAAGGAGTTGGAGCTCAGCCAGATTTGTTTGTCAAAGAGAAACTTTAGCCTGAAAAGTGCCGGGGGGGTCCTGGATTGAGCAGGCTGGGTGGAGGGGGAAAAGTCAGAGAAATTCAAAGTAGGAAGAAGGTGCATATAATTTGACAGCGAGAACAACCAGATGTGGTTGGCAGAGGGTCTCAAATCACTGTCAATAGATACTCTTCGAGTGAAAATGGATTGAAAACTATAAAGGTTTTTTAGCTCAAAACAAACAGGTTCTCCATGATCCAAACAATCCCCACTGTTGCAGGAATACGGATCCATGCAGAGGGTTTCACTCACGTGCAAGAAAACAGAGTAGCCTGGGGCCAGCAGCACTGACACAGGGGAAGGTTGCCCCCCTTCACCCACAGGGTAAAGCCCATCTCTGCTTTCACCCAACGGGCCCCCTTTGCTTGGAATAAGGCACAATTTGTTCTGCCTGAGAGAACAGTCTGAGGAACACAGCTGCAATGTTAGCAGCTCTCCCAGGGATCACCTCTACCCTGCACCCGCTGCACAGGCAGAGGTTGTGGAGGCAGCCCAACAAGCATGGTCATAGCTGAGCCCCTCAAAAACTTGAACAGCAAAGGTCCTCCAATTTGTCCTCAGTCAAAACCAGGGTAGGGAAGATTCCCATTTTAATCCTGCTTTTGACACACTTGATGGGAAATGCACCATCTGGCCAGGGAAAGAATTTGGGATGTGCAATGTACATTTAACATGAACAGGGTAATATCAACAGCAAAATATCTGGCAGATCTACCTCCATGAGATGCAAATGCTTCTCCACTTCGGGGGATCTGGACTGCAGAGTCCATCTGTCATGTTTATATCACCCACAATATTGGAGTGGTTGGGTTGGTTTTAGCCGGGTTCCCAAAGAAACAAGGCTTATACAACAGGACTGTGAGGACATGGGTTTGACAGCCCTTCCCTTCAGGATCTGCTTGCCCACTTCTGCTGTATTTCACAAGTCTCTGTTGTAGGAAGGTCCTATGTATCACAAAAAAGGGGTATGTGGGTCCAGATGGAGGCTGTGGGAATGAACCCATTGAGGAAAGCTGGCAGATAAACCCGTCACAGGCTCAATACCCAACTCTGCATCCTGGTCAGCCAAGAACTGGGGTTGCACTGAGCTTTGTGCAGAGTTCATGGCTTAGACCAAAGGCCTCATCTACGGGACACCTGCTGTTAACACAAGCTGCTGGCTTGGAGACACACTTGACCATCTCTTGGAGCTGCAACTAGCACAGCTTGCTGCCAACAGAAAGAAAAGTCAAGTTATTTTGTTTAGGCTAAGAACAACATCTTGCATTGGTGCTGCCTGCCTGGTCAAACCTCAAGGGCTGGGACTGCCTGCTCTGGCCACATCTACACTGACATCTTCTGACTGATGTTCAGGATTTCCCCAGGCCACCTGAGCAACCCCTCTCCCTTCTGCCCCTCTTGCTTCCAGCCACCTCCTGGAGGAAAAATTGTTGCTTGAGAAGCCCAAACTGACTATGAGCAACCTTGTCCTAAGAGTAGCCCTGTTCCCTCATGGTGTCTCAGCAACAGATGAGATGGGTGGACTCCCTGGGTTTGCAGACCAAAAAAAGGGTAGTGTTGGTTGGCTGCCTTCACCTGAGACCCTGATTTCCAGGAGAGCTTCTGTATCCATTTCTCTTGCTGCTGAGGCCAAACTAAAGAGCTTGCACAGGGGCTGGGTAACCATAGGATGGACTCCGGGTGTCATAAGAGTTGTGAACCCAGGCTCACTCTCATCCTCATGAGTGAGTGGCCTGGATTTCTCCTGCCTCTATGGCATCTTGTCCCTACCAATACCCTCTGCTTGCCCCAGCTGAGCTTGGGGCCACAGTGTATGTGTTCTATAAGGAATCTAAGTGTGGTAGAGGGTCAAAGCATGGTAAGGGCTTAGGACTACCTGGCTTTGAAAACCATCTGAAAGAAGCTGTCCTTGCTGGATTTTGGCTGTTTCAGAGAATGACACTCATTTTCCCTCTGAAAGTGACCCAAAGCCCATCGCAGCTTAGGATTCAGACCCACTCAAAACCAGCCAGGGTCTGGAGTCAGGACCCGGTGTCTGGACCATCCTTCCATCTATGTGTCAACTCATCTCACAATGAGCCCTTTGGGAAAAAAATGGTTCCCAGTACAACACAAAATACCGGAGAGCTCACACTGTGTAATCCCAGCGGAGGTAACCTCAGAGTGCTTTCAGCTGCTCTTTGTGGGCTTCTCACACATTGTGGGTAACCACCTGCTATTACGGGAAGCCGGACATGCTTTCCTGAAGCAGCCCGTTAACCCTGTGGTTCTTCCCCAGCTCTTGGCAAAGGACTGGCCCTTTGGTGTGCAGGTGTGCAAGCTGGTCCCCTTCATCCAGAAGGCCTCAGTGGGCATCACGGTCCTCAGCCTTTGTGCTCTCAGCATTGACAGGTAAGAAACAATTTCTACAGCTGCACTGCCCAGCCTGACCCATATTTGACTATAGCATGACTCCTCATTGTAACTAAAAGGCAGACTGCAGAGCAGCTTGGTCCCAGGGCAGATTCAGAGATGGGGACAGCGTGCTGTCATGCAGAGTTGAAATCCAACAGGAACTGACTCTGGTGACAGAGTTTAAATCCTGCTGGAAAAGGTTGAGGGGAGGATCATGATGTGCTGGAAGAACTGCTGGGTGGTGGGGAAAGATGGCACCTCCCCAGTGGCAAGTGGACATTGGCCAAGGATAGCTACCATCACATTCATCCACTGAATCCCTGCTTCTTTCCCATTCCACCGAAGAGAAAGGGTCAGGGGTGGTGGAGGAAGACGTAAAGGAAAGGGCCTTTGGGGACAACTCTAACCTGCATCTTCTCAGCCCCCTTCTGACAGTTGCTTTTCTCACTCCAATCTGCTCCTGTTGGCACATTGGGCAGGTACCGAGCAGTGGCATCCTGGAGTCGGATCCAGGGGATAGGAATCCCCATGTGGAAGGCAGTGGAGGTGATGCTGATCTGGGTGGTGGCCATTGTGCTTGCAGTCCCTGAAGCTATAGCCTTTGACATGGTGGAACTCAGCTACTGGGAACGACACCTGTGGGTGTGCATGCTTGCCTCTGAACAGAAATCCAGCTTCATGATGGTATGTACTCTGCCTCACCCCAGCTGCAGTGCAAGGGAGAGGGAGACACAGGCAACCAGCGCATCCTCCCTCCTTGGTTAGAGGATTAGATGCTTCAGTAGACGGCTTCTTCTAGTCATCAGGGTGAACACAGCGAGAGCAGTATCAGACAAAGCACAGAAGACCCAGCATTGCAGCGACATGGGGCAGACTTGCTTTGAATGTGGGGCCAGAAAACAGGCAGGGTCCTTAAGCTGTGTTGTGTCTTCACCATTCACATCAGAAGGTCACGACACATCTCGGGAAGCTTCAGAACCTGGTATACTGCCCCAGCAGGCCAAAGAGCATCTCCACAACCAGTCTGAATGGGTAACCTTTATCACAGGGTCAGCTAAGGGTGAGCAAGGGAATGAATACCCTTACAAAGCATCAGAACTTATCTCACTGTGTCTACCAAATAAGCTCCTTGCAACTTTTTCGTGCACAAGCGTGCTAGATTGGACTGACAGACAGATGTACACCAGCCTTGACTTCTTTAGATTAAACGTGTATCAGCCTCGGAGGAAGACAATCCCATGTGCACTTAGCACAGGAGCCGTTACACTTTCACACATCAGAAGTGTCTGATACAGACCAGCATCAGTGTCAGGGACTGGGTCAGTTCATGTCCCAGTTACCCCCCCACCTTTCCCTAGTTTCCAGTTGCTCTTTCTTTTGCATGCAGTTCTACCGTGATGTGAAGGACTGGTGGCTTTTCGGCTTCTATTTCTGCCTCCCCTTGGTATGCACTGGCATCTTCTACACCCTCATGTCATGTGAGATGTTGAGCAAGAGAAATGGCATGAGAATTGCTCTGAATGACCACATGAAACGGGTAAGAAAACCAGAAAGGCAGAAACTCTGATATTTCCCAAAGAGGAGGGAGTGCTGTCAAAGGGGAGAACATGCATCTGTCCCTGTAAAGGACACATATGAGCTGACACAGCCTCACAGTGGTCATTGTGCAGACATTGATGCAGACACATGCATTAAACCAGGGAGATGGGCCTTCAGCTCTACAATCTCCAGCCTCAGGGACAACCCAAACCACTAGCCTAATGGCCATGGACCAGCTTGAGTTCCAGTTTCTTATGGTCATTTATCTCTGGCTGTGCTGTGCCAGCCCAGATCACACCAAACTGGACCAAATGCTGAATGTGCCACATCACAGACAAGAGATGCAGGGAAATGAATAGTTCACTGTCCCCTCCCACACTTTGCAGAATGATCCCCTGAGGCACATCAGCTGGTTGTCACAGTAATATAGTGTGAAGGCTGGATGGATGAGGCCCCCATGTTCCAGGGACTACCAACCCAGCAAGGTCACCAGAAGCAATGGTGGGAAGGGGTGTGAAGGAGTCTGGTCCATATTGTGGTGCTGGTACCCTACCCCTTTCTGAAGCCTGGATCTCTCATCATGCAGGACTTGGAACCTGCTGTTAGTGCTTTTGACTCAAAACAGGTGCCCAGCTGTCATCAGATTGCAGATTACTTGAAGTGCCCTTGCTCAGCATGGGGAGATGGTGCTTTGCGCCTCCCACTCTCCAATGCTCAGCCAAACTATCCCTTCTCTCCCACCCACCTTCTCTTTGCAGCGTCGGGAGGTGGCCAAGACTGTGTTCTGCCTCGTGGTGATCTTTGCACTCTGCTGGCTGCCTCTCCACCTCAGCCGCATCCTCAAAAAGACCATCTATGACCAGACAGACCCCAACAGATGTGAACTGCTCAGGTAGGGACATCAGCAGGAGGGCACTGTGCTGGGACCCTCTGTGAGCACGGGCAGAGGCTCTGCTGGGCTCATTGCTGGCTGGTGGAGTTGCCTTCCAAACACCTTGTTTCAACAGCTCCTTTCTAGATGGCATTGCTCTCCTGATAGGCACAGAAAAAGGGTGTGGGGGACCATAAGAAGAGAAGAAATTAAATTTTGAAATGTCTCTCTAAAGCTATGGGTTAAAGAGGTCTCCTGGGCAGAGAAACATTCCCTGCAGGGCTAAAGGGACTGTAGCACCTCTAACGGCTGTGCACGCTTTCTGCCATGTTGTGGGTGCCTGTCTCCCCCTCTCCTCTTTACCCATCATGCCAAAATCCAGTTCAGGCCAGACACCGCTACTGTGCTTGAGTTTGAGAACATCAAAGTCACCAAGGAAAATCAGATCTCATGGTCCTGGTTTCCTCAGGAAATGCTCATCACAAGAAAAAGTGTTGGGCAATTGTCCAACTGCAGGAGGGCCTTCTCTGTGCTCACCTCTGTGTTATCAGGCACTGGCCCTCTGTGGAAGCAGGTTCCCAGGCCAGGCAGTTGGCAAGCATTTTGGAAACCCTCCCTCAGTTCTCTGTGAGCTTCCAACATGCTCACCCTCTTCTTTCCCATCCTGCCTCAGTTTCCTCCTAGTGATGGATTACTTTGGGATCAACATGGCCTCCCTCAACTCCTGCATCAACCCTGTGGCTCTCTACTTCGTCAGCCGGAAATTCAAGAACTGCTTCCAGGTAGGGTTCACCCCCTCAGAGCTCCTGGCTACAGTGACCGTTCCCAGACACCGGTCCCAGGGGCATAAGCTCTCACAGACCAGGCACGGTGCAGCCAGAGGCAGCCCCATCACAGTGGATTTCTGTGCTTACAAGATGAGGGGAAAGATGGTGAGTGGTTTGGCAAACACACCCAGCAAGCAGCAACAGACAGGTCTGGTCCTCACAGCTCCTGACTCCCAGACAAATGTCCCATCAGGGACACACTGGGGCTGCCAGTAGCCCACACGATTCCCCTATTTGCTCATATGCTGATCATATTTCTCCTCTCAAATTTTCCCCCTGCTACATGCCTCTCTTCCCAGCTTCAAGTACACTAGAGCTCGCTGCCCTGACAGGGAGAGGCTTTTGCCAATGCAGGACCTAGAGCAAGCCAAAAAAGTTCCCATCATTCTGGATCAGAAGCATCCTCACAAACCATTAGACCAGGGACTGGGGCTGCTTTAAACTTCAAGACCAAGTTATTAACAGATAATTTTCAGGAGCAGTGGAACTCTGAGAAAGGAAGGGGATGGGATGGGATGGGATGGGATGGGATGGGATGGGATGGGATGGGATGGGATGGGATGGGATGGGAGTCACCTCCCAGCTGCTATGGCATAAAGAAGAGTTGAGCCCAGCTAAGCACTACCTGTATTTTCTGTCCCACAAGGACAAGAAGCCACAACTGCAAAAGGCACCCAAGATTTCGGTATCTTCATTTCCAAACCACACCAGCTCTATCTTGGAAAACCTGCTCCCAGCAGGTCTGCAGGACAGCAAGGCTCAGAAGTGCAGGCTGCAACTCCCAGGCTGGCACTGTGCAGGTTGACTTGCCAGCATCAGTAAGGGAATAATTCCTCCTCTTTTACCCTGTAGCCCACACCTGTAACCTCTCTCCCCACCCTCTTGTCTCTTTGCAGTCCTGCCTGTGCTGCTGGTGCCAGAGACCAGCTCTGAGCATCACACCGACAGATGAGAAGGGCTCTGTTGGAAAGTGGAAAGCCAACGGGCAGGAGCTTGGGCTGGACCGGAGCAGCTCCCGCCTGAGTAACAAATACAGCTCTTCCTAAAGCCATGCCACCTGTGGGGCCGAGAGGAGAAGGCACTGTGCCAAGCCAGCAGGACCCCTCCATTTCTCTCACATGGCCAATTTCTGGCTGGGCCTGAATTGTTTTTGCCTTTGTGTCGTAACCCACCTGGAAGGAGCTGCAGCATTTCACAGACCCCTGGGACTAGCTCTGAACACAGCCTCCAAACCACGCTGATGCATCCTCTGGTCCAAGTCGCCTCTGGAGGAGGGGGAGAGGGATTCAGATCCTTGTAGGATTTTTCATTTCCTCACAGGAAACCCAAGTGACTTATGGCCATTTGTCTCAGGTGGAAACATGGGGCGGAGAGATGTGTGCAAAAAGGGAAGGAAGGTTGAGATGCGGTCACTTTGAGGTAGATGTGGGATGAGGAGGAGAGGGAGAGGACCATGAGCAACAATTTCCAGCTGAAAAGGCCAAAGAAAAGCTTTGATAACATCCCTTATCATCTCCCTCTGTTGCTGGAACAGTTTGTCCCTGGGCAAAGAGCCAGGATAAGATTCAGGCATCATGTATGTCTGGTAGACCATCAATGGTGTGAAATGTCCTCCTCTTCATGGTAGGGAGAGATGGGCAGTAACTTGGCTTCATTGTGTGACCAGCCTGACCTGGGGAGCCCTAAAAGTTCCCATCCTCTTCATCTTTACCTGGGAAATCTGCCCCAGGCTCCTACCCAGGGATGACGTTCACCCCACCTGTGTACGGCACAAGAAAGTGATTGTATGTGACCACACGGCTTAGGGGACCAGATATCCTTGGCAGAACCTAGTGACAGCATCCAGCCAAACCATCAGCTCCAGATTCCCCCTCCCCAGGAACAGGGCTAGCCCAAGTGAGCTCCTGGCTAGCCAGGAGCCATTGCTGGCTCAAGGGGCTGTCTTTCCAGGGAAGAGTTTGTAAGCCCAAGAAAGGGAAGGCAGAGGTGGCTCAAATCTGGATGAGGCTGTGACCAAGGAGCCAGCCCTCACCTTTCCAACGCCCTGTATAACCTGGAAGCAGCTAATTCTGTGCCTGACATAGAAGCAAGGGAGAGGATCCAGGAGATGCGCCCTTCCAGAAGAGCATCCAGCCTTGATCCGAGGTCTTTGGCAGCTGGGAAGTCCACAGCCTTCTTCAGCCACTGGCTCCTGGGAAGGGGATCACATGCAAGACCACAGCTCTGAAGGGAAAAAAGGGGTGTCCTGCATTTTGATACCTGTAGTCTGTCTTCCCTCTGCCAACAAGGCTGAGCTCCAATAGGGCAGCAGTGCTGGACCCCGATGTGTCTGGGCCATGGCACCATGACACCAAGGTTCATGGCATTTGTAAGGGGACAGAGATGCTCGTCCTCATGGTCAAACTAAGGTGGAAAAGGCAATGGGAAAGGTCCGACCTCAGCTGAAAGAGCCACTGGAGCTAACCAAAATATGGCAAAGAGCTTTCACAAATCTACTCTTTAAAATAATTAATCCCTGAGTGCTTTTCCAGCATGTTTTTCTAAAAAATCATGCTTGCACCTCTTGCCAAAACTTTAAGAAAACCTGTATAAGAAAGTTTTAGTTACCAAGTTTTTGATTATTTTTCTGTTGTTTTTTTCTTCTTTTACCTCTCTTTCTTTCTTCTTTCACCTTTTCATCTTGTCATGGAAAAAAATGAAGAGAGGAAAAAGGGAGAAAAGACCTGCAAATAAAGCAAAATATTTTCCACGTGTTGGGGATTTTTTAGCTTAGTTTTCACTGAAATGCAAATGTTTTACAAAGAAATCACATTTCTGAAAGACAAACAGGTTTCAGCGAAAACAGAAAGAATATCTAGACCAGCACATTTTCTGTAAACTTACCTACCCACCAGAGTAGATTTGTCTGTATCGATTTTGCAGCGCTGCTGCTGTGCTCTGCCCTAGAGCTGGCTGCATTTTGTTGGTGGACAAATGAAGTCAACGGAGAAAACTGATAAAGACTGAAATGTTCCAGCGCAAACATCTTAGTAGAAGGATATTTTTAAATGATTGTGCTTATAAAAAAATCCGAATTCTATGTATTTCTGTATTTGTCCACATTTACAGGCAAACGGATTCTGCAACTTCAAATCAACACCTCACACCACTCCAAGGATGTAGCAGTGGGTAAGCCAGTGGCACATCAAGCCCAACACAATGTTTCGCTCACATTCTGCCTGACCCCAAATTGTGGCAAATCAGTTCCAGATGGCCCCGCTCCTTGGGGGCCTCCTGCTGGGATGAGGCGAGCCCTCTCCTACATACCAGGGCCTGCTCTGCCGAGTTGCAAGCAGCTGCTACGGAGTGATTTGCTTCAGGTTAACATCTCCACCATTGCACCTCTGTTGGTACTCCCTAAAATTCATGCACCCACCTGAGCTCTGGGTTTAACGTTCTCAAGGGTTGCCAGGGCAGCTGTGCCATGCTGGTGGCTGAAAGGGAGGGTGGGAAAGTCCCATAACAGGCAGTAGTTAGGACGCTAGCAGCTAACTGGGATCCTCTGACCCTGTGGTTACAGTTTTCCTCCCACTCATCTGAAATGGCTGGTGCTTTGGTCACAGGTTGAGCCAACATCATTCTCTCTTGGGGTCCTCATTGCATTGCACAGGCCTGGAGCACAGCCCTGGCTCGTGGAGACTCCACCATGAGAGTCACATAGGTGAGAAACACTGTGTAAGCAGGGGACTTTGCTTGCTGGGGGCTGATTTGGGTCAGTGCCCTTATAGCCTGGACAACCTGGAGAAGGCTGACAACTCCAGCGAGCAGAGGATGCTGTGGGTCAGATCTAGAGATGTGTCAGGTAAAGCTGGTAAGTCTGGGTCACAGTAGGTAATTCAAGGTCAACAGACACACTGAGCAGGGCCAGCTTCAGCCCTAAATCAGCCCTGGAGACAAGCTGAGGATGAGCACACACACATGCAAGGAATGTGATTTCCTCTGTCCTGTCCACCTCTGCCCTCCTGGCACATACGTTGTCCCTCTGCTAGGCCAGGTGCCATTTTCAGGTGGTTTGTTGACCCTGAAACACCAGCCACACGGCTGCCCTTAATTAAAAAGAAATAATGCCAAATGAACTGGAGTTGTCCGAAGACAGGACCTCTTGGGCAGTGAGTCAGGAGAAGCAGCTTTCTTTAGAAACAAGATCATTCCAGACCCAGGAGGGATGTGGACACCAGCTCATTGTACCAGGACATAGGGGAGGGAGATACTGTTCTCTAGAGGACTGAAATATTCTGGGGACACAGGAGCCAGCTAAAATGCACTCAGTGCCCTAAAGAAGCAGAAGCATCAAACTCTGCATATCCACAAGAGCCAAAAAGGTGAAATAGAAAAGAAAGAAGCTTAGGAGTTTAAAGCTATGGACCTGTCCCTGGCTGTTGCCATCCTCCTTGCTGCAAAATAAAGTTGGTCCCAACTGGTAAAAGTCAGCCTTATCATGTTAGAACACAAGCAAAGCCTGCAGTCATGCAGTTTAGTACCTGCCAGAAGCTGAACAAGGGTTGTTCTGTCTTTTACTTGCACAGAACATGGGAACTAGCATATCTAAATGCACAGCTCCCATTCATTTCAGTGAAGATTGAACCATCTTGACAATTTCCAAGTAGTGACCTTTGGTAATGCCATAAGGAGCAGCATCCCAAACACTGAAGAGCCATGATCCTCTCCTAAGGACAGGCAGAACAGCCAGGACCTGCTAATATTCACAAGACAGACACCAATTACAGGCACACAGGGGAATCCTTTTACCTTACTTAACCTCCTGGGCCCCAAGTGGCTAACATCTCTTTATGCTTCAAGAACAGATTTAATCACTCCTGCATTAGCAGCTACACTCAGATCAACATTTTAGCCTTAAATGGTTCAAAACCAGTCTCAGATCTGCACATTATTAATATTGCAACAAACAGTCTGACATGAATTCATCCCAGCTCTGGACATTGCTATCACTTGCTGCACGTCTGTTTAACAGTGACTTCATCCTCCTTTGGTATAGCTTTCCCCTTGTGTTTTCCTCACAGACATCTTCTATTAAAACCAACATCATGAAGTTTGACCAAGTGTGAGAGAGGAAGGAGAGGAGAAGAGAGCTGAGATATCAGCAGGCAAGAGTACCCTTTTAAAGCTCTTCTACTGCACCAACATCCAAACGGCACTTTTCCATCCCTAGGTCTCCCTTAGGCTACAACCAAGACCAGGACCAGCAAGTTTCAGCTCAAGGGGACAGTACCGACTATCAGAAAAGAAGTGCACCTGCAGCCTGGTTTTAGCTGCTTGTGGAAATGCGGATGTGAAGACAGGTCCCTGCTGCCAGCTCCTATTGCCCTTCACAGGGGAGAGCGGTACAGTTCTGGGCATTCACATCCTTCCCTTGCTTTCCCAGGCACAGGAGGTCCAGAAACAGTGGTCCTTGTTGCACATCCCAGCAAACATGCAGCTGGCCCATAGCATCCCCTGCATAGTGGAGGAAATGACCAGCAAGTGACCTTTTTAAAAAGCTATTCTCCGTGGCACCTGGGCTGAGATTGAACCCAGGTGCATTAGTCAGCTCCTGGTTTATTCACCCCTTCACCCTCTCCCTCCCGCCCTGGGGAGACTGCTTTCCTGCTTTTTTTATGTCTCACTCCTGCTTGGGCTGGGGAATTCTCCAACCAGAAAGTCCCCAGGCCTGTGCGTGCTCCTACGTAGCAGGGTGAAACACACACCAGCACCCACCAGGAATAGCTCCTCTTCCCCATGCGCAAGCATGCTTTAACCACCCACAGGTTTCAGCACAAAGGAACCAGGCCAGACAGGATTAGCCAAAAGCAAAGCCACAGTAGCTGCCCAGTATGGATGTGGGACTGTGTTGGCATGTGCAGGATGAATCCATCGCAGCAAACTGAGAGGCAAAGGAGCCTTATTATGAAATGTTGGGTTCAGCTGGCTTCTTGGCCTAACACCTGTGAACACAAACTCACCACCAGCCTGTCAGGGAGACCAAGTCTGTCAATTCATATTTGATAGAGAAAACCTGACATTTTACATCCTCCCTCTTATTCCTCTGTATGTTAATAAAACATGTTGGTGTTTGAAAGTAGAATCTTTGGGTGTTTCTTATTAAGCAGCAGGGGGTCTGCAAAGTCTGCTAAATACTTAATTGAGTGTCAGCAGGTTCCTTTGGTAACTGCAGACCTCCAGTGAAGAGACAAGCGGTGTCCCCCCTGTGCAGAGCAAACCGGAAAGGTTCACAATCAATCCTATGCCCGGCATAGAGCAGAAAACCCCCTGCAATTTCATGCCACATTACACTCAACAAAAGGCTTTCACTTGGCTGGTTGCCAGCAGATCTGCACAAGGCCAGGGTTTCAGTGTTGTACCCTTTAAACCTGCTCATGAGGAGTGGTCTGGGCTTGCCTTTGTCTGCATTCTTCAGGGAGTTAAAAAAGGCAAGTCGTTTTTTACTCACCACACCCCTCAAATGAGCAGAGTATCATTTTATAGTGGTCTGTTTAAAAAGGAAGGCTGGCTATAGCTGCTGAAGTCAACTACACTGGTGCCAGTAACAGAAAGGTTTAAATCTGGAGAGGGTGCTGCTTCTCTAAAAGCTTGATTTTACACAACAATGAACTCCTCTGCTCCCTGTAGACTCTGGGAGAGACAAATTCTGTGCACCAGACTACCTGCAAACTCTGTCATCTGAAAATCCTGGGCAGGAAATAGCAACAACTCTTGGAGAGGGGAAGAAATAAGATGGAAGAGTGGAAGAGCTGCCTTCTAGCTATCATTTTCCATACCCATCCTGAGCTGCATGCAGTGTCACCTCTGCAGCATCAAACTTCATAAACTTTATTATTAGTGAAAATACAGGTTTGCAAGCAGTCATAAAAAAAGAATACAAACAAAAAAAACACTTGACATAGGGAATTCAACACACAGAAGTTACACACATCCATGGGGGCTGCCATCCTCAAATGCTACTGCATCTCTTCCTCCCTCTGGGCCCTGTATTCCTTCATGCTCTTCTGCAAACAAGAGCAAAGGACAAATGTTAAAAGCATATATCTGAGCAGCTCATATAGCACAGTGCCACCACCCTGGTCTGTGCTGTGACTTCTCTGCCCAGTGCCTCAAATGTTGAGGGACCCGAGAAGCTCTGACAGAGCTCCAAGTACTATCAGAAGTGACCGAGCTTTACAGTCACTCCAAGGGAAAGGAAACCAGGCCATGCTGCAGGTCAGAGAATGTCTAAAAAAAACTATTAGGTTTTTCATGTCAAAAGTGCCTACAATGCAGGTCTCAGCCTATTCTTCTCCCCTTCGAGACCAAGAGATAGAAAAGGCCCCTGAGCTCTTCAGAAATAGTCTCACCTCAAAGGTGTTGAGCACATGTTGGCAAACACCCATCAGGTCGTTCAGCCCTTTCCGGAATGGCTCTACAGCAGGAAGGGCCCCTTCAGGAAAGAAAATGCGTTAGTGAAATGGGAGACAGCTTCCAAAGGGGTTAGTAGCCCTCTCCCTCGCCACTCTGAAGCAGCATGGTTGTTACCACCATGCCCAAGGGCAGTCACCGTGACGGGGAGAGGCTCTTAGACCAGGTATGTGCCTACACACCTCCCTCCTCCCAGCCCACCACCAGCAGCCAGAGAATGTGGTGGTTCAGGCTGTGGCGCAGGATCAGCAGACACTTACCCTGCAGTTAGTCCCATGGGTAAGGGGTTACCTTGGCAAGGCATGCAGCCTGAGCACTAACTATTTTTAGGAAATTAAAGAGTCAGCAAGCACCAACTAGATACTTGCTTCCAGGAAGTGGTTTCTATGTATCTGATGCTCAAGGGCACAGCCCCATGAGGAAGTAATGAAATAACACCGTGCCTCTAGGCAGCAAAGCAAGCTGTGGCGATTGCAAGGCCTGGATGGAGGGCAGCGACTGGGCGTGGTGTGCTGGGAGGAGTGAGTGACTGCAAGAGCCTCAGAGCTGTCAGTGCTATCTATTATCAGGGAACAAAGTCATCTTTGGGAGGCAAGTCAAAAGATGGCACAGACTGATGGGGCTTTTCAAAAGAGCTTCAGGTCATAGCCTGATGACCAAAGCTGCAAGACAGCTGAGAAGGAGAAGCAGAAACAAATTACCTCATTGCAGCTATATAAGTCAGAACATTTTAGCTTTGCTTTCCAATCCCCGTGCTGATTTCGGGGCAGATGGAGCACCCATCACCTCTGACAGAGAGCAGCAGATCTACTCTACCCCAGCACTACAGTTCAGGGCCTGCTGCCAGCCAACACAGATACCTGGGATGAGGCAAAGCTGTGAGCTCCTCAGGCCTACAGTTGGGAAACAGAAGAGCTGTAGTATAATGGCTCAGAGCAGCCTCTCCAGCTGAGCAACAGGGCACAGCAGTTGCAGGTGGCTAGCAGAGAAGAGGGAGAAAAGTGCTTTTCTTTACTTAAGTGACTCATGGAGGAAACCTGACATGAACAGAGGGAATTACACAAAAAAAGGGCCCCGGACACAAAGGAAATGTGCACACCCGTACCTCTGGTCTGGATCCGGAAGTTGATCTTGCTTTCAGAAGGGTGCGTAATGCAGTAGCCACAGAACTCCACATCAGGGCTGCAGGAGGGGAGAAATGAGGAGAGGGCAGTGAAACCCAGGCCAATCCACAGTAAATCTCACAAAGTCAGAGGCTCAGGCCACCCCAGATCTGCTGGGGCTCAGGATGTTTCTAAAATGACTGAGGGGCTTATGCGAGGAATACGCTGAAGGAAAACTACCTGTGTAACCGTATTCACACACCCCCATCTATATCTGAGCTACAGCTTGAGATTTGCAGGGGAAGGACATGACTGGAACGATCATAGGCACCATCCTGGCACCACCAGCAGTCCACCGGCAGGTCTGCAGAGTTCAAACAGGGGATCCTGGATGCTTGGAAACCTCACCGTACACAAACCTGTTGCAGTTCTGCTGGGTAAAAGAAGCTGACAGGTCTAGGGCACTGCAAGGATTTACCAAGGTGTTTTGCAGGCTGCACAGCATCTGCCTTTGTAAGCTGAGGCGTTGGTAGAACATTTGTGCACCCAGCAGAAAGAACATCCCTTTGCAAGAAGCCTGCTGTTTTTCTTGTCATGGTGATTTATCAGAGGAATTCACATGACATTTGCAATGCAACTGTCATTTGAGATGATGCACTGAACTTCCTGCTGTAATTCTTCTCAGGCTTACCAGTACATCTTCACAAATCCTCAGTGCTGCCCAGTTCAATAAAATCAGGCAACCAGGGTGAACTTATTTGTATATTTTGATGGGGGCATCAGAATAATTAATTCCTGGCATCAACTCCTGCATCTCCATGCAAGCATGAAAGATGATCAATTTGCTTAATACTGGCTGTTCCTACCCTCTTTTCTGACAGTGCTTGTCCCAGAGGAGACATAGATACTGACTGACCACATGTACTTACATGGAGTTGTGCATTGTTTTACCCAAAGGGGCCAAATAAGACATTCAGAAGTCTTTCACATGTCAGACATTAAATTTCCTCCATAACTAACTATCAAGGAGCAGTGAGGGCTGGCTGTTCCCACGGGATGGGGAGCTGGGAGCCATGAATAGTAAGAGCTGACAGGGCAGAGGCCTCACTAGCTAGCCCTGTCCCACAGCACCCAAGCAAGGGAGTAGGGCGGGTGCAGAGGTAGTAGCCAGGGTCAGCCAAGGGTCCAGATAATCAGGCAGGTTTGTGAGGATGAAGCAGGTCTGAGATCAGGCCAGGAAGTTAATCTGTAGGTCAGTGACAGGACAGGTGAGGGTAATGAGGGTCAGATACTACCCAGTGATCACCAAGCAGGTGTACAATGGCAAGGAAGGGCTGATGTCAGGTCAGAAAGTCAGTCCATGGGTCAGCATCCAGGTGGAATCCACCGCCCAGTACAGGCTGAGCTAGAGACCCATACTCCTACAACATAGCTCAGGAGAGACTGAAAGCCCTGAGCTGAGCTTAAATGGGGCTCCTGGGCCCATGGGCAGGGTGTGGGTGGAGGCCCCAGGTGTGGCTGCTCAGGCCCATTAAGGCCTATTTGTGCTCTCAGGGTCCTGACACTAACAGCACAAGGAAAAAGTTAATCCTATGAAGAAAAGTAGGAGGTGAGGAGTCTTTGGCACCATGTCTGATATAAAGACTCTTAACAGGGGTGCACAGAGGTAGTTTCTGATCATTTGCCTTGTTCTAGCAACAACTGAGATGCAGATCAGTAAAGAGAAGGCTAGAATAGGAGACAGAGGTACCCTCAGCGATGCCAGACACTGGAGGCTCCACTTACTTCTTCATGACCATGTATCGGAGGGAGTTGCCGAGTGTGTGGTCCTCATCATGCAATACAAATGTGACACAGCTTCCATCTGTCCCATCCGCCTGGACCTGCCACAAATGGGGAAAGAAAAGATGCTGAGGTAATGAACACCAGCACTAGCATGAAAAATAAACTATTGTGCTCAGCTTCACCAGAGTAACTGGGAGGGCTTGTAGGTCTGGCTGGGCCATCTCTGTGGCTCACGTCTCGGGAACCGCAGTGTGACCAAGAGCACCTTCACAGTGGAGGGAAAGTGGCAAAATTACAGATCTCAGAGAATCCTCTCCCTGGTTATCAAAGTGCCTGTACAGCCTTTCTCTTCACAGGAGAGAAGAGGAGTGCAAAGAAAGCTGAGGCTTCAGGACCCGGGGTGGAAAGAAGCTGGGAGCGACTGTTCAGGTTGGTGTGATCCCAGGTCCCACCACCAGCCTATGGGTAGACAAGGATAGGGACAGTCAAAAAATCCCCAGGGAGAAGTGTTGCCTGTCAGCAGAGAAATCTTATCGCAGTTTGAAAACAAAAGGAGCTGCAAGCCCAAATTCACACCCAGGATGAGCCTGGGGAGCCCATCAGCAAGCATGTACTGAACCCCAACACGCCAGCAGTCAGCCCCTAATCCTCCTGCTGCTTTTGGCTCACGTGCCCAAAAAGAGCTTTGCCACCTAATGCTTCCTGAGAAGACTGGTTTGGAATCCCCTCCAAAACCAACAAGTCGCCTAATTAATTTCTTAGCTGTCAGAGGACTGCTGAGCCTCTGACCTTTCCCCAGGCTCAGCATAGGCTCTGTGGAGCCTGACATGCCCTGACAGCCCCCAGCCGCTTCCTCTCTCAGCAGCAGAGAGGTTTCAAGGTTAAGTGCGGAGCCAGGCTAAGATGAGCGCTGATCTCTTCACATCCTGCCTGTGGCCAGGTTTTATGACCCCTCAGTACTATCCCACTAGCTGTCCCGGGGAATTGACTCAGCAGTTCAGAAGAGAAACACAGACTGATTTCCGCAGAGGAAGAGATCACCGAGACCTGCAGCACAACTCAAGGGCAGGCTCCCCGCACACCAGCTATCACAGAAGGGTAGGTGCGATGCAGCAACCTTATTTGCTAATAAGGGAAATAAACTGCATTGTGAATTCCAGTTAAGGCAAAAATACTTTTTAAGCTTTTCAATTCTGGGTCAGCTCTGGAAGATCATGCAAAGCCTCGGCCCCTTTACAAAAAGCATGTCAATCTCCTTCTCACATAATTTAGCATGGTTTTCCTAATTTACACTAACAACAAGAAATGCAGCTATTGCAGACCTGCAAATTAAAATTCAATTTCTGGTATATCTGGAACCTGAGTCTTTTTCTGTTTCAAAAATCAGGACCAAGATAACTGGCACTAAAAGGTGGTGAAGGGAATTGACAAGTCTAAATCTTAAGGAATAGGACAAGAACAACATCAGCAACACAGATGTTGGACTGATAGGGTCTCCCTCACCTCCTAGCATCTCACAACCCACAACCAAAGCAGTGAGTCTTGCTGGGAGTTAAAATAAGGCAGTGAGTGGCAAAACCACCTTCCCTTGGTGTGGAACAAAAATGTGTGATTTGACACAGGTCAATCGGGCAGCTAGTGGCATGGATGAGACACCCTGCCTGCTCTCCTGCTTGCCTGACCCAGCACCCTCCTCCCTCTTCCCAGTAGCAGCTGCTGGCCTCACTCTCTCCTACTGTGAGGCCTTGCAAGGAAGTATTTATTAAAATTATAAGCACCAGTCATACTCTAAGAGCTTGTTTTTTCCAAAGACTACAGGCTTAAACAAAAGCAGACTAACTCAGGAGGCACCCACACGCCAGGACAGGTCACCTGGCCCCCAGTTTGCTCCCTGCATCCAGTCGCAGGGTTAGAAGTGTGCCCAGGTGCCAAAATCCCAAGTTTCCCCCCAGCACATGACAGGTACAGCTCTGTTCATTAGGACAGTGATGCTCTTGCAATTTGGTCACACAGCAGAAGTTATACTGTAGCTCAGGTGTAGCTCTGTGCACATAGGGGCGAAGAGGTGCTTTTCCAGACAGAGAGCAAATATTTACAGCTGAGTTACAAATGTTGCATAAAAACTATTTGAAAAATAGGATAACTGGGAGTTTAACACACAGTACTGGGAGTTGCAGTGCCTTCAGACTTCTTCCTGGAGCTAAAGGAACACGTGGGTGTAGGAAGGAAGGGACAGACACATCTCTGGCATGGTGGCTGGGCCACATTGTCAGGCTGCAGCAAGTGCCTCAGAGCAGCAACCCAGTGAATTTAAGATGTTCCTGCCTCCTTAGGACAGCATTACTACCCAGTGCATTGATCTGGCAGATGAAAGCCAGAGTACAGCTCTTTCACACAGACATAAGGAACACATTGTGCTGAACCTGTCTACTTCACAGAGACTCAATTTCTCTCTCCTCTTCTCTGTGAAGAGTCCTCAGATACAATTCTGGATCTCAGCAGGACCATAAGCTTTGCAGCCTCTCATCAAGCCACTGGCTCACCTAGTCAGGCATCCTATCTCTGGCACAGACCTGTCCGATGCTTCCGAGGACAACTGACAGATTCACCTGAAGGACAGATTCCTCCCCTGTACCTGCAGCAATCAGGTCTGTGCCCTGAGGCAGAGGACTGAGATTTCTCAGGGTGTTTCCAAGTCTCATCTCAGAGGTGTCCAGGTATCAAACTATTCATAAAATCAGACTGGTCTGTGTTGGAAGGGACCTTAAAGACCATCTAGTTCCACCCCCTCTGCCACGGGCAGGGACATCTTCCACCAGACCAGGTTGCTCAAAGCCCCGTCCAACCTGGCCTTGAACACTGCCAGGGAGGGGGCAGCCACAGCTTCTCTGGGCAACCTGTGCCAGTGTCTCACCACCCTCACAATAAAGAATTTCTTCCTTATATCTAATCTAAATTTACCCTCTTTCACTTTAAAGCCATTACTCCTTGTCCTATCGTAACATGCCCTTGTATTCATCACAAGAAAACCTGTTCACCTATGAGCCAACTTGTAAAAAAAAGCCCCGATGCCCTGGAGGAAGGAATTCTGCTCGTCTGGTGTTCTTCCTCTTTGGTTACACACTGATTTGCTAGTCTCTTTACCAAATTGTCCCTGTTCTTGTACTACGGTAGAGGCAGAAGGAAAAGCTGATGAAAGCTCGAGGCAGCTTCAGGGTTGATCACATTCACTTGAGCCCCTCAGAGAAAACAGAAATGGAAAAGCCTGCACTTCCCCTAAGACGATCTGGGGTACACCCTCCCAGCAAGGTCAGGAGAGGATCCCTGTGACCTGGCCACCCACGCATCGGACACCCTCCTCCTCTACCAGCTACGCAAGCCTAAGAGCTGCAATCTCGCATCATCCAGAAGCTCTCCTGCTTAGAGGGGCTGTGATTTATGATGATGAATTATTTAATGTTGTATTTGGTGCCTAGGTAGTGCTGTAGCGGATACATTAGCACAGCACTGAGATAGATGGGATCAGCTAGACATGAAGTGGGTGGGGAACAGTCCTACAACTCACTTGCTCCTACACTGACTGTAGTTCATGCATAACTTGCCTTTTCTGTCAGAATATATAGACCTTTGCTGGTCCTCATGAGTCAGTATCGCTTTCCACACATCCTCCTGTTTTCTGTATGGTACTGCATTCCTCATGAAGGAATCTGTTGGTTTGTTGCCAAGGGACTCTCCAGTAACTGCAGCTCTTCAAAGGTGAATTTCATTCATCACAGCAGACTTGCAGGATTAGGATTGGGCTTTCTGGTGCAATCGTGACTTTCAGCCTGTGGCCTGCACAACTGGGGAGAAAAATATGGCTCTACAGAGCCTAAAAAAATGTAACTAGCAGAAGCGAGACTATTGCTAAGAGACTCTTGTGCCCTTAGGAAATGTTTAGGGGCTGTAGATTGAGAGACTATGGAAAACTGATGTATTAAGCCTTCCCCAAAGGCAGCTTTTAAAACCAAGCAATTTACAGACCCCATTTGTTTCTACTGTACAGCTATCCTGGTGTTCAGCTCTCCCCGTTTTCCACTGACAGACAGACAGGCACACAGAGCACCCGATGACCCTGTGCCAGCTCTCCCTGTCATCGTGTCTTGGTGTAACTGCCAGCTGGGAGCCTGCAACCCTGTTAGCGTGAAGCGCAGTGCCATCTAGTGCCTTCTGCTGCCTGCAGTGGGTACTGGGGATGGAAAAAGGGTCCATAAACTCCTGCCACAGGGCTCAGCAACCTGAAACGGGTCAAAGAGAGGAGACGAGGCACACCGCGGGGCCTCCAGCTAAAAGGCAAAGCCACCCAAGGCCTGATGTTACACAGTGAGGAGCAATCATCCTTAAAAAGCAAGTCTTTGTTTTAAAAGATGTTAGCCCTAGCTAGTTTTAAAATAGGTTAATCCTGACCTCTAGCTGCTTCTGTTCCCTACAGGACAACCTCAAACATCTAAACTTCAAGAAATTCAACTAAAAGCTGTATTCCTCTCTGTCCCTCCTATATCAGGAAACACTGCTAGCTTTCCTCAGCTTCTTTCTCCCTCTGCTGTTCACAGACACTGCAACAGAGCAGCCGCTCCATGCCAAGTAAAACCAAGAGGTTTTACGGGTTGAAAAAAGCCTGGCAGGGCTGCGCGGCTCTCTGAGGGGCGACAGCTGAGGAGGGTTTAGGTTCGGATAGGAGAGGAAAGGCTGTAAGGCAGGCGGGCCGCAGCGTGGGGCCTGTTTGCAAAGGGATCTTTGTGATTTCCCGCTGCCGGCACGAAGCACCAGCCCGGGGATGCGGCTTTCCCTCACCGTCACCATCTACCCCGACACCAACACCGCACCACCCCCCGTGCTGAGGGGACCCCGCCGCTGAGCCAGGCCCGGGAAGCAGCAGGGAGGCCCCGGCTGCCGCTGCCAGGGGAGAGCAGCGCCTCGGCCGAGCAGGCCCGACCCTGCCCCGTCCCCCTCAGCCGGCGGCCGGCCGGCCGGCCGGCCGACCGCACGCACCCCTCCGTCCCTCCGTCCCTCCCTCACCGTCTCCAGCGCGGCCTTCCTCTCGCCCTCCTCCGCCATGGCCGTCGGACTACAGCTCCCAGCAGGCACCGCGCGGCGGGGCCCCGCCGGAAGCGCGTCGCGGCGGCCCGGTGCCGGGGCGGGGGGCGGGAGGGGGGTGGTTAATCGAGCGCGGCGGGCGGCGGCGCCCTGGGAGCGCTCCCTCCTGCCGTGGCGGCCGGTGAGCGGCGGCGGCGGGGAGGGCTCAGCGGGGAGGCCGGGCCCCTTAGGAGAGCCGCCTGGCGCACTCAAGAGAGCGGCTCTGTCGCCGGTCCCCCCCGCTCCCGGGGGCGGTGAGGCTGGGCCCGTAAGGCCGGGAGCGGTTGCGGTGAGGGCGGAGGAGGCTGTCCGGGCGGCCCCGGCTGCCCCGGCGCTGGGGGTGGGCCGCTGCCCGAGGGTGCTGCTGGTCGGAGGCCTCGTTCGGTGTCAGCGGGGGGAGGCGCGGCCTGGGGCTGGGCTGTGGGGGCTCGGGGGGCCGGTTGCTGGAGCGCGGCGGGGGAAAGGCCGTAGCTGCTGCGCTGCATTAACTCCGGCCTTGCTGGTGTCACTCGAGGCAAAGGCTTGCGTGGATTTTAAAGACTGGATAGTGATAAATCGTTACAGTTAGGCTTGCGATGGGGGATGCTGTAAGTAAGCATGCTTTAGGGTGTACATGTTGCCTCTCTAGAGAGCTGTGTGTTCAATAGCTGTGATATTCTGTTTCTTTTACGCTTCTAAAACACGTTATGCTGCCTTCTAGAAAAGGTGATGAGGCTGGAGGAAAAAGTGGGTTAATCGTATCTAGCGATTTGGTTCTGTAACGATGAAGTGGAGGTACCTGAAGTAAGCTATGCAGGCGGGAGGAAGCGGAACTTCTGTTGAGTTGGTGCACGAATGCCATGCTTCTCAGGCTTAAAAATGAACAAATAAACTACAAGGCTTAATGTTGAAATATTCTTTAAAGTAATAATAATTTGCAGATGCTGAGGAAGGGTTAAAGGGAAGTCTAGACTACTTTCTGCTGAAGTCACCATACTTAAACGATCTTCTTAACTGCAGTCTGACAGTTTGCAACTTGCAGGGTTGCAACACCTACACTTATTTCATGTTTAAAGCCACTAGTAATGTGATGCCCCTTGCTTTCCATAAAAAGGGTTTCTGGAAGTATAAGCAGTAACCTCCTCCATCACTTGTTGGTACTGAGGCTGTGAATCTTCTGGCCAAGAAGAAGGACTGACAAGTCCCCCTCAGCAAGCAGGGGCAGCATGGCTGACAGAGGATGGACACAGTTTTCTGGGTTCAGTTCTTGCCCCAGCTGTCTTAACTGACATCTGATAGTTTGTTCTAGATCTTCAGTGAAGTCAGAGCAACAAAGAAGTTGTTTTGTGTCTTGCTTGAAAGTAATAAATCATCCCTACTGAGGTTTTAAACTTCATGTTGAAGACAACCAGTGTTTCTGACATGCTTTAAGATGCTGCAGGTTTTTCTGTGCCCTTCTGTTAAATGCCATGAGAGACTTTGTAGGCAGAAGAATGCTGCATCTTGCAGCGTGACTTGCAGTGAGTAAATAGTCATTGTGATACAAATGCAATACTCACCTTTGTGCTTCATCTCGGTTAGCTGCCAAATGCTTCTGGCACTGCTTAAGGAGCTCTTTGGATCCGTGGTGGTTTTTGGGTGGCTGAGGAATGCAGCCTTTTCCCCCTTTCCCTCCTGATTTGGAGCCTTTCCATGCAAGGCCTACCTGATACCTCTAAGTGAGTTTTTCGTTCAGGAAGGTTTGGTGTTGGCTATTTCCAGCCATTCCATACTGTAAGTTTAGATAGAAGGCAGTTGTGATCTCTAGGTTATACAAAGGGGTGGTTTTAATTCCTGACTTGCTTGTAATTTCTGAGGGGAGATGTTCTCTAGCAGTTCAATAGATTTCTATTGCTAACAAAAGTAATACACGAGTGTTACAGAGCTGCATGGGACACTGCTTATAGAGAGAACTACTTGTTAAATCTGTTTTGTTTCATTTAATTCATTCTGCTCAAAGCTGGGGGCAGGTGTCATTGCAAAGTACATGACTGTTGTCTCCCAAGTAAGGCCGCGGACTGTGAATTCAGTGAGTTGATTTCCTTGCTGCTGCAGGACTGTGGGATCCCACAGCGTCAGGGAGTGTCACCTTACTTGTGGTACTGTTGAACTCTCACCTCGCTAATGTGAGTTCTGCAAATATCCAACACTAAAAGAACAGAGACTTTTAGAAGTTGTCTAAACCACTTTATAATCCTCAGTTTAAACCTGGAGTTCTTCTACTCTGGAAATTAAGGTGTCTCTTTGCTTGTGTGGGCAGGGGGAGGGTGTGTGAATGTTTTTTCTTTTACAACTGCTCCTTTACATTGGTCCTGTTCATTGAGTGACTGCAATGTGAAGAGATTGGTTTCTTGATACTTGCCAGTCACCTGATTGCTCAAGGGACTTAGTCGTGTTTGTTTATTCCTGGTGTTGCACTGACACAGTTCTGGTTCAGTTGTTGGACTGGCCAAAGCATTGCAGATCTTGGTGGATCTGAAGGGACGTGATTGTATGATAAATGCCTCTTGGTTTTGTTAGCATTGGTGCAGATCAGTGTGCTGTTGCAATTGTTCACAAATTCTTTGACATGCTGCTCAGCAGTTCCTCGTTGTTATTAGCACCTGAAGAGATCAGGTGTTGAGTGAGTAGAAAACAGAATTAAATGCAGTTTGTGGAGTTTGTATCTTCTGGCTAAATTGGTTGAAGCTGAAGTGTAGAATAGGGGATGACTCTAAGCTTGTAGAAAATCACTTGTGAAGGACTGGACAGTTGAATATTATTTTTTTAATTTTTGGTCATAGATATTACTTTTTTCTGGGAAAATGTTTGTGTTCTCTGCAGCCTTCTCAGACAGGAGTGAGCTTCTGTCTCTTTAATCAGGAGAAACTCGGAGCAGTTGCATGGCAGTTAATCATTTCTTTTAACAAGATCAGAATCAGCTGTGTGGCTGCCCTTGTCTCTGGTGTGATAAGCATTTAACTTGAGTTATCCAAGGTTTAGTTTTGTTTCATCTTTGTCTATAAACTTGTTGATTTTGGTTTTTTGCTTGGCTTCCTTTCTGCTTCAGCTTCTTCAGGTGGAAGTAGTGGCTCCTGCAGGAGGTTCCAAGGAGTTACTCATTCCTTTATGTTTTAGCTCTGAGTAATCCCCACTTCTGCTCAATGCCATGTCCATCTGAAATGATGTTGTGAGCATCAGGCTAAAGCTCTTGGTCTCTTCAGGTCTGTGGAGGGGAACCTGTGATTAGTAAATTACTCAGCTTGTGTTTAACTAGGGGTAGATGAGTCTTGACTTAGAGCACTGGAGTCCCACTTTGTGACCCTCAGACTTGCCTATCTGTAGCACTGTGCTTTGAAGAGCTGAGAGCAGCTTTCTAAGGCCAGAGGCAGCAAAATATCACTGGAACCTGTGACTACTTTTCCTGCTCTAATGCAATCAACATGTGGTTGATACAGCTATTTAAGGCTGGCTTAAAAAAAAAAAAAGCAAGCTCTGCTAAATTGGCCACGTAAGTCTTCTGTGGCAGGATGTCAGTGCTGGGAACACCCCCAAATGGGTTTTGTGTATGCAGGTTGGCCAGTCTCTGGGCTTTTCTAGATACTGCTTTCTGGAAGGCAGTTTGGATTTTCTGTAGTGGGGCAGCTGTAAAACGCTCATCAAGAAGTGATCTGGCAGGCTGGTTCAGTGATGCTGGAGGGAGAAGGCTGTGGTCGGGCTTCTGAGAAGCTTTGCAAATGACTTGGCACTCTGCTTGTCATGTGATGTTCTTGGTAGTTCAAGAGTTGCAAGAGATGATAGGATGCCTTGGAAGCGTGTTTTTAAACTCCTTTAAGGCATTTGCTCTGAACTGGGAGTGCTGGGACTTAGCAGGCCTTTTTATAACTCTTAATTGTTCCTGTACAAGAAGAACAGTGTGGTGAGCAAAAGGAGCCCTAAAGCTCAAGTACTGTGAGCGTCATGACCTTGACTGGGGCTGGACCATGGTTCTGACTTGGTGGGCCATCAGCTTTGCTCCTTGAAAATATTATTTGCTCTTCATAGCATTTCTCCCTGGAAAAAAGATCCTGAACTTCTGTGAAGTGATTCTCAGTGTTATGAATGACTGTACTGAGTCAGACTGAAGGTGGGTCTGGCTCTGTGGTGACTGGTGGGATGCCTCAGCAAGAGCAGAAGAATAGAAGAAACTCATGATAACACTCTTAGGCTCCAGCAAGTGGCTGCTTGGGTGATAATTTGTTTAACAGTGATTCTTTTTCTCCATAAACTTGTCAGTTACTTTCTGAACTCATGTGAACTCTTTTCCTCCATGAAAACACATGCGAATGAGCTTCAGAAGGTGCATTGTGTGAAGAACTACTTCCTTCTGCTGGAACCTGTTCTTGAACTTTCCTTTAATTTTTGTATTAGACAGTGAGTAATCACGACTTTCTTCTCTGTTTTATATTCTTTCTCCTTGGGTATCTTTGCACTGAGGAGCTTCCTTAGTGTGAAAGGGGGAAAACTGTTACCCTTGCTTTCCCATATTAGGTAACTTCCATAATTTTCTTTAGGTAGACACAGCCACTACTTGAGCATAATAAGCACCACCTGTCCTTACGTTTAAAGATCATCTCCTCTTAGATGTGAAAGAATTTGGTTTTCTTCTGCAATGCTGACAGGCTGGATGCTGACAGGCCGGTTGTGAGCCTGCAAGCCAGCATACCTGTAACTGTGGGAGGAAGCAAAAACAAACTTAGCTGTTTGTCACCTGTTAGTACTGACATTTTTAAATGAGCTGGAGCTTGCTTGCTGCAGTCTTGAAGTGAGGGGGACAAGGCAGGGGAACGGCTGTTGGCAAACCCCAATTCCTTCACCGTCTGCTGGTCTGGGCACTCTTCTCCTCTCCCTAACAGGCTTTGTGCAAACATGTCAGCTGGATATAAATCGTGTTATTTAAATCCCTGAGCCATGTAGAGGTGAGGTTGGCACCAAGGTGGGAGTGGTAGATGGGAAACGAGGTGCATGAGTATTTTGACGGTAATTAAGGACAAGGGAAGGTGTCATATCAAAAAGAGCAGCGGGTAAATGCAACAAGTTGCCTTTGTTCTGAAAACTGGTCTTGCTCTGAGTGTAAACAAGAAACAAGCTGTGCAAAGCAGCATGAGGGGCTTCCCTCTTGTCCTTGGTAGAAATGAAGGGGCATGTATATGAGTCGGAGCAGTGCCAGTCAGGAGGAAGCAAAAGCAGCAAATCTGTTTGGGGGAGCTGCTGCTGAGTTCGCTGGTGTTTCCTTCCCCCTCCAGTTATTGATGCCCTTTTGTTGTGTTACTGATCAGGAAGAGCAAAGGAGAACAGCTTCTCTGGGAACTTGCATCTTCGTGGTGTGAGGCTTTGTCTGGGGTGTTCTCCCTTCCCCTTTACTGGCACTATGAACTCTCTCAGGTTTTATAGAGTGTGCCTGGCTGGGTGCTTTCCTCTGAAGGTCCTTTGAGACCTCTTACTGTTCTGCTTCCCACTTCGCTTGCTGTGACCCCTTGTCAAACTCCTCCTTTGCTGCCTTCTTCCTTCAGCAGTGCTGGCTCTGAATACCTCAGTGCTCCCAGGTAGTTGTAGTTTAGCCGTGGAGTCTATTCTCTGAATAAATCCATGAGTTTATTATTTTTCCCCTCCAATGTTGAGCTCTTAAAGCTGTGAAAGGTTTGGGAGATTACCTGATTGTTGCTGGCCAAGCCTGAATCTGTCAAGCTCAGATGGATAAAGTGAGCCCTGATGGCAGTGGGGTAGTGATTGTAGCTCAACTTCATGGCCTCGTTAACAGCGCTGCATTCCTCCATCACCTCTTCCACTGTTGCCGTGATCATTTGTGCATCAGTTTGCATGAAAGCATAAGCTCTTCAGGGCAGATCTGTCCGCACAGTGCTCAGTAGGACCAACCCCTGATACAGAAGAGATCGATAGGTCACTTCAGTTGGTGCCAGAAGGGTGTGAAGTCTGGCTGGGTGTAGCCTATGTTCAGTCTTTCTGCCTGTGGTCTTTGGATCCTGAAGCTAAACTGTTGCTTTTCTGCTGTTTGTACCTATTTCTGGAGAGGTCTCCAAGCTACTTGGTTGTGTTGAAATAGGTGTGTGATCTTTCCAGCCAGAATACAGACATTTCTAGACACAAAGCAAGGCAGGCAACATGAGGGCAGTCAAGTGCAAAGTGAAAAATAAGATTTTTGGGTATTGAGGGGTCAAAAGTCTTCCCTAAGCCTTTCCTAAGCAGAAAAGAGGCTTATGGATGTACTGGATCAGCCAAGCAGATGTCACAGCTGTGGTCTGACATGTGGTTTCACATGTTAAGTCTTGGGTCTGTCAGTAGATTAATGTGATGATACTTGAGCTGATCAAGTGTGTCCCTTTATATGACAGCAGGCATGTTTTTCCAACTCTGGACACTTGACAGAAGTCTGGCCCTGAAACATGTGTACACTGTAACCTGTCCTGTTTGATATGTATGCAAGAGTGTTGGCTTGTAGAAATGGTGTGTTGCTGAGGGTAATCAGTTTGCAAATGTGCTGTCTTGCTTTGAGAAGTGCAGATTATGTGCTTTTACAGAAGTCTTGGGACAACATGCACTTAGTGAGTGTCTCTAGACCATTAAAAGGGGATGTGTATGGTGTGACTCTAAGCAAGTGGCAGTTTTTCTACTTCAGTTTGATAGCAATCAAAGCCAAGGCCTTACGCCTAACAGTCATGTGTTGGGGATGGTGGGCTTGGTCTGTATAATGAGCTGCTGTTAACATAGCTGCAAGACAGTTACTTCCTTTCTGAACTGGAACTTGCTGGTCACAGGCAGCTTTTTCAGTAGCAAGAAAAAACTTAAGGGTCAGTTGAAGAGCAAAAAAATGTACTAATAGCTAGAAATCTAGGTGGAAACAAGGTAGGCAAAATTCATTATGGGATCACTGACTGTAGGACACCATGCAGTTGCAGTAAGAAAAACCTTCTAGCAGTTATTGTAGTCTTGGTGTCATTCAGAACAGAACCTAAAAGAGGAAATGAGAGAAATTTTCTGATAATGGTATCCTGTCGAAGTATTGAACAGGCTTATGCCTCCCTTCCATTATGTAGAGGGCTGAGAGAATACTGTTGAGATTATGATGCTTTTTCTGCCAAAGAACACAAGTAATTCTTGCAGTGTTTTTATTTCCAGGTAGTGTGAAGCCATGGCTATCCTGTTTGCTGTTGTGGCGAGGGGCACAACCATCCTTGCCAAACATGCCTGGTGTGGAGGAAACTTCCTGGAGGTGACAGAGCAGATCCTGGCAAAAATACCATCTGAAAACAACAAACTGACCTATTCACATGGGAAGTGAGTAATGTTTCTCTTCTGGGTATGGGAGGGGAGACTAGTGAGCATACATGAGGATAGGAATAAATGGAGTGTAGCCAGACTCAGATTTGGCTGTGTTAGTATGCTGATTGAATGTGCAGTCAGCACAATAGCTATTTTTTTCCCCCCAGAATTTTGCAGCATAACCAGGATTTGAATTTGGATTAAGCAGTTGATACGAAATCAAGTTTTCTATTTTTATACAACTCCAAAGTGAGTTGGAGGGTGCTCAGCTGTGAATATCAAACTGTTGGGAGTCTTTGGTATTTGGCTTATGGAGTCTTTTGCTGGCTTTTCTGAGGCTTGAACATGGCTTTAGGTAAAAATATCACCCTTCTCAGATGACTTGTGGATCCTGGTTGCTTTAAGTCATGCTGGCAGATGTTGTAGAGTCATCCTGAGCTATCACAAATCCTCTCTGTGGGACAGAAAGATTTTTCCCAGGCTTCAGCAGATCTCGGTCAATGTTGATAGAATGGAGGGATTAGATGTTACATCGCCTGAGACTGTGCTGACTGACTGCACATGTAAAGGAGGTAAGTCAGTATGCTGGTGTGCAAACTAAAGAAAGAACTGTGGAAAAAGCAAATTTAGAAGTGTTGGACCCTACTTCAGCTCCATCTTTGGAATTGGCAGTGTGGCTGGATTCTCAGTGTTGCCCAAGCTGTTGTGTTAAAGCTGATTTGGCTGCCTGAGGATTCAAGAGATAAAAATTGGGGTAGACTTCCCACATCCTTCCCTGGCTTGGGAGCACTAAATGTCCCTGGGGGAGAGCTTTCTGAGGAAGCTGCCTGCCCTGTGGTCTAAAGTACTTTGGATGCTGTATTTTTTTTCTACTGTAATTTTAAGGGTACAGTTATTTTTCTTTTGTTTTAACTTTGCCTTGAGTGCTGTTCAACCAACTGCAGAGTTGAGTTTCAGGAGTGCCATAGTGCTATTTTTATAGATGAAAACTTGAATTGTGGTAGAGGTGGGTTTGCTCTTCACTGGGGAGCACTGAGATAGGTAAATAATGCATCTGTACTTGCAAAACATGCTGCAAAGTGTACAATATTTTTCTTGTTACTGTTTCCTTAATGAGGATTTAACAAATGTAGCAGAAGATCACTGCCGTTTGTGGTTGTTCTGCTTTGCATTGTGCTGTTAAAACATACAGGTGCCATTCTGCAGCTCTGGGCACTGAGCTTGGCATCAGTGTGTCTCCTCTGCTAAAGTTAGTCTCTTCTGACAAGTCTTATATTGGCTTTTTTCTGTGATTTGGACAACCGCCTCTTTTGTCAGAATCTGCCCACCCTGCCTTCCCTCTAGGAGACGGGTAGGAAGAGTTCCTAGCCGTCTGTTTGGGGAGATTGAATATTTTCACACACCCATGCTTGGAGCTGGCAACTTCTTCCTGCTGTCAAAAAGCAAGGTTTTTTGTTTGTGGAGATACAGAATAGCTTTTATTTTTTCCCTTTGACCATGATAACTGGGGAGAACATGAAAGCCCTGAAGCTGAGTGAGCACAAGGAGTTGTTGTTTTTCCTGTCTGTAGGGTTTCAGGGGTTGTCCTGCCTTGCCAGGGTCCCAGCCTGCAGGGTAGAAAATTGCCCTGTTATCTGTCTGTCTAGGATCCCTTCTCCTTTTCTGAAACAGGAAAAAACTTGAGTTTCTTTTAACTTTGTTTGGACTTCTTAAACTCATTTAATATTTGTTTTTGTTTTTAAGAAGAGCTTCTGTGTCTCTTATATAATCTCCAAGGAAAACCCGCCCTCTAGCATCAGGAGTTCTTGGGGTTATTCTGTCTCTGCTGTTAAGATTCTTCTACAAGTCAGTGGGGAGCTTGCAAGGTAGTACCAGGCAAGCTTTATCTCTCTCCTCCAGGAAGGAGGGGCAGTAGTTGTGGATATGCAGGGATTTTATTTTTTTTATGAGAACAGACCTTCAGGGCAGTAAACTCTACTTCTAGCCCACCCCTAAAGCTTAATTCAATGTTGTCTTATTTATATAATACAAAACCTGAGTTTGAAAGCTACTGAGCTGTGCCCATAGAGCTGTACAAGGCAACTGCTGTGCAGCACATGCATTAACTTGCTTTTATTCTGGAGTTTGTACAAGGGTCTGCATGCTTACTGGGAAAACTTTTGGGAATACACAAATGTCAAAGTGAAAGGATACACAGAGTTTTTAGAGAAGACAAAAAAGTATTCATGTGGCCTTTTTGCAACTCTATTCCTATTCTGTCCTGCTGTACTTGTCAGAAGAATACATCACCTACTGGAGCATCAAATGGTGGTGAGGGGGCAGTGTAATAAAAAAAGCAATAGCTAAAGCCAGTGAGTTGAACTAGAATGCTCTGATCAGTTCTGGGTTGGGTATAAACTAAGGGTGGTTTTTTTTTTCTGGTGGGCCTAAAATAACAACTTGGTTTTATTTTGATAGGAAAATACTGCTTTGAACTGGTTTGCACTGTTTTTCAGGATACTGAGGGTTGCTGTTAACTAACATTGGTGTTCACTCAGCACCACCGAAGGCATCTTTACATGAATAGTTAACCTAGCCACATGATTTGAGCCTGTTTAGCGTGATTATTGTTCTATCTAATTCATTTTCTGCTGTGGTTGCTTTTGTCTCTTAGCCTTTGCGTTGAAAACCGAAGGCAGCGCAACCCAGTGGTTATACAAAGAAGGCTGAAGAAGCAAGTCACTGTGCCAGCGAGGGTCACTTAAAGTATTATCTCTCTGGTCATTCTAACTGCAGCTCTTGTCACGTGTGGATTAGTGCATGGATGCTTGTATGCACATTGATTAGGATTAGATAAAAATCTTACCCCTGGGTATCCTGTCAAGGTTTGGTTCTTACAAGTAGCTGGAAGAACATGGAACTAAGGTGGTTTAACAACTAAATGTCCCACAAAGTTTTTGCTAAGCATGGCATGCTGTGCAGTATGTGAGGCCAGTGATTCTTTAACATGCAGGTGGTCTCTAATTCAGTGTAGGTTATAGGAACGGAGACACTTACCTGAACAAAGATCACTGGGGTATGCTGGCATCTGTGTGGTTTGCTGTAGAGTAACTGGAATTTGCTCTTCTAGTTCTCCAGCCCTTGAAGGCCCTGCAGGCAGCAGTATGTTCTAGATTAGTCCTGTGGCAGCTCCAAATGACCTTTTTTTCCTTTCTTTCTTCTCTGCAGTTATCTGTTTCATTACATCTGCCAAGACAGGATTATATACCTCTGCATCACAGATGATGTAAGTATTTTGGTTACAGCTATTGCACAGACAGGCTCTTTGAAGGTTTTGGCTTTTTTGTATCTGTATGTCAAAACAAATCAATAGTGGGTGTTAATCTGAGGTGTCTTTATTTCCCATTGGAACTACTGCTTGTGTTCTCTTTCACATCAGTTACAGCTTTGAAGTCTAAGCCTGGAACTCAAATGCATATGAATAGTTTTTAGGTTAAGTTTCTCTCTTAGCATCCCCAGTGCAGTAGAATCTAGATGTAGAGACTAGCCTTTAATTGTCAGTGAAATATGCATAACACTCTTCAATTCTGGAAGTGTTGAAGCAAAAACGTCTCCCTCCCTGGAAGAAGGTACCAGGAACAGAATTAGAACTATGGATACCCCAGTAAAGTCTGCTGCCAGCCAACGTCCAGGAGGCTGAGGCTGAAATCTGGCTGCTGTTCAAACCCCAAGATGACCAGTCAAATCCCACAGTGTTATGTGCAGCGTGCCTGCTAAGAACTGATAATTACAGTTTCTCTACAGCTGGCTACATACCCCATTATACTTCATTATTCCTGACTTGATACAGCTCTGGACATGGTCTGTTCTCTTCCTTCCAGGACTTTGAACGATCCAGAGCCTTCAACTTCCTGAATGAAATCAAGAAGAGGTTTCAGACCACATATGGTTCAAGAGCACAGACAGCCCTTCCCTATGCAATGAACAGCGAGTTCTCAAGTGTCTTAGCTGCACAGCTGGTGAGATCTGTTGCTAAATGGGATTTCCCTAACAAACCAAACTCCTCCCCAGAAATTCTCCTTTTATTTTCTTACTCGGAACTGAAGCACCATGCTGAGTCTGGGTATAAAGCCAGGGGAGTTGGCTGTTCTCCCCACACTTACCCTTCAGCTGGGTTGCTCCACAGTTTCGGTGGTAAAAATGAGTTGGGGTTAACAGTGATGCATTAACTGTTTGTACCAGGTAGCTGTGCTGGAGATTAGATCTTAAAGGTAACATTTGAAATGTCAAACCTAGTTGGAGTTGCCCATCCAGTGCTAACATCACTGTTGCTAGATGTAGAGACTAGCCTTTAATTGTCAGTGAAATATGCATAACACTCTTCAATTCTGGAAGTGTTGAAGCAAAAATGTCTCCCTCCCTGGAAGAAGGTACCAGGAACAGAATTAGAACTCTGGATACCCCAGTAAAGTCTGCTGCCAGCCAACGTCCAGGAGGCTGAGGCTGAAATCTGGCTGTTCGCGCTTTTCCCTGGTGTTTGGTCTGCAGTGGTATACTTACAGCACCTGCAGAGAAAACAGACCTGGGGAAAGCACAGGACTGTTGCTAGATGTAATGTCAAATTTAAATTAATGAGGTCAGATGGAAGATAGAGAAGGAATAAATAACTGCTCTGCAACTCATAATATCAATAGCTTCATTAGTGCACAGAACCTCAGGCTATACTGTCTACAAGGGAATTGTTTTGAATCTTCTGTTGAAGACTCGTAAGAGTCCTTAACTGACTACGAACAACTTCATAGCCTGAGCAATGTTGTTTCAGGGTTGTGTTTTGGGTTTTTTTGAGACCTCCCTTGAATTAAAGATGTCATGTCCTTGGAATATTTGCTTTCAGAGCATGTACACAATCTGTATCAGGGGCAACGACCACTGGTGCTTACATGTGGTGTAGGAGGTTCTCAATTTGCTTTGCTGTGGCTGGTGAGCATGTTAGTGCTGCTGCTGTTCTCTGTGAAGGGCTTGGCTTTTTTCCTGCTGGATCTACTGAAAGTGCCAGGTTTGGTGATACTACAGGCACAGCTGGAGAGGTCCTTTGCTGATGACCCATGAGCATAACTCTTGCCTGTAAGTGTAGAAACTGGACAAGCTTTATAACACTCTCCAGCACTAATAGTTGCATGTTGAGGTGCAGGGTGAAGCCAGGACTCTGAGGTAGGTGAAGTGAGGATTTGCACTTGCACTGTTGCTGCCTGAAGTTTGTAGTGGAGTTTGTGAAAGGAGGCGTTTGGTGCCCTCAGTGACTAGTGGGGGTGATTTGGAGCATGTAAAGTTGCACATAGTTCATTGCAGAAACTGTTCTTCGGCTTATGCAGCAGATAGAAAGCAATGAATAATAATGCCAGTGTGGCTCCAGAAGGGCCCAATGCATTGTGCATAATAAATTAGATTAACTTCCTATGTGTGATAGGACTGAGTTTTTCTTCACCAGGCTTTGATATGTGGAGATTGAAACTATATGAAGTGATGACTCATCAAATTGTAAGCTGTTCATGGTGGGAATAAGCTTAGTGAATTGCCTTATCAGAAGAGCCAGGCAGTCTTCAGAGCCATGGTGCTGATATTCCTCTATAAACCCCAGCGTTTCCATTTCTCTAAACCATAAGAGGAGCTGCCTACCTTAGCTTTTGCATATTGATGGAAATCCAGGCATCAAATAATAGAAGTTAAGTGATGACAGAAAGCTCTTTCCTCACATGGCTCTAAAACTTGCTGAGATGAGCGCCCTGCTGACTGAACTTTACATGTAGTGGAAGAGCAGGACTGTTATCTAAGTGATTCCTGTAACTTAAAGAGTTTGTATGTGAGGCTGAGGGTGAGGGCAGAGATCATATGGCAGTTCAGAGATCATGCTACAACTCAAGTGTAGCACACAGATAATACTGAAAAGGGAAACTACGTTCACAGTAAAACCAGTGACCAGCTTTGATAGCATGCCAGTTCTGCACCTTTCCCAAAAAGAATAACCTCTGAGGAGAAGGGTCAAAGGAGCTGTCGCATTCAGTGCTATAACCATTAATTATGACCTGAGTATGTGGATGATGTTAGAGACTCTTGCTTCCTGTGTTGTCAGAAATGGATGCAAATCAAACACTTATTCAGAAGAAAACTGTGGTCTAAGTAGCCATGTGGGTGGTCATGAAGTAGGTCAATCGGGATCTCGTCCTGGCCTCTGCTGTCAGTCTCCTTAGATGGTCTCTTGTTAAAGTGGAGATTTTTGTGAAGGTCTTCAGATGTGAGTGTAAGGGCTACAAGTTTAGAGGTAAACAATGGTATATCTATGAGTCTTGCTATAGAGACCTATTTCCCTGGGTGAAGGTGACTTAAAGGGAGCTGGAGCTAAGCAGTGTTTGACTGCAGAGGACCTGTGATGAGAGCAATGACTTAAAATCAATCCAGGAATAGCAAAACTTAGTTATCCAATGCTGATGGCACCTCAGTTTTCCCTCCTTTGATTCTGCAAACACTGTGACACTCCTTTTAACCTGGGGATGTTGCTAGTGCTTCTCTTGCCCAGCAGTCTGAACTGTGCAGTCACCAAAGGTTTGCTTGTGATCCGAAAACCTGAAGAACAGTCTTTGAGCAAAGTCCCTGTCACTTCTGAAGGGAAGAGAATGAAGGGGAAGGGCTGACAGGAGTGGTGCACAGGTTAGCAACATGGCCTGGTTTTTGGCTTTCTTGCGTGAGGCCGCAGAACGGAGTGTGCTTCTGTAGGTATCCAACAAGCTAGTGGGGGAGCTTGCTCCATACAGACACCGAGCATGCCACTGGGGTATCTAGTGCGTGCTTTTCCCACTTGCTGTGATGCACCAGAGGGATTTGATACCAGCAAAGCTGTCAGACTGTAGGGGGTGGGATGTGATATCCTTCTGGGTGGGTCTAGTATGCAGCAGACTGGCTCCTGGCTGCTTGTATCCTCTCCACAGGGAGAGCAGTTAGGCAACTCAAACTGGCCATCTTCAACATCTGGTGTGGCGTTTCCAGCTCACGGGCCCTCCTCACCTTTGCTGGAACTCCCTCTGATGTTCACCCACAGAGATGGCTGCATGTTCTCTTGCTTGTGAAGTTGCAGGGTGCTCTTGATGTGCTGTAGAGAAGGTCATGGAAGTGTGCTGTCTTCATAAATGGTTCAGAAATGATGTGTGAGAGTGGGACCACTGATAGTAGCCAAGGCATTTAGTGAACCATATCTCACAGATTCTTGTCTTAACTTTCCTTCCTTGCTGCCAATTGCTAAGACTTTCAAAGGGGGTTGTTATTTCTGGGCACTCTGGAAGTTGCAGGCACCTGGCTGCCTTGCAGCTCATGCAGAGCAGGAGCAGGTGGGCATGTGTGATCTCTAAGTGGCTGAGAGGGGCAGATTTGTGTCTACTACCCACTTATAAATGTCTCTGGTAATTTGAAAACTCACATTTATGTCTGTGCTGTTCTGCAGTGACCAGGAGTTGCATTTTTTTGTCTTAAGGAACTGAAGTGCAGTGTCGAGGGTCCGTGCTTTCACTGACTATTCATTTGTTACAGAAATACCACTCGGAGAGCAAGGGCACTGACCAGGTGGCAGAGACGCAAGCTCAAATCGATGAACTTAAAGGAATCATGGTTCGAAACATAGGTATCTGGCTTCCCTGCATGCAGAGCCCTGGGCCGGAATGGCAGTCCCCAGGGAGAGTTACCAAGAGCGAAGCTGATGGTGGGGCAGCTTCTCTTGCCAAAATGAACTGGTGAAGAAGGGGCTGGGGGAGCTCTGAGTTTGCAAACTATCGCTTGTGTTGAGCTTGACTGAGGGTGGCACGTGGGTGTGAGGAGCACTGAGATGAACTTGCACTGCTTGTGATGGGGTGAAGCACACTCTGGATTTGGTCTGTTGGTCACTGTGGTTCTCCTGCAGCTGCTGTGAGGAAAATGCTCCTCAGTAGCTTTTTTTTTTTGGTCAGATTCTGGTTTGGATTTTGACAAGTCTGACCACTTCAAATAGAGGGTTAGATCTGGAATTGACCAGAACTGAGTCAGGTCAGTCCCAAAATGTAGCCTGTGTGATGTGAGACTGTTCCTTAAGTACTGTTGCCTGGCAGTTTCTGAAAGGCTGAGAACTACTTAATGTCCAGTAAGCCCCTGCCAAGAGTTCCTGGCTTGCAGTTGGGCTTGGGTATTGGAAGCAGCTTTTTGCACTGGGATTCTACCTACAGATTTGAATTTTTGTCTCTTTCTCCAGACCTTGTGGCACAAAGAGGAGAGAAGCTGGAGTTGCTGATCGATAAAACAGAGAATCTTGTGGATTCGGTAAGTCTGGGGAAGAACTTAAAAATGGGAAGTAATGTTATTGCATCACTTGTGCTCATCAGGGAGCAGTGGAGGTGAAGATCAGCATCTAGAGCCACTTTTTAACAGACTATGAAGCATTTAGATCTACAGGTAATCCTTCCCCTTGTCAGTCACAAGTCCTGTCTTATTCCCCCCACTCCCTATTGCTGTTTCACAAGCTGCATCCTGGCCCTGCAGCTCCTTTAAGAGAATGCAGGTATCCCGTGTGTCTCTGTCCTGCTAAATACTGCTGCACCACTGGCCAAATGCTCTGCTCCCAAGGACCCACTGCCTGCTGCCCCATCCTGTTAAGGAACCATCTTCAACTTGCTCCTGTTTGCTACAACCAGTGCACAGGCTAACATTCTGCCAGCACAAGTGGTGGTGATTCTTGTCCTCATCTCTTGTGCCCAAGCCAAGGAAAACCCACTCTGTCTGGAGTAATAGGAAATCCAAACATCTCTAAGCTGGCAAAAAGTGTTCATGCTTTAGAGAGGTAGTAGAGATGCTGGAGCTTACCCAGTAGGGAATGCTGTCCTCCAGCTATGAGGTGTTTAAACCTTACTGTTTCCTCAGGGGGGTGGAAAGAAGTTGTCTAATCTCAGGTAATGCTTTAGACAAATGGTCTGAAATTCCTTCAGCAATTAGGCTGAATTCCTGTACGAGCTCTCCCAAGGTGTGTTGATTCTTGGAAACCATGTAGAAAAGTGAAGGAATGGGATATGCCTCTAGTATGAATGTCTTACAGCCTGATGGCGAGTGTCCTAGGAGATCCAGGGCTGAAGGTCTCAAACTTCAGAGTAATGGACTGTTTTATCACTCCTGTATGAGCTCTGACCACCAGAATATTGTGCATAAACAACACGTTAGAACCCTCCTAGCAACAGTGGCAAGGGCCCCCTTTTGGGAGGGAGGTCTGTAGAAGCTGGTGGTCAGAGGAGAACTAGCCTGGGCTGAGGTGAGGGGTGTTGGTATCCAGAAGTCTGCTTCCATGTCTAGAAACTGCACGGCTGAGCAAGAAAAGTGCTCCCGAAGTACAGGTGGTGGCTGAGCATGGGAATCGGCTTGAAGTCAGAATTACAGTTCATAGGGATGCAGTTCTGCCTGGTGGAGCCTTGTCTGGAAGAGTTGAGGGCTGGTTTGTGGGGAAAACCTGAAAATATCCACCAGAGTGTGCTGCTGAGTTAGCTTGCCGCAGCCTTTCTCCAGGCAGGCATGGCCTTGCATGAGCTGCTCAGGGAAAGCATGTGAAAATAGATGCACTGATACAGCCTGGTGGGTGTTTGAGGTCGTTCAGTGACCAAAACCTGTTTGGAGTGGCTGGAATTGGAGGATACAGAGAGGAGACTTGCAACAGGACAACAACAAGCTTTCCATAAAATGCAGCAAGCCTAAATACTGAAGGAAAGTTGTAGCATTAAAGGACTTGTCTAGTCTCTGTGGAGCGGCTGTCAAGAGTAGCAGGATGGGTTGTCTTGTTTTGGCAGGTGTATTTACAGTAATCAAGTTGCATGTAATGTGTTGGTGATTAGATCAGTAGTTCCGTAAATATTTTGGAGCACTTCAATTCCCAAAAGGTTGGAAGTCAAATGAGAACCCAACCAGTTGTACTCTAAGGTAAACTAATCCTTGTGGGCAGCCTGCTGACCTGGTGATCCTCTGTGTTTAATTCTCCCAAGCTGAGCATGGGAAGGCATAACCCTGAGCTGGTTCTGGACTTACTCTTACACTTTATCTTGCCCCTGAAGTAGTGTGGGAGAGTTTTCTCTTGATGCCTGTTCAGTTTTGTATTAGTGTAACTGCGGGAGTTAAACGGCTCTGGAAGAGATAACGGCAGTGGTTTGGGTTATTAGGGAGGTAGTAGCTGGGAAAAGCCTCTTCATCTTGGGATGTAGCTTCCCTTGCAGCAGGTTCAGGAATGAATTACTTGTTTTACTTTCTCTTGTAGTCAGTCACTTTCAAAACTACCAGCAGGAACCTTGCTAGAGCCATGTGTATGAAGAACCTCAAGCTTACCATCGTCATCATCATTGTATCAATTGTAAGTATGGAGCACAGTAACCTTTAGCTCTTAAGTCAGGCTTAACTACTGGAAAGTGCCAATAGCATATTGCTGTCATTAGACATGCATGTACTCATCTCTGTGCCTGGAAGGGCCTTAGCTGTAAAACAAGTGTTTTGATGGTCTTGTGTGAGGAGAGACAAGCATCGTGCCAGGCAGCTTTTCTTGTCAAGGCAATAGGAGAAGCTTCCCAGACAGTTCTGTCTGACTTCTACGTGCCTGTCATAGGCAGCTGCCTTGCTAGCTCTGTTAGAAGCGGACGTATTGGGTGTATGGCTACTCTACCTGTAATGGCTTTTCAGGCCTTAGTCCTGTTAGTATCTTGTTACTTTGAAGTAGCTTTTCTCGCTGTGACAGCATATGTCCAGCCTGTAATCAGCGCAAACAGGGCTAACGTGAGGATGCTGAAGTGTAGTTGCAGGTTAGGTCTGTGAAGTACTTTGTCACCACCAAACTGTCATTTGTGTCTTGCTGGAGGACAGGTCTCATCCCCACATTGCTGCGGGGATGTGGAGGAAGCAGCACTGGCACAAAGTTCCGTGGGGCATTTGACGAGTTATTTAGGGCTTTGATAACCGGGGGCTTCCAAGCTTGTGTTCGGATTGCCAGGGCAAGTCAGCAGTTGACAGAGTGACAGAAGTGTAATTCTCTACTGAAGTGGCTGCTTTCTTTCTCCAGGTTATCATCTATATCATTCTGTCGGCTGCCTGTGGTGGGCTTGCGTGGCCAAGCTGTGTGCAGAAGTAATTGGAGGCAGCTGGTGCTGGTCACTTGGAGATGAGAATCACAGGAGTGTGAAGAAGCAACCTACCGAATAACTCTTAATCTTTCACTACTGACACCTTCTCATTCTTCCATCCCTCCAGGACTTCAGACTTTTTTGCCTTATCACCCCAAACAGGCCCAGCTGGTCACTGCTCTGCAGCTGGACCCTCAAGAATGGGCTGGTTTAAATTACTTGAAGGGATTTTTTTTTTGTTGTTTCTGTCCCAACTACAGCCTTCTCAGCTGGGTGGGCAGTACGTCCAGCTCTGGAGGGTTATGTGCATGCTCGCCCATGTGTCCGTGTAGCTTTGCACTTCCATGTGAGTGTGCGGGTGGAGAACAGTACTGCTAGCACCCTGCGGGTGGTGGCAGAGGGTTGTTCAGGGTGGGCTGAGCCAAATAATGGTGGAGGTACAAGATGGGTGTATGTGAATTTCCACTGTCTACAAATATTGGAGATCCAGGTGCCTCTCCCTGCATGTCTGGCCTCGTGTAGGGTTTCAACACATAGAGGTTGCAAGGGTAATAGTGGTAGCACCAAAAAGAATGGCTTTTGGGATGGGGCTTTGGGCACTGTGTGATGGAGGTGCTGCTTCTGGATGAAATCTCCCTGTTCCTGGAGGTCTTTCTGCAGGTGGTAGGAGGGTGTTGGGTCACCTCAGCATTTTGAAAAGGCTGCCTCTTCATCCTTACTTCTTCCTCATCTCCCCTCGCCTTAATTTGTGGCTAAATCAATACAGTAAAGGAGATGGTCGCGTATAGTTAAGGTTGCAGTAATGTATCTGCTTTCTCATGTTATTTCTCCTCTTCTTCTTTTGAGGGTGGACTAAAATGAATACTAATGTTATCACTTTGCTAAGGTGACATTGGGGGCCAATCTGTTGATCTGGCTTGATAAGGTGTCAGGTAGCTGCTGCTTGTGCTTCTACTCAGAAGGTGTGCGCTAAAAACTGAGGACAGAAGGGACAGAAGGTTGGAGCTGAGGGATGGTTACTTTCTCTATGGTCTGAAGAAAGGCTCTTTCAGAGGATGTAGTATGTTTACTCCTCTGAAAAGAAAAAACCAAACCCCAAGCCAAACCCAAGGCTAATAACCAAATGTAGGATCAGGCGTGCCGATGACGTGCGGCTATCAGAGGACGGGCTCCTTTGCCTACTCCTGGAAGCAGTGACTGCTGTATTTCTGTCCCAGGTGGACACCAGCCATCAGGCCAGTCCTGGCGGACGGGAGCCAAAGCTGCTGTTGCCTGGGCTGAGGGGTGTAGAGACTTCTGTCTTGTATCTCACAGGCTTGTGTCCAAGAGAAGGAACGGAAACAACTGAAAGCTCATAAAAGCCTCAGATGCTCTGCAAAGGAAGCTGCATCTCCTTGGCCCAGGGAAGTGGCTTCTGATGGTGGAAGCTGCTGAGGTAGGGGAAGGGGAGGCTTCACCTGTGACTCAACTGGAGTGTGGGGTTGGTGCCATGGGCTCCCTTGTGCCCTGCAGCGTGGGCTTGCCCCAGGCTATGATGCAAAACTGCTGTTCCTTCACATGCTTTTCTTGGTGTGTTACGCTGACCTTGGAGCTTTCCAGCAGCTGCCAGATAAAGAATTCTCCCACAAACTCATATGCTTATTTGGATTTGTCTTCTACTAGACTGAAATTTAACTAAGAGTAATCAGATCTTGATATCCAGGAAGTGTCAGTGGTTCTGGTCAGCACTGTGGGCACTGGCCTCTGTTTCCCTTTGTGTTAATTGAAAGCTTAGAGAAAGATGTCCTTCCTCTTACCTCTTCCTCCTCCAGCCACCCCCAGTTCAGTGTACAATTGCGCATGTTTTAGGCATTGTTGATGTTACTGTGTTCATTTCTATGATTTGTCCTATGTACAAATACTTTTTAAAGAAAATACTTCCTTTCCTTTTAAAGGATGCACTGAGGCATTAGTGTAAAAACAAAGGTAACTTGATTTAAATAAAATTACTGTACAGAATGCAGATTTTCTTAGTTTTGTGAAAGGTGGGTCTAGCACTAGATGTAGCCTGGTGGTAGGAACTAGTCTAGGAAAAAACAGTGTGTAGCTGGGGGTGTGGGTCACCCTCTGTGTAACACTGTGCTCTAGGCTTGGTGTCACCCTTCATGGCTGCTTGGAGAGGTCACGGGTGGAAGTCCTGCTGTGGAATCGTTTCCATGATGGCTGTGTAAAATCTCTCAGCTTTGGAAGGCTTTTGACTTTGTTTCTTGTGTCATGACTTGGCAGGGGCCTGTGTCTGGTGGTGGAAAGAATTTGCTTCTCCCTGCTGTGAACTCAGAGTGTCTGTGTGTGCCTGGGACAAGGGATGCTGAGGGACACAGGGTGTGGGTGGGGAGGTGTGGCACATGCATCTGCCCAGTGAAAGCAGAGCTTCTTGGCTGCTCAAGTGCAGCAGCTCCTGACTGCCTTTGTTCTCAGGGCTTTGTGGTAGTTGGGGCCTTTGGCCAATGGGAGCTGCTACTGACTACAGGTCAGATTCGGCCTGGGTATAAATGGAGCCCCCTGGGGGAGCCATTTTGAGCTCATCCCCTGGAGCTGCACGCTGTGGTTGAGGACTCTCCCCTTGGGTCAGGACGCTGCCCAAGGAAGCTCCTCGAGGTGCCTTGGGTCAGGACGCTGCCCTGAGCAGGTCCTCAAGGTTGAGAGCCCTCACTTGTTAGGTGAGTGATAAAGCGTTTTGGGTTGCCATTAAACCCCAGAAAGTTGTTCTGGTCTCCTCTCACAGACATTCGAACCTGTAATTTATGGAGAGCTAGTTAACTGTGTTAATAATTAATTTTTTATTTTTGGTGGTTGGTTGCTCATTTGGGAGCCTCCATAACAGGAGGATATGAAAGGAGGAGTGAGGACACAGGCAGGGGAGGGGTGTTACTACTGGGAAGCCTAAGGAGAGTCTATGGAAAAACTTTTAAAGGCACTTTTCAGTGATATAAAACCCTTGTCTTGAGGGAAATCCCCAGTGCTGGATGCCTTTCCTCTTTGCTAGTCATAACTGGGAAGAACCTGCTTTTCTAGAAGAGGTTATTGCACAGACTGAGTCACTGCTCCCTGTCTTGCACTAGAGCCTCACTGTAAAAACGCTGTAGCCTTTCATCTACCTCAGGAATGTTAAATGCTGATGTCGTATTAGGTTTTTGAAGCAGGCTAATGCGTCACTATGAGGGAATTGGATTTCCTCTTAAACTTGCAGAAACTGAGTTCAGTTGATTGTTATCTTGGTTTGAGGCAAAGCTGCATTCTAATGATATCTGCTAGGGCTCAGGATGATGTAGAATATAAAAATCTGATGGAAGATCACTTGGTGTGAGAACAGCATAGAAAAATGGAAGGATAAAAGTTAAACTAACATCTCATTAGTGTGATAGTTCTTGCAGAGCTAGGTTTTGTGCTTAATGTTCCTGATCTATGGCCCAAAAGCAAACAGGTGGCCCTCTCTCCAAGGGGGACAGCCATCTTCAAGTGCTGGTCCCTCTCAGACTGGTATTTGAAATGCCCAGGAATTCAAGCAGAAGCTAACCTTCCAAGGCCCTGGTTAACCTTGTTGCTTACTTTACTGTTAAGCCTCTGTGTATCCAGATCTGTATCGCTGTAGACATCCCTTCTGCAGTTCTTCATGGAAACAGGATCACATGCCTGATAAGCTTTAACTAGAATGCAACCTTGAACTATTTAAACATTTTACTTTTCCAGACAGTTTTTGTTCTTTACCTAGCATTAAATCTGTTAAGTATCCATTAAATAGTAGCAGCTGTCTCAACCTGGGAGGCTGCAGAGAAATGCACTGCCTGGAAAATGTACCTCTGGAATATAGACTATAGTAAAGACAAAACACTCAAACCAAGAATAAACTCAAATAGAGAAATCGAACTGAAGTGGGGCTGGTCTTTCCTCCTTCTGTACCTGGGGAAGGTAAATAAGTTCAATGGGACTAGGTTCCAGCTTTTCCACAGGCAGAAATATTTGCAAAGAACCTTCTCCGTAAAGGAAAAGCCTCACCAGGACAGTGTTGTAAACCTGCAAAGCTCTATCAGGGGGTAGTAAGAAGCCTATTGGTGTAAAACTGGTTGTGTCTGACATTTTTGCTTATGGAAGGGAGGTGTTTATATAGCTCCAGTTCCATCTCTGCCTCTTCTCTCAGGTGTAATGGTGCTTATAACCTTAGCCCTTTCAGCAAGATTTACAATGCTGAAGAGGGTTATTTCAACTTCAGGAAAGTAATGGTATGCAGCTCTAAGAAGTTTGTAGTAAGATACTGATATTCCTTAGAATGAGCAAATGGAACTTGGAAAAAGAAACCCTTGCTACTTTTCAGTTACTGGCTTACAAGTGCATCTCTCGAGGTGACCAACCCACCCTTGGTCTCAAAGCTTCCACACCTGGTGCTGAAAGCTCCTATGGCATGACTACTACTGCACACAGGGCTGAGAAGAGTCAGCTACTCCCACAGCCAGTCCTGGGCCAGGATTATCCTTCTAGGCAAAATGACTCTAGTACAGGAACACATAGGTGAGCTAGGCTGAAACAGCAATTTGATATCAACTGTCTCTTCCTCTTTTTTTTTCTTTCTAAAGCAAGCTTGATGCAGAGTGATCTCTGCTGTAAAGCACCCTGCAGAGCTTCCTATTTCCAAGTGTAGTTTCCCATATTTTGTTCTGCTTTGGCCACTTGTGGATGTTCTCCTGGAAAAGATGTGAATCAAGTGCTGTGAATTAAGTTTTCCTTTGCTAACACCCACCTCATTCTTAGGAAATCCCTGGAGATTAAAGGTAATTATCAATACTTGCATTATAAGAGACTTCCTCTGTCACCCTCTTTACCTGTGCAGAATCAGACTGCTGTGTGGCTGGGCCTGTCAGGAAAAGCCTCCTTCCTAGCACAAAAACCACTCAAGTCAGACTTGCTGTTTGAATAAAGCAGATCTATTCCAGCACCATAACATTTTATTAAACTACACTATCAAAATCACATTGATGGCAGGGAGAACGTTGCTATCAGTGCATATTTTCTGTACTAAGACTGTATTCATAGCATCCAGCACTCACTGAGGAAAGGACACTGAAACAGAATCCTTCATAGCCAAAGAGACAGTAGAAAACTTCTACAAAAATCAGGACAGTTAGGGGTGAGTTGAGAGAGATCAAAGGGAAACACTTCAGGCCAAATCAGTCAGGGGGGAGTATTTTTTAAAAAGTTTTACTTTTAACCAGTGTTTGTTAGCTTCCTCATCTGAGAGATGAAGATGCTGATGAACAGTTGTTTTTAAATAGCATCCCCTGTCCCTGCAACTGCCTGTTCACAAACCCACACAAATATTGTGTACTGTTCCTTCACTTGCGAACTGTGATGCACACGATTGACTACAACAGCTTGAAGTGTACTACAGTTATAAAAACCTGCTTCCTCTTCTAGAACAAACAATAAAAAGTAGCAGAAATTACTTCTGTATAGAATGTAAAAAACCAAAACCAAACAGTTGAGTTTCAGACAAATATTAAAGTACATCAGGTGGAATTTTAAAAGTCTTACTTCTAACATCTATATAGCTATTTCTAGACTCCCCCAGCCACTGCTATGCAACACCATAGCAACAGCTCAGAGCTGCTTTCTGGCACAAACAAGACAACCAGCAGCCTTTTTAAGCAGGCGGCCTCAGGAGCAGGTCACAAGTTTTTTGTGACAAACCTTCCAAAGGGCTGCAAGTAGAAGTTTAGATGAAATAAGGCTATTTTCAGTCTTCATGTGAAGACTCATACTTCAGTAACATTTTGAATGTTGGAAACGCAGTAAAGCAATTGTCTGTTCCACCACTAAGAGGTCAGGCTCTGGGCAGAACAGAGGTGAGTGTAGTTTGTATTCAAGAGGAACTATATACATCAGTCTGCAGTGTGATGGGGCTCTTGAGTTTCATTTCCAAATAACGTTCTTACACCCAGCCAGCTGGGGGTCTGCTTCACAGAGGTGTTTGGCAGTACATCAGCATTTTGGGTTGTCAGTAGCACCCATCCTTCCAGGAATCATCCTCAGTGGCCTGAGTGGTTTGTGCTGACTGGAGAAACCTGGTTTGAGACACAAAGAAGAAAGTCACTGTTTCTTACAGCTGCTGAAGTCCCCAGCAAGTTGTTGCTGTACAGAGGAATGCTTGTTGGAGGTTTTAGTTTGCACTGGGCTTCTGCAACATCTCTTTAGACAATGTCAACATCTGCCTGCCTTAGGTAAACTGCTGCAGTCACACATGCACAGCCTGCATGTCCCCTGCACCAGGCCAGCAGAACAGACACAGCAGCAGCCATTTTGAGAAATGAAGTGACTATTACTGAGTCCTTAAACATGACACATTTATCCTGCTCCACTAAGTTATTAACACTGTCGTGGGTTTTTCCTATGTATGAGTCCAAGACATTAAAAAAAAATCAAGTACTTACTGCTTCTTAGTCTAATACTGAATCAACTTCCCTCAATCACAGAAGTTTACATTATGATTGTAGTGTAAACAGCTTTTGGCAACATGGTAGTGGATTTCCCCCACACAAAAGCCCAGCAGGTGCCTTAAGGACAATGGGCTAAGAACCCGTTTTGCTAAAATGGCATAAAGCGGTCTGTGCATATAGTTGTTACAAGCATCTTAGAGGCCTTACTCTTTAAAGAGATTGAATATGTTCTAACTAAACATCTGTTGCTTAGACTATCTACAAACTTCAGATATCCACTGTCTAAACAGGAAGCTAATCATAAAAGCTAGAAATGTCAAAAAAAAAGTCCAAAAACCCATTCCATCTTTCTGGATTAAGATGTGGCCCCTAAATCAGTTCAGATCAGACAAAAATTGTAAGTTTTTGGAAACCATTATATATGCTCTGCTTTCACCCAGTTGTATGAAGAAGTTACTATAATGATACAGAATCATGCTTAAGACAAGCCTTGTTGATTTATCCTATTTTTCAAATCACTGTAAAACCTTAGTAGGCCTTGGACAATGCCCACCTAGAGTCCTAACTAAAGGAAGAAAAAAACCCACCAAACTTATTTTACCAGTAGCAAAGTTAGAGGCACCAAAGTAGGTCATCTGGGAAGATTATTATATTAACAGTAAAGAGAGTTTTAGTCCTTTGGAAGAGTTTTTTCCCTTCCCAAAACCAGATGTACACACCAAATAAATATGTGCCATAAGGTTAATTTCTTATAGAAATAAGTTTGAGTCTATGCCTCTTCATTTTCCTGCATAATTAGCTTTGTTTAAGAAAAACGGGTTTTTTTTAAACAGATGGAATACTGAAATATTGAATGGTTTGGTCACAGATTACACAGTGAAAAGGGGTATCTTGCCCAGAAGCTGCTGAGTCCCAGCCTGTCAGTTCACATACAGTCACAGAATTTAATTTTAGTGGTATTTAAAGAAACTGCAACCCTTTGCTTCTTGACTGGGGGCAAAGTACTTAACATCCATAGATCTTCCAGCTAAGTACTACCATTTCTTTAAGGGCTCCCACACTGCAACCCTACATCTAAAGTTAATCAGCTAACCCAACTCTACACCTGTGTCACACTTTAAAACCAGAGATGAACATCACTTTATAAAAAAGCATTTCTAATCTGTGAAATAAAGGCAGACATTTAAGTCTCTGAGGCATGAAGCCTCACACTTACCTCTTGGATGGTGGTGTCGGCTTGCTCTTGGACACCGAGATTCCTCCAACAGATGTGCGTGCTTTAATGGGTGAATTTTTTGCCACAGTGACTATATTACTGCTTCTGGTAGTACAACTGCCACTGGAAGAGCCTGTACTAAGTGAAGATGCCTGTGGTTTTCGAACTCCACTAACAGGACTTGCGTAACTACAGGCTTTTACTGGCTGCCTGGGTGTTAGCAGAGAGTTTGTGCATGACCCCGCTTTCATTGGTTGTCGCACTGTTAAGGGAGACTGCCCAGCACTGGAGGAATACCTGAGCTTACTGGGAGCCAGACCTGGAAATGGAATAATGAAGGAATAAGCAAGTTGGCAACAGTATTTTAAGAACATGTCAGGATATCAGGCCTTAAGGGCCTCAGGTTTAGTCAGGTCAGTTAGACAAAAGGAAATGGACTGCAGCAGCGTGTGTAGAAGACGTTGCACTGACCTGCTGACCGTTGCTGAGTTCTTGGAATTCGACTGCTTGGCACCTGCAGGTCTGACTCCAAGCTTCGACTGCTCCGTACAGACTCCAAAGCTCGAAGGCTCGTCCTGGCCAGGTTGGGCATGCTGTGGCGCATCTCCTCTGAAATCAAGAGCAACTTCTCTTATTTGCTGCTTCTGGTAGTAATGGAGATGTATAATGGTTTAGACTATCTCTTGAAAAAAACAGGCACTTAAAAGTAGACAAGTGTGTAACTAATCCTTAGCTTCCATTAAGTAACAGAGCTTTTGAAATGCATATGGCAAAATTATTTTCACTGACTCCTATCAACAGCTCACAACTCGCTTACCTTCGCTGTTTGCATACTTGAGCCGGTCTTGCATCGGACTTTGCACAGATCTCCTTGGGGGACGGATACGGGAAGTGGATGACCTGCCATAATCTGCATTGGAAGAAGGGGACTGACATCGGGGTGAACTGAGCGGAGATGGCGAATATCTGTGAGTGCTACGGTATGACAGGGAGCAATCATAATCATCCTCGTCCTCAAGGCTGTAGGTGTCGAACTCCTGGTCACTGTAGGTACCTCTTCGCAGGGAGTGAAGGGAGGCACTGGAACTGCGACGTGATACAGAAGCAGAGCTAGAGGCACAATCCTGACGGAGGCCTGGAGATAAGAGGGCAACATGGTTCAAAGTCATCCGACTTTAAAATAGAAATTCCTTACCCAGTTGCAACACAAATTCAGAAGCAATGCTTTTATCAGTGATTCATTTCACCTTGGAAGGAGAGTCAAGTCAATAACTTTCTTTACTGAAGGTACTTGCAGCATATGGAATCTCTAAAATAGAACAGTGTCACCCATATCAGTACCGTTTAATTAGAGCAAAGAGTTAATATTCAAACTGACCTGAATTACTCTTTACGTCACACACGCAAGCCGCTGTGATTGTGGACTATATATTGCCATGCAAGCTCTGTTAGGTTAACTAAGTACAGAAGTCTAATTTACAGTATGAATTTTTTAGTTCAATTAATTATGCACCCACCAGCATTTCAACAGGTTGAAACAAAGATTTGAACTTCTGCCTCCATGTGAAAAAACGCCTGTTTTTCATTGACATCTACAGTGCATCTGTCTGGTTTATTTACAGGTCCTCCCCCAACTTACACCTTTATTTAAATCTTCTTGCCTAACAAAATACAAGCAACTTGTTACCAAGAATTAATTTAGCAAATGGGTTGAAAGGGCTTGAGAAAAGCATCAAAGTTCTGAAAAACCCTCATCTCAGTGCAGTTCCTTCACTGCAGGGATTAAAAAAAAAGCCAAGCATTCCCCACTCTTCTCCCTTCACAATGCAAATACAAAAAGTTTCCATCATTCTGAAGATGAAGTGCTTTTCATATTTCACTGGAAACTTTGTAATGTGACAGGATTCTTGACATTTTTTAAGTGATCACAAAGCATAAGAAAATACTTGAATTTAGAAAGAAAAAGGCTGTTATTTGCTTTATTCACTTTAATACAACTTTTCCTCAGCTGCACTCAGGTGTAATAAACTGATAACAAGATCTTAAGTCTTTTGCTCTTTTTGGCCTCATATTCCAATTCCTAGATCATAGTATTTTTTAAATTTATAAAGGTACAGTACTAAAAGAAAGTAAATGTTCTCAAACCCCAGAGAACGTCATTCTCTATTTCCTGTAAATTAAATTAATGATTAATTTGCACAGAAAACCAGATCCAACCACTTTGTTCCACCTTGATCTTCAATTAGGACCTCATCCAAATCACACAGAAGTCAACAGAAAATTTACCAGTGATTTAATGGGAACTGGATCAGGGCCGACTGGATCAGGCAGGAAGCCACCTGTATCCTGGGCTGCACCAAGAGAAGCATCACCAGCAGGTCGAGGGAGGGGATCATCCCCCTCTACTCGGCTCTCATGAGACCCCCCCTGCAGTGCTGTGTCCAGCTCTGGGGCCCCCAACATCAGAAGGACATGGACCTGCCCGAGCGGGTCCAGAGGAGGCCACAAAGATGATCAGGGGGCTGGAGCACCTCCCCTGTGAGGACAGGCTGAGAGAGTTGGGGTTGTTCAGCCTGGAGAAGAGAAGGCTCTGGGGAGACCTTAGAGCAGCCTCCCCGTGCTTAAAGGGGCTACAGGAAAGCTGGGGAGGGACTCTTGATCAGGGGGTGTAGGGATAGGACGAGGGGTAACGGTTTTAAACTGACAGAGGGTAGATTTAGATTAGATATAAGGAAGAAATTCTTTCCTGTGAGGGTGGTGAGACACTGACACAGGTTGCCCAGAGAAGCTGTGGCTGCCCCCTCCCTGGCAGTGTTCAAGGCCAGGTTGGACGGGGCTTGGAGCAACCTGGTCTGGTGGAAGGTGTCCCTGCCCATGGTGGGGGGAGAGGAACTAGGTGATCTTTAAGGTCCCTTCCAACCCAAACCATTCTGTGATTCTATGATAATACTTTCAAGACTATCCTCTGCTTTCAGAAGTGTCATCTTGAGAATGTTATACAACTGCTAAGTTTAAGTGGCAGTTTGGGTCTGTAGATTTTTAAAGGAAGCCCCTGCAAATCACAAACATTTCAAATGATCTATTAAATTCTCTTTTTGTGGGGGGAAAGGGGAAAAGAAGAACAGTTGGAATCCATCTACGTTCCTCTACAATTCTAAAACCGTAACAAAAAGGAGATTGCTGTCACGTACTTTCTTCCTGAAGGCGTGCCATAACCTGGACATCAGTCAAGTCCTGCAGTTTATATCCCATAGAGATGGAATCATCAGATGTACTCAGCTCGCTGTCCACAGACGACTGAGAGCTCAGTGCAGAATGCATGCTCAAATAACCTTTAGTAGAAAAGAAGAGGGAGGAATATAAAAAGCATTCAGACATCCACATAAAAAACAAGAATGAGCAGCAGAGTATTTATTCCAGTAACAAAATCAATGCAGTTGTGAAGTTGAGGTACGGTTGCTAGAAATAATTAAGAAGTTAGAAATTACTTGAGAACACAATGCTCAGTATTTTAACTTTCAATATTCAGAAGGCAGAGTGTCTTTGTGCAGGAAGAAAGTTGTGGACTTCGGTCCAGAAGGTGGCAAAGGGATGCTTGGTAATTTTGAGCTTAGAAACACACTTGAGAAGATCAGTATTCTTTCTGCCTGTTTTGAGAAAGGGGCAACTGTTGATGTAGATATTAAGCAGCAAAGTTATACAAAGTGCTTGCTAGGGTGCTGGTGAGCAGTCATAGGAGTAAAAGGATCCAAATGGCTTTCAGAGTACAGTACCTCAAAAAACAGTCATGCAATCTGCTTCAGCAAAGTAGAGTTGCACTAGATTGCCTCCTCCCCATTCCTGAGATTTACCCATTTTTTTTTTCTCTCATCATAAACCAAACTCTCTTACAGGGAAGGACATAGCTTGTTCATACAGCAGGTCATAAAAACACCTGGAAGGATCTTTCCACCAGGGTAGTTTTTCCGTAAGTCAGGCATCAGGAAGAATAACAAATAATTTTCCTTTTGAAGAACAATATTAAAAATATCATCATAATCATCATTAAGTGCAAACTTTTACCTGTTAGTACTTTTTCTTAAGTCAAGCAAGTCAGTATTTTCCATGGCATAAGAGCACTACTACTTGCTACTGAAATAGGAACATACTGAAATGAGAACAAGGCATGTAACTTTGGGGTTATATTGGTACTTGTCCTTCAAGTGTGGGAGGCCTGGAAGTAGCCCTATACACAGAAATGTGGTATCACAGCTGTCTTTGGTCTTCCTCAGATACTGCTCTTCCTGGCACGTGAGATGACAGTTATTGCAGGAAAGCTAAGCATCACCTAGCCGGTAGCTTATCTCCATCTGCAGGTGGCAGGCAGATGCAGGCAGTGACAGGAGAATCTTGCCACCATTCCATCCACGTTAATTTTGGCTCAGGGTAGTATCTTTGAGAGAGCGCATGCAATGCTGAGCATACCTCCATCTTCTTTTCCCATTTTATAACTACCATATTGCTTTGTTAAAAAAAACCAAACATTCAAAAACCAAACAAACATTGTTAGAAAAATTTTTGGAAACACAGAAGGATTAGTGAATGTAAAACCTCTACATGGCAAACATACTTATCTATGCTACATGTTACAAAATACCATAATATGCTCTTAGCATAACGAAAACTCGAACATAGACACCTAAGACCATATAAATTACAGAGGTATTTTAGGAGAGAGTACATCATCACTTTAACGTAATTCCAAGACAAGGTTGCAATTAGTACTACATAGATTTAGACTCACCAAAAAAAACAACCCACCACAATCTGACAGATCAGATAAAGCTAGTAGATACGCAAGAGCCTAAGAGCACTTAAGCCTGCTCTAGCTGAAAGTAATGTTAAGAAATACAAATCCTGCTCAAGCAGGGATTCGAGATCATCACTTAAATAAAAAGCAACAAGTAGGCTGTAGCACACCAGCTGACAAATCAAGAATACAAGTTAGTCTCCCAAAGCATCTACATGATGCCATTCAGGATTGACTTTCACTTTAGCTCACGCAGTTTTGCCTGCTGTGTTCTAAGAAGTCTAGAGGGCAGTGCACCTACTGAATAATTCTCAACAGTGATGCTAGAAATAAACATTTTGTCTGTTCTTGGAAAAACATCTAAAAACCACTGCTGAGCAACCCTTTCAAACAATGGTTAATTCCAGACAGGCAGGAAAAAGCAGCAGGTTCCCAACGTTATTTCTTAAACTAGTTTTGAAGAGTAGTAACCGATGACATGGAAAACACACATTTGAAGTCCAGGCATAAAACAAATTTCTTACATGGACATTGAGCAAACTGCTTTGTACTGGTAAGCCTCAAATTCCTCATTTGAAAAGGCATAAAGTTTTTCCAGTTTCAAGATGTTTACATAACACAGTGATAGAAGTGTGACTGTAGTGCAAGGGGTGCATCTGTGCAGATCTGTGTTACACAAGTACGCACTCCAAGTCAAGACACTCAGTACTAACACTGCACTGCTGTGTAACGTAAACCTGTTTCTCTCCTTCTGGTGAGAAGACATTGTAAGCAGTTGAAATAAAGCCAACATGAGAGTAGGGATTGCACCTGTAGGATGTAGTGTAATGAATAAGCATAGGTTTCCTGCTGTAACTAACACCTTCCTTAATAGTAAAAGCTGTATTTTTAATGCAGCTGTGTCTTGAATACAGCTTTTTAAAAAGCAAACTTCCCAATTCAATTGTGTGTGTTCAGTTTGGTTGTTGCATTTCAAGTTGCAGGTCTATTTAAAAACAGTCAGGGAGGGGAAGAAACACATTCACATTCTTTCATCAGTAAAAACTGCTGTGGCTCAACATTGCAAGATGAACTGATTATGGTTTTCATTACAGAAACTTCAAAATATACCACATCTGGATTTTGTAAAAGGTTTTTTTGTTTAGTTTTTAAGGGAAGTTACTGTTAAACATTTTTCATTTGAACAGTAGGGAAGCTCCTTTTTTCTTAGAAATAAAATTAGATTTGAGTCAATCAAGCCGACGGTGAACTTCAAACGCTTACACAAGTCACAAGGAAAGAGCCACTTAAACAGATGAAGTGAACTCTCATGTATTATCCTACACAGGCAAAGCCTTTCCTATACTTGCCTTTTTATTTGGTACCCTTGACAACCTTGGGAGATTTGCTGAGTGAATGAAGAAGTCTAGAAGTTGCACAGACACTTTGGTTTTACACATCAGTAACTGTTTCTGCGTGAAAAGGTGGTTAGACATCTGGATTGCCAACCAACCTCGTATTAAAACCAAGAAATTGATGTGGAGACTTTTCCCTGCAGAATTCAGCTTACAAAAATAATCAGTCCTAGGTGCATCCTTTTGTTTGCAAAATAGAGATAAGTGTTAATTTCTATTTACAGTGGAAAACCAGCAGATCTCAAAAGCATACCTGCAGCTGTAAAAACATCCATATGCAACCCTTTTTTTTCCTTCAAAAAAAAAAGGTTCATTTAACATCAAATTTTAAGCCAGGAACTGTTAAACATGCTTTATGTTTTTAAACATGCAAATTAGGATATAGCAATTTCCACAAAACACAAACAAATCAAGGAAGACTCTTTTGATAATAAAGCCAAGAGGCAAAGCATTTGTACTAGGAAACTGAGCATGAAATGTATCAAGGATAAACAAAGCTCCTGAAAGAGCCTACATGGACTCCTTAGGAGCAGCTTAAATGCAAAGGCAGACTTGAGGCCAATGCATTTAGGAGAAGCTTCATTATCATACTTACAAAGATAGGCGTCTAACAAGGATTTTGTGTAAGTTGCCTCTAAGGTAGGAAATCTTACCGCAAACACAATTAAGTCTGATGGAAACCTTTTGTTATTTTGTGTTTAGGTGCCCACCCAGCCAATTTAAAGGCTTATCCTGGAGACTACACCTTTTATCTTAAAGCACAAGGCTTCTTCCTGTTGCCTACATTAATCAGTATTTTCAAAAGAAACTTCACAAACTCTCAAGCCAGAAAACTGAATCCAAGTAACTTTATAAAAAGTTAACATCTACAAATGATAACATTATTCAAAAGTAGTATTTTCTTTGCTCCAACAGCTGCTTTCTATTTTAAGTGACTTTAAAATTAGTACAATTTATAAATATATAGAGAGAAAGTTATAAAAACAAAACCATGGAATAACTACAAGACATTTAGAATGCAAGGATGTTTTCTCCCATGTCACAGATAAAACCTGGGTCAGTAAGTGAGCAAATTAAAAGGAGAAAACCTCATGAGTGGACTTGCATCTCTTGACAAGTTCCCCCTGTATCAATTAGTAATACTCCTTGCATTTTAAACACTACAGGTTTGCAGTGCTCTACTGACATGCCATACCTGAGCTGCCACAGGTTAGTAGTGCTTTGTTAGTCGATTTGAGGTGCCCGGGAGAGTTTAGTGCATTGCTACAGGAGCCTGTCTCTGTATTCAAATTATGTGCGCTTGGTGATGCCAATGGACTGCAATACAGGTTTTTCCATCTACTGGCTAGAAGGAAAAAATACAAAAAAGCCATAAAGGTTATCAAATTATTTTTAAAAACAAAGAGCATAAGATTAAGGCATCAGATCAAACGATTAAATACTGTAACAGATGTACTTCAAATAAGACATCTTGATGGTGTCACTAACAAGATGTAGGAAGCAAAGCAGCGCCTGTTCCCTTGCTCACTCTCCCCTTTAACTTGTTTTGACACTTCTGAAGAATTCCAAGAATAACTATTGACTAACTTGGCTCTAAAGCAGCCATACATTTCTGAAGGTTTCAGTGCTGGTCTTCAGAGATGACTGTTTTCATAAATATCTGTCACTTCTACACCCCATCTTAAAGAACTCCATTAAACTATGTTTATGCATGTGTTATTTTGAATTTTTAATGATGGAATCAAAACAGCATTAAACCACAAAAGCTGTGCCTTTAAATTAACAGGAGAGCAAATTAATTTAAAAACAACAATTCTGTGTACTGAATAAATATTTCAGACTCACATACAAGTTAGTGAAACAATCAAGAACAACCCAGGTAGCAAAACTTACTGCATCCATGCTTACTGAATTTGGAAATATGCAGCTACAACTCTAAGGAAATAACTCAGTCTGTGACCTGTATATATTCAAGGGGCTGCTGAACTACCCACCAAATCCTTACCACTGAGAGAATAGTAGCTAAGAAAATACAGAAGATTCACTATATAAATAGTTTTATTTCCCCCACAAATACAAGGTCATGCTATTTTAGTTAAAAAGGAGTGATAGTGTACAAATAAAGCCTGATGCATTTCAGACAAATCAAAGAGTTAATCAAATGAACCTTCATTCAAAATTTTAAGCACAGATGGTTTATAAAAGTAAATGAAATTTGTTCTTAAACTACATTGTTATCTCAAATCAGGAATTTCAAGGCTAAACTCAAAATAAGCCTGATTACAAGCAGTGCCAAAACACTGTTAGTATGTAAACTAAAAAAAAAAAACCAAACAAAAAACAAAAAACGAACAGTGGCCTCTCAGACTTCAAATCACTGAGGTCAAATTACTGGTCAAACCAAAATCAAAATTACTGCATTCACACAGAAGACAAAGCCAGACAATCCAAAACCCAAGCAGACAGCAACTTTCGTACCAAACTGGGGGTTGTATTTTCAGCAGTTAGGAACATTACTGAGCTTCCAAACGTTAATCCTCTCCGAAAGGTCACTTTTTCAAACACTGCTAACCACAGCTTTTGTGTTTAGATGTTCATGAGTCAAACTAGACAGATGAGGTTGCAACATGTCCTGCTCTACAATGCTTTTCAGTGATGAGTTGTTACAAGAAAATAGTAAAACTAAGCATTCCTCCAGCTGCAGGGTAAATCACAGCTGCCAGTATAGGAAAGTTGTGCGATATAGAAAGTTGTGCGATATAGAAAAGGATTACGTATTTACTTCAAACCACTCAGTGTCTTGGCTATCAGCAATTCAGCCCAGGACTTGCACATTTTACACACAAACCTGCAGGGCATTTGAAAAGAGAAAAGGTAGGATATCCACTAGATGGATTCCAGGTGATGTACTACAGATATGTAGAAACAGAGTAACCTTCTCAGTTTTGTCATGAAGTAAACTATGCATCTACTCTAACAGCTCTTACATCAGAGAAAGGCTAATATGGAATTGATCCTTCTGTGCTCTGAAAAAGGAAAAGAACTCACACAAACCTACAACCCTAGAATACCAACTACGATGGTGATATGTGACTCCTGAACAGAACGCTCCGTGGCGTTTGTGTTTCAGGCAGATTAAGGAAGGGATTTTCCCTCAGTGGTCAAGTAACACCGCTGAAAGCCACCATGAAGTGCTTTTAGACGATGATAAAACTGGAAGAAAAACTAGGATTCCAAGTGACACCATTTCTTCAAGTTAGATTTTAATGTTTCATTATTGTAAGCTTTGAGCATTAGACAACTACTTTACCCAGGTAATACTACTAATGGTAAGAACAATCACCATTAGAAACACTCAACACTAGAACTTTTTATATAGGAAAAAAGCTGCAATAATCATTTCATATGATTCTCTCTCCCACTCTCCAGAAGCACATTTTTTCTTCTATATATTTTTACATTAAAGATGTTTAAATACCAAAAAAAAAAAAAAAAATCAAGACCCTGAAAACACTAAAATATATTTTAGTGTTTAGGCTCTGAACATATTAAAAAAACAGAAAACAAGGTGGTCAATTTGGCAATTAATTTTAAATGCCTCTATTTGCATCTTAAAAAAAATAGAGAGGCAAAATGTCACGGTTCAGTTTGTTTTGTCTATTACTTGTAATCAGCATAGTTTTCTTAATGTTTACAGAATGATCTCTTACCTTCATTAGTTGAGGCATTACCAATGCAAACCAAAAGCAGAGAGGTTTCTATACAGAAACAGGCATGGCTGTACAAGTACGCACCAAGAGCACAGCATCTGAAGCGCTCTCTGCAGATATTCTCCACTACAGCAACCACAAACTTTACATCTCCTTTTGTTTTACTGTTTCTCAATAACGTAAAGTACACAAATGGAAATAACAGACACTTGAAGCAGCAATGCTAATTGTTTACGTACCTTGATCAAGTCTGTTTATAAGAGTTCGGCAGGCTGCTTCTGTCTCGGGACTGGGATTATCCAACACCTGTCGGCACCATTTTAAAGGTGAGTCCGTTTTCTGATCTGTAGTAGATTTTCTAGGGGACACATAGAGCCTTTGCAAGGATTGAAAGGAAACAGTAAAAAATGCTCATTAATTCAAAGCATACAGCCACCGAAGTGGCATTTACTTAAGTATACCTAACAGTAAGCAATAAAAAAGTTACCCAAATTAAAAACAGGGAAAAAAAAGCTTAAATTGTATAGTATGACTTAAAATTTACTATCACAACATTAAAATTCACTTAAAGATGGCTTCACAGAGAAAGTACACAGCCTCTGCAAGACAAGGTTCAAACCTGGGCTGTTGGAGTACTACTACAAGTTAAGTTGGTATACTCACCATCACCCACATTCCTGCCTCTCCCTCCACTCCCCACCCCAAAAAAATATCTCATGACAAAGACAGCAGGGGTGAGGAGGTCGTTCTGACTTGACATTCAAGGTAATCTACTTTCAGAAGTCTAATTGTTGTATTTTCTGCTAAAAAACCCACAGCTCGGGATATTGCACCTGTATTGCACTGCAGGCAACAGTTATCTCCTATCTTCTAACAGCAGCTCTTCGAGACACTGAATGAATAGTAAGTTGTCTACTCACAGATTTCAGGGATAAACCATTTAACTGGAAGATTTAGAAATTTTCAGACAGGTAGGAAGTATGACTGTATGCTACCTTTTTTTTTATTGCAATGTTAAGACAAGTTCTCCTAAAGCCTAAGTTTTTGACTGTTCTAATACACCTAGCATTGTTTTGCACATACATACAGGATTAGCCTTATGTATAGACAAATTTAATCATATTATAGTCTTGGAATATTTACAACTGATTGTGTGTAAAGTAGCATCTTAACCATATTTCATAAGTAGAAAATTTCTCTCAAGAAAGGTCAAAGCGTATATGGGTCAGACTGAAAAGCAACTCAAGTATTTTACTTACATATCTCACATTCATATTTTTAAAAAAATCCCAACAAAAAATAAGCACCCTGTACTTTAACATTTTTTGCTATTTAGCAACACACTTAACTTTTGTAGGGAATAAACAAAAATCAGTATTGTGTACATATAAAAGTTAAACGGCTTTTAATTCTTGCATGTCACTTAGAGAAGAACACCCTCATGTAGAGGACATTGAGATTTCAGTCAGTCAATAGCATGAGAGAGGCAGGAACAGAAACAAGAAGTGCCATCATTAACAGTATCTGCCCACAGAGACAATACATTTCCTGCATATAATACTACATACCTTTAATATCAAGAGTTCCAGCTAAGTTATCTTAATATGCATGTGTTAATATATTTACTGTGCTATGAATGCATTGCTACAAAGAGATGTTTAATATAGTATCCTGCTGAAGTCCTTCAAAGGATCATAAAAAGGATTCACAGGCAGGAAAGCAAGCTCTGTGGTGACGAACTTAAGGACCTGCATCTGTGCAATTTTGGAAGAGTCTGTCAGGTGATTACCTCTGAACTCAATAGAGAAGCAGAGAGGAGACTTCTGAAAGCAGAAAATTTATTTGATCTTGTTAAGGCCATAAGATTCCTCAACTTAAGTTCAAACTACTAAATTTGTCCACAATGTAATTTCTTAGAATTAAGTGTACCATATTAAGAAGAAGAAAACTTCCAGGTCTTTGAAGTTGTGTAGATACTGAATACCTTCCTAGAAGGGATGTGCTTTGAGACTACATTTTGGGGGGTGAATATACAGGAACCTGACTGAGAAGTTCAGCTGTCATTTGTGGACATGAAAACTAGCTCTCGGGTCCATCTTTCCCGATAGGCTCTGATGAGCTCTTCGCATGGCCCTCAGCCAGCACAGCTGCTACCTCTCTGCAGCAAGAAAACTCACATAAACAGGCTTTACGGTTCATCTCCTGTGAGAGCAAGAGACTTCTTCCATGCACACAATCACACCACCACCTTCCTTCCAAGCATCAATCCAGCAGTGCTTCACCTAGCAAACTGCTCAAAGGTGACAAAGAGCCCTCTTGGTCACCAGCAAACTAGCTACAGCCACACTTGATGATTTACACTGCTCCCAACAGCTGTCCTCACACTGATGTAACATATTTCACCTTCATCAGTGCAAAATACAGTATTTGTGCATAAAATGATCATGAAGATTCTGTCAAGATTTCAAGGAATGTCTGCATGAATTTCAAATTGCCTCCTACTCTCTCTCTCCTAGCAATAACTTTTGACACTCCAGCAGCAAGATACATCAAGTCCTTCTGCTCCAGTTACTCATTCTCACACAGACGTCTCATATTCAATTCATAATACTACTTTCCACAACAAAATTAATATAAGTCATCAGTTATTTTAGTAGTTATCCCATTAGTTTCTGAAATGCCTTCATGTTAAAAAGATATAGAAGCGTACTACAGGACTCTCAGTTGTCAGGTGTCCTTATCCACAAAAGCAATGTTTGGCCAAGATAAAACATACAAACAACTGGGATATTTAAAATATTGTACTGGCATCAAAATGCCTGTCTAACCTATTATCCTGTCTCCTATCCTGTATCCAAGTAAGGATAAATACAGAAACCATCAAACCAAAAGCTGTACTGACGCAGAAAGCTGTTCCGGACTCCCACAATTTTGCAATTTGGGGCTATCAGACCAAGCATCTCTGTATGCAACAGCTCTCAACAGAATATTTTTCAGTTAATCCATCTAATCCTTTTTTTGAATTCATATCTGCTTTTAGCACCCACAGCACCCTACTGCAATGAGTCCCACAATGCACCGACACATGGGGTGAAGAAGCACCTCCATTCACTTGCTCTGGAAATGTCACCTGCTATTTACTCTTGATATTGTCTGGCTCTTGGGGGATAAGATACAGGTGGAAGGCAATTATTCTCTACTGCCTCTTGACATGCCACTCATGACTTCACAAATCCTAATAATATTCCTGCCCCTGGCCAGACCCATCTTTTTCAGGGAGTAGATATTCAGTCTCTTTACTCACGTCTCATACAGAAGCTTTTTCATACCAAGCTTCACACAAAAAACACATGAAAATAAAAAAATCCAAAAGCTAATTTGCTGTTGACAAAATAAATGCTGAGAAACATGAACACAAGTATTCCTGAATGTGCAATGTTATCTTTTATGAGAGACCCCACAAGCATATCTTGCTTGTTTCTGCATGGGTAAATGAGCATCACAACCACTCAGATCCAATACAACAGAGAAAGCAAAGTGCTCTCTCTCTGGATTTATTTTACAGTTCAGACCAAAAAAGCAGCAGTAAAACCATCAAACAAAAAAAGAGGCCAATAGCCTCCTTAGGGCAGGTCACACTGTTCTTCACATATTTTAGGTTAAGGGAGAAAAATCCTGCTCTACTTCAGGAAGTAGTTGCTCTACCCAGCTCCTTCTGTGCTTCTGCCCAGGATTGTTTCAGCTGAAAATGGTACCACTTGTTTGATTGCTGGAACCATTTCCACACGGAACAGGGCTACCTGCTTCCCAGGGTGTCGGAGTCCCCTGTAGTCTGCCAGAGGACACTCATTTTTTCAGCTGACAAGTCTATTGGCAAGAGATGGTCTCACTTATGATGTCACTAAACTCAAGTAAGCACAACTCAATTTTTCAGAGCACTGACAGGCAACTTATAAAAAAAAGGAATTCTCGTTTGATTTCACAGTGGCAGGTTTACTATTTTCCTTTCTAAGTAGCTTTGGGGAAGGATTCAACATACTTCACAAGCTAACTTCTCAAAATACATGGGCACAGCTTATTCTTCTGGAGCACTGCACACCATGAGCTGATAAACTAAAAACACCAGACCCACAAATATAAGTGAGTATTTTTCTGGAGACAATATTAAGAACCAAAAGTCACCTTTTACTAGAGGATCCCCCCACCCAGTGGTATCCTCTGTTAGCCACCATGGCACAACTGCCACAGCAAGAGAGGCCAGGTTACTACAGCATCACACTTCTAGCTGAACTAAGACAGGCTTCTGTGAGAAGCTAAACTCACTCTGCTCTGTTTCAAAATATGCAGAATTTTATTTCTAGTAGTTTTATTCTCTAAGGCTGATTTGTCAGGTTAACTTAATCCAGTAAGCATTGGAAAAAATGTACTCAGGCATGCCATGAGGTATGTGTACAACTGCCAGTTTACGCATCAGCCAAAGTCTTTTGGGTTTAACAAATATCTGATTACTGAATAAGCTTTACCTTGCATTTTGTTCCTACAACTCAGCAGTCTGGCTGTGAAGCATGTTCTGTTTACACGGAAAAAGCTTTGAATATTTGCTTTTGTCTAACTGCAAATGACAATTAAGAAGATAGTTACAAGGCCTAATACAAAATTCAGAAAGTGAACATTTAGGCACATTCTCAATTTGATATATTGGGGTTTTGCTGCATAATTTATTAAATATGAATGAGATTTTCTTCAGCTTCTGTGAGGAAACCCTTAGATAAGGCATCTTTAGTTTCTGCTTACTAGTGTGTTTCACCTTCTCATATAAAGTATTTTATGAAAGGCACCTCTGGTAAGAGCCAAGTAGTCTTAGTTGTACAGCAAGCACAACATGAGATTTTTCTTCCATTAAGAACATAAGCACTCGAAAATAAATCTGTGGGATTCTTCACACTTCCTGACATATTCCAGTGTACTAAAAGCAGAGCATCTTCTAGAGGTTCTTTTGGGGTCAATGTCACAGGAGGACTTACGGGAGTTAATGGCCACTATTGTTTGATTTTGAAAATACTGCTTTAAATAAAACGCCCCAAGAATCTAGAAAATACTATGACAACTTTCAACTTGCACACTGCACTGAAAAAAAAAAAAGCATCCTCACAGTTCAGTAACACATTAGATCAATTACAAAAATGCAAGACAGCATTGCCTGAGAATTTAAGAGCCTAGTCATATGGAATATTTGCACTAGTAAATCTACAGATCATAAGAGGAGAATTGAGGCTGCAGAAAGCTCTATTAAGTAGTACATTAGTAAATTAAACTGAAAGTAAAATGAACCTCAGTTTAGGACTCATGCTTGGTTTATTATACATCTTCCACAGCACTTAGCACCAGTAGCTACAGCGGTACCAAAAATGACAGACATTACACTGATTTTCAAACCTTTGAGTTATATACGTCAATGCAAGGAGAAAGAGACCTAAGGTAGCTAAATACGTTTAGAACAACTTACGTTTATAAGATACACCTCCATAAAATGCTAAGAAGGCAGCTAAATCGTTCTGTAAAGTGTGTATTTCAATCAGGTAATGCAGTTATTTTCCTTTACATATCAGACTTCAGAGAGTTGATTTTCAGATTTATTACTGTGCTTATGCTGTTCCAATCTCAAATCTAAATACTACTGTTGAACAGAAATACCAATACTGGCAATACAGTGTTGAGGAAGGCAACAGTGAAACAACACTGTCCAGGTCTTGAAATGATAGAAACATGAAAGGAAAAAAATGAGAAAAATCCTGTGGAAAATACTCCACACAAAAACATTATAGTATTAGCCCAAGTAGAGGTTTGAGCCTTTATTCCCAAGAAGCAGAAAATGGAAAGAGAGAAAAAAAATTATACTGCAAAACCCAGAAGAGGCACCACTTTTTCATGTCTATCTAGTGACTAATCCTGCTGAACAAAACAGCAAAAATCTAGTCACCAAGTCACAGAAGCTCTAAACATCGCATTAGCTTAATCTCGTGCCACAGCCAATAGTCTGTGAGATGATCAAAAGGCACCTTGTGGGACAACTTAAGAGTCATATTATACGTAGACTGCACAAGGGTGCTGAGCAGTGTCGGTAGCAATCTTGCTGCAGCAACATGTAAAGGCTTTCCCCCTCCACTCTGGCAGTGCAACTGAGCAGACAGATTACTGTGTCCACATCTCATTTTACAGAAAGAGCCATGAGCCAGTACCTCAAGAATTTCAGTAAGAACTCAAGTCATTTTAAGCTTCCGCCATCAAAAGCAATTTAACCTGAAAGGTTGTATTTTGCACACAAGTGTCAGACAAGCTGGTAGATTTTTCCTTTCAGATTTCTCTACTCCAGCACTGGCAATTACTGGCAATGAAGACTGCTGATGGTAATGCTATCTTAAAGCTGGGTTTTGAAGGAGCTCATCTACCCAGAGATTGTGCACAGCAAGGCAGACATTACACAGACCATCGTAACAGCTAAACACAGCTAGCACAAACTGGTAACACGCTATTCAAACAAGCTAGACAATCAGGAAATGTTTTTGATGTCATCTGTACATTATTTAATGCAATAGAGCTAACGGATCCATTGTTAAAAATACCTCTAGAAGGTCTTCATAAGATGACCCGTCTGAGAAACTAAGACCTTGCAAATTACTGTTTCTAAGTCACGTAGAGTCTTGTCAGCAAGGAAAAAAATTTCAGGCAAACTACTACATGGCCTGCAGAAATGGACAAATTGGTATCTAGAGATTAGGGAGTTCTCCCCCAAATTAGAGGCACAAGATGCCTTATTTTTCATTATGATATACTGGTGTAATATGTGAATTTTGTGCAGAACCACATCCTCGTTTGGTGGAACTTCTCCAGAAATTTTTTTCCTATCTCTGATGGTACAAGCTAACCACGATGATATCCTGCAGTATGTTGAATTAAATGCCTTAAGACATTAATATAGAAGGCCACTGGAGATGGGGCTAAGGCTGAAAACATGCACTCCCAGGAAACTCCTAAGTAGTAATTCATTTGAGCAAACCACACTACTTCTTCCTACAAAGACTATTTCAAGGGCACACTACTTGCTGTGTTGAATTTTCAGATTCAAGCAGGAGACAACACAACACTAAGGTGAAGGCAGCACAACCTGTTTTCAGTTGAAAGACAGGCTTTTGGGAATGAAAACTGTGCAAGGCGTGGATGTAGCAGCAACACAGGGATTCACCTGGTGACATGGATTTCTTCTCCTCCTCCCCCCACAAAAGCACAGCATCACGTTAGGCTGAGTAGGCTTGCACATTCATGTATGCACCCATCATATTTTACATGTTCTTCTAAAAGGAACTCAGCAACTTAAAAGAAACATGAAGAAAATGTTCTGCTACATGGATTTGCTTGATTTTTATGGTGTGTTTTGGTGTTTTTTTTTTTTTTTTTTTTTTTTTTTTAAAAAAGGCAGAAGAAATATGTAAAAGCTTATCTGAAGCCCTGTGTTAAACCGCTGGCAGTTTTGCCACTGGAACCAAGATCTTAATCGCCAGCAGTAGCAATACTGGGGAGACCTGTACAAAGGCCTCTTTCCTTCCATCAAGGAGAAAACCTGAAGTTGTTCAAGGTGAGGCCTGGACAGAGAGCTCGGTACTCATGCCATCAAAGGAGACAGGGGCAAAAATAGTCTAATCCAGTAAAAAGGAGAAAGAGTACTGAAAAAGTTTAAGGCTTTTCACTTCTGCCATTTTTTAATCTCTCTCTTTCATCCAATGACACATTAATAATAACACTTTAGAGTTCAGAGGGAGTTGGAATTTGAATGATTTCATCATAATTCCAAGTCAAAATTTTCTCTCCCAAGTCTTACCAGAAAAAATAACTGACAATTGGCAAAACACCAAAAAAGTAGCATGGGAATGCATAACAAAATGCTGAACACAAATCACTGCAGGAACAACAATACAAAAACCGCCCCAAAAATCACAACTTAATTCTTATACACAGGGAGTACCTAATAATGACAAACACTAAGGAAGACAAACAAGGCAACACTACTGCAAGCGTACCTTGTTTGTTCCCTTCTGTAGGGGTAACAGCCTTTCTACAAACAGCTCAGCAGTCGACCTGCGCTGAAGCACAGCAGCATAAGGGAGAGAACTGGTAACTGGTAATGGGCAAACAGCATGGAAGTCTAAGCTAAGCATCACACTGAACTCAAGAGCACTGAAAGCCGACTTTCACTTGATTGGGTCTCAAGGATATTTACAATTTTGAACAGCTATTTGAGAAAGCGACCTAAGAAAGCAAGTCAAGGGACAGACACCGAAGTAGTACAGAGTTACAGCTACTGCAGGGGATGTGGTACCTCATGTTTCACAGGAGTTCAGTCATTGCAATGTTGTTTTTAAAAACAAAACCTTAGACCATGCAAATCTTGCTGAAGCCAAGGGAAACTGCACAGGAACATTTTCAAGTTTGATCCAAATAAAACCAACAATTCCATAACAGTGCAGAGTATCGGCACCTGCAGAGAAAAGTAACAAATCCTCCCACCTTTGTGCTTCCACTCCTTTGTGCTTCCACCTTGGCCCTCCTGGGGCAATGGTTTTTGCTGTTACCACTTCAGCTCAAGTGGCAAAAATCGACATGGTAGATTTACCCAGAGGTTTCAAACCTACTAAGAAGTCATGGGACATAAGCGCAATACCACAACAGAAATTACCCTAAAGTTTGGAACTCTTAGAACTAGAACGACATGGAGATGTAAGAACTACAGTATCTCTTTCTGAACACTTCCTGCTCCCCACCCCCTGTGTTAAACACTTTCATACTTTAAAAGAATACAAAATGAGTTCTTACTATTCTTTTAAGGTATAAAGCATCATCCCCTTTGCTAGATGATATTGAAGAAGAGGTCAGCAAATTAAAAGGACTGGGCTGTTAAAATTTATCAATTCAGCAGTAACAAGAAAAACCAAAGCCACTGAATTTCTCAAAAATTACCAAAAATCATAAGTAACGAAGTACACATGATATGTTCCAATATTAGCTACAGTTTTTTTCCTAATGTATAATATTTAGAAAAGAACTGCAACTACAACATAGTAAACTATTTGTTTTGACTAATACACTGCTTGACACATTCAGGTATTACTTCCATCCAGGCAGTACAAAATTCCCCCTAGTCAGCAAAGCCACCTTATCAAAGTTAATCCTAAACCCATATAAAGGTTTTAAAGGTTTTTTTGTGATGTTTTGGGGTTTTTTGTCGTGTTTGTTTTTGTTTGGTTGGTTTTTTTAAAAAAAAAAAGCCCACACTCCCCCCTGCCATTGTTTGCTGGATATTGCCAATAGGAATGCATGAATATCCACACAGACAGTACACAAGACACGTGCTTATGAAGAGAATTTAAGGTATTTGGCAATAAGCACAGCCATACACTACTGACTGTACACACATTATTCATTCCCTACTTTCAGTTTAGCTGACAAGCTCTAGAACAAGAAGTCATCATAAAAATAGCTTCTCGTTTTACCAAGTTTGACAAGAGGAAAACAAACCAGACTGAAGCAATGCAACATGATCAAAGGTAATTTATGATAATAGAACTTGCACAAGAGCTCTGTAATACCACCTTTATTTAAGCTCCTTGGGGCACCTCATTTTAATCTGTTAGCCTATATTAACCAATTGACAAGAAAACAGAGTTATCAAAAACATGAAGATCCTACAAGGCATAGTAAAAAGGGTACCTGGTAAAGATGAATGACCTTAGTAGCCACCAACTCAAAGAAGGGTTAATAAACCAAGCCTCTGGGTGCAGAGTCTCTCCTGATGGCATCGGACAGTATTCATTGTCCATGTAAATTTCAGACTCCATCTGGTTTCTTTATCAAGTCAATATAGTTTGCAGAATCTCTCATGTCACAGGTTATATTAACATGAATATAAAACTAGCTGTTTTCATTAACATGGAAATAATGAAGCTTGTCTTCCAAATTTAACTTGTTAAATGTATTCCCCATCTCCTCCCCCCCCCCCTTTTTTTTTTTTTTTTTAAGAAATCTGCTCAAAATGCTGTTTAGGTATGCTAGAGTTTCAGTGATAAGTCAGAAGCAGTATTTGGGTTTTAAAAGAAAGCTTGCAAAGAAAAAAACCCGTGTTTTTAATATAACCTTGAAGTTAGACTTGAGCTGATATAATTATGTTACTGAGCTCCATTCCATTAACAAAAGCTTACCTTCACTTATAACAGCTAATGAATTTTTAGAGTTTAATATTTGTTTTGTATTCAGCAGCCATTCCGCAATGCTGTCTTCGCTGCCAGATTAATCTCTAGCTACACAATTTTGAAACACAATTTGCAGACCCCTGAAACTATCCTACAAAGTCTTAAAATTAAGAACTCTAGGTAAAATCTCAAGTCACAGCTATTGCATGAGCTGGAATTAGTCTCAAACTTGGACTAGCTTTGGAAGGGCAAGAGAAATTAATCTGCTGATGTATAAAACAAGTTCTAAACAAGGCTGCTCGTGAAGCAGAGAGTCCTACAAAGTAAGGTCAGTTAGGGATTACATCATTGATCTGTTTCAGTTCATGTCTCTAAACAAAAGAAACAGGTTAACTGCAAAGAAACGGTATTCAGGAAATGGAAATTAGTTGTCTCCTCGGATACTAGCAAAAGCCATGAAGTCCAGATGGTCTAAGGTCTCAGTTTGTGTTTCACAAAATTCTTACCTAAATACAGTATTTGACAGTTATGTACAAAGTTTCAAAACTCCATTATTCATTCATCTGTGTGCATTATACATAAATAAACTAACAGGGAAAGGAAGCTTTCTGTACTTGCTACAGCAGCACCTGAAGAAAGGGGAAAAAGACAAGCTGTACAGTTAAACTGATTTTTTTTTTTTTAAATAATGCTCTGGCACAGTGGTCTTAAAAATAAGAACAGCTGATAAAGAAAACCACATTCTTGATGCTAAAAATCAAAGCACTGTATATAAGTTACTTTATACCCTTAAAAATTATTGCACACCTAAACACAGAAACTCCCAATCGCAGCAGTGTAAGTTCCATATATTACTAAGTTTTGAGATACATACCAGCTATCTTCTTCTTCATTGCAATTTTCAAGTTCTAACACTTTCACTTCATCCAGATCTGTGTTATTCGAAAGACCTTCTAGATCTCCACATTTTTCATTGGGATTTTGTTCATTTATTTTAACTGAGGAATCAATACCTGCAATGACCAAGTTTCCCATAAGCTCTGTGCTATTACTTGTATCCGTACGTGAAGAACATCTAATGTTATCGTCAGTCTTCATTTCCACCTTACACGTGTTGGAAGACAATTCCTCAGTGGCACTGTTGCAACTATATTGCATTTGGGCACCTATGTCTTTTTTTAAGCAGTTGTTCTCTCCTTCCTCCCTTCTCATTTTGCTTAATTGGTTGTGCAGATCTGCCATGATTTGCTTCTCAGTTATCGCATTGATGCTATTATTAATTTCCATTCCATTAAGACCAGAGTCATGGTTATCCACACCAGCATGGATCTCACTCTGCATGTTTGTCCCAAGCACGCCCCTGCTACCCTTCGTTCTCGGGTGCTGATTCTCAATCTCCAGTCTCCTCACTAGCTCCCGCAGCTTTCGCACCTCCTCAAGCTCTGGGCCAACCGCCTCGGATGCCGGCTCCGTGTCAGGGCCCATGGCAGAGTCCTCTGTTGAGTCTCGTCCTAAGTCAGGCTCCAGAGCATGATCCTGCTGTATGACCGGGGCGCTTCCAGGCACTACCATCATCCAAACCGCACAGTTTCACTGCAAGACATGAAAAACATATAAAAGCTCCACAAAGGTGCACAATATTTCAAGCAAACTGCAATTAAAGACCAAAAATTAGTTTATAAGCATAAACTAATTATACTGGGGTACAAGGCAGCTGAATTTAATCAAAATCTATTGAAAAAGAACAACTGAAATTAGTATGAAACATTTCAAGACAAATTGCTCATTTTAAACAGCTAGGATGTGCAACTATTATGCTGCAAATTGGACTGTATAAAAGGAAGTCGATTTAATCACACACAATAGTTTAGTTTCCATCTGTTTACAAACAAAATACATGAGAAAAGCACTGATTGAGCAAAGTCAGGAAACATAATTAGCAAGGTGCTGACGTCAGACAATGACAGCATTAAGAAAATGGTAAAAACATCCTTTGTTCATTACCAGGCTTATCCTGGAAAAGCAGAAAAAAATTGAAAACATTTCTGTATCAACATATACCAAAGACTAATGACAATGACTAATGACAGGAACTGCACTTACTGTGGTACATGAAAATAAGCATAACTAATGTCTTTACTGGCATATTTTCTTGTTACAACTGAAAAGAGAGATGCAAGCTCCCTGATACAAACAGCAAAAAACCAGAAAAACACATAGATAAATACATCGCACCATAGGTTACTTAAGTTTCATAAAATGAAACCATCTGCTTTTCCTGTCTTAATTGCTGCTATTCATCCTGTGGTTGTGTTGACCAAGGAAGAGTGTGCAGAGCACTGTCACTCAGGCAGCTTTGAACCGCAGAGGTATTCAGGCTTCCCAAAAGCCATAAAATAACGCCGGTGCACTTAACATACAGTTTTACAACACTTACAGAATAATAAGCCAACGCTGATTTTTCCCTACGCTAGTGATTTACATGAGTTTTCAGTTACAGTGGGTGCATTCATCTCTGAATTGACTCTTCATTGAAAAGCCTCTAATACGAGATTAATGTTCCACAGAGCAAGTAAAAAGGATTCCCCTAAAAAAATTATAAATCTTTTCTATTTTGCAGAAGGAGGGCAAATAGACAGACTGACAGAAGAGGGAGTTAAGACAACACAGCCAATTCAAAGTTTAAAAGATTTGATGCAGGCACTACAACTGCATTTGAACCCTGATTTTCTGTGGCTGTAGATGTTCTTCCCCCTTCCCTCTGCTGTCTGAAAATTTCCCGTTTTTAAGGCCTAACTGCCAGCAGGTAGAAGAACCACAAAAATTAGATGTCACACAAAGTACATAAAGCAAGCAAGGTTAAAAATACAGACATCCCCCCATGAACACCTTAGCATCTCCCTATTTACTTAGTTGTTTCTAACAGCAGTAGCTGAGAATATTTCCTAAAAAATAGTTTTTAGTGTTGGTTTTTTTTTTTTTTTACTTGACAGGGGCTTTTAAATTTTGGTCTTCTACATACAAGATGAAAATTTGAGGCTTACATTTGAATTAAAAATGAACATGGAAGCACTTACAAAGAGCTATAGGTGAACAGAGCTGACTGCAGCGCACTTTAACCATAGCTTTCAAAATCACGCCTATAAGAAGCACTGCTGAAGTCATTTTGACTTGGGGAAAAGAAATTTAATTTGTAGTTACCAAGCAATCCAATTCCTACTCATATGCCCACTTCAAAAAATCTCCCTGCATGCATTCTCACTCCTACGAAATCATCCGATCTCTCGACGAGTAAGGAAACTAGTATGATTTTCAAAGACATTTCAAAGCTATTGCTCGGTAACTTGCTGAGGATGCACCAGCAGGGAGTTTAAGAGTTCTACTGTCAAAGCAAAACACAAAGACCCAAGGCGGGGAGGGAAGCAATGAGGTCTCTCACCCGAAAAATCAGTTTCCCTCCAAGGCTGAGGAGCAGCACAAACTGCATTTTCCTTCACAAGGGGGGAACAGATTAAAACAGTTTAGCCTTTTCCCACGATCAGTAAGTCTAAAAAACACCCAAATAAAGCAGCAAGGATATAGGAGGGGAAAAATATAAATCTATAAAACTTAGTTTCATTGTATAATAGACTCGGGGGAACAAAAAAAAGAAGAAAGAAGGAAGCCACATTTCAAGCCATTACTGTGTTGGAGACAATAATTTGGACTTTTTCAAAAAGACATCCGGGTTTCTAACGGCAGGTTAACGGGTTCTCCTCAGCACAGCGGACGAGCTGCAGCCGGAGGGGAACAAACGCCTCCTGCGTGCCCTCCGCCCCCCCCCCCGCCCCCAGCCGGGGTTCCCGCCGCCCTTCCTCCCGCCCGGCCACCAACTGCCCCCGCCGCGGGCAGGCGGCGAACCGAGGCGGCCCAGGCCCGACCCCGGCCCCCGCCTCGCCGGGAGTCCCGGAGCGTGGACAGCTCCCGGTGCGCGGGCACGGACGGGGCCGGCCGCGCTGAGGGCGGAACCGGGGGCGAGGAGGAGGAGGAGGGTGAGGGCGGGGAGACGGTCGCAGCCGGCAGCGGGTGCTGTGGAGAGAGCGGGGCCGTCAGAAGGAGGCTGCGGCGCGGGTGGGAGCCCCACGGGTGGAGGCAGAGCGGGGGGGGTCCTGCCTGAGGCGCGGGGGGGGGCGCCTGGGGCGCGAGGGACCGGAGGAGCGAGGGCGCGACCTTCCCGGCGAGCTGTGGGGGGCGAGGGCGCGGCCAGCGCACGCCGAGCCGAGGGCTCCGGCCACCCCCGACCCTTCCCTTCCCCTCACACAGTACCTGCGGCGGCCGCCGATGGACGAACGGACGGATGCCGGGCGCCCGTTCCGCCGCCGCCTTTCTCCGGCGACGTCTGGAGCCTCGCTCGCAAACGGCGGGAGGGAGCCGCCGCCGCCGCCGCGCGCGCGCTCGGGCCCCGCCCCCTCCCTCCCAGCGCCGCCGCCTCGCGCGCGCGCCCGTTCGCGGCGGGGAGGGGCGGGGCGGTGGCTCTGCGCGTGCGCGGCGGGGGCCGGAGGCGGCGGCGGGTCTCAGGTGCCGGGGAAGCGCGGGCGGGCGCGTTGCCGGCCCCGCGAAGGGGGTGTCCCGCCAGCCGGGCTGCGCCTCGCCTTCCCCGCGGCAGAGGGCTTAAGGCGCGGCTGCCGTCCGTGACCGGGCGCTTGCCCGCGGCCGCCCCCCCCCGCCGGCCTCTCCCCTCCTCCCGCAGGGCCCCTCCGCTACCGTGTGTGGGCAAAGCGCGGCGTGCGCCGGGGCGAGAGGCTGCCGGCGGGGCTCTGCTCTGGGGCTAGGGCTTGCTAAGGTCTTTGGGGAAGAGCCCGAGTGGCAGGGCGCGGTGGGTGAGGGGGAAAGGGATCTCTCCTTGTGCATACGGTCTGGAAAAGAAATAGAGAAAGGTGAGCCGGGATCCCTCAGAGCTGTGGTAAGGGTAACATCTCCTCAGGCCATGGTTTCATCAGGTGACAAAGACATTGCCAGTCTTCCCACATCCTCCAAAACATGTATGCTGGACCCAAATACACCCTTTGGCACGTTTTGATAAGCATTAGATAGTTTCTTCCAGTCATCAAGGACAAGTTCTATAAGCAGAATCTATTTTTTTGGCCTGAACACGAAATCTAGCACTGGCAGTCGTGAAGGTTGTTCTGGGAAGGTTTAGTTGTGCAAAAGATGGTGTCTCCAGAAGCACAGAGCTCTGCAGCTTCAGTGTGGGGATGGGTTTGCCCCCACCTCTGCTTGGTCACTAGCATCACATCTTGTAGCCTTTACACGTTTTATCTGATTTCACACAACATAATCTGGTTGAGGTTTGTCCCCACAAAGCAGCAGGATCCCTAGTGAAATCTCTTTCATGTCTGTGGAAAATCCATGACCTCATTCGTCACACAGGAGAAATCTGTGCAATGACCCTTTCTCTGCAAATACATGGAGATACCAGCAAACAGGAAGATTTACATCTTCAAAGAATTCATTCCTTTTTTGTTCAGGAGGGTGGAGCAGGGAGGAGTAGGTCAGCAATTCTTCAAAGTTCAGGCCAAAACAAAGCATATAATTTTTAAAATACCTGCAGGTTCGTTTTGGGTGATACATGTCTTTGTGGGAGGAAAAAAATGGCATTGAACCGTTTGTGCTGATGCCATGGACAGGTGTCAGCAGGACGGCAGTTCTCCTCAGCCTGGTCCTGGGAAATGTGGGAAGAAGGGACAGGCAGGAGCTCCATGAGCAGGACTCCAGACCCCTGTCTGGACACAGACAGGGTGATTTTTCAGACCGGGGCCCACTAGCACGCTTAGGACGCTGCGCTGTGGATCAAGGCTCCTTTTCCCCAGGTAACAGAAGGTTTTTAGAGCAACCAGACTTAAATTATGTGGAGAGTATCAAATTGCATATTTGCTGAGCCAATTTGCTGAACGCAGCCCCTCCTCTGAGAACACCCTTTCTCCTTGGTACCGTTTCTTCTCTCTCTTATTGCCACATCCTCCAACAAAGCATTCAGTGACTCTACTGATGGGTCATGCCCGTAGGCCACCGAAAAACAAAAAATGGCGGAGACCATCAGATCAAAGGGCCCCCGACAGGAGCGTGTTATACAGCGACACAGGCGAGGAAGCTGCACGTGAGCTAGGACTGTTTATTAGAGCTGTATACCGAGGTTAAACAATCGCCACAGGGAAACGCAGCGCTGAGGAGAGATGGTGCAAAACATATGACAGACAAATCCTGTTCCCTGTAAGGCCACATACCCATCAGGAACTCTGGAATCAGTGAATAGGTTATTTTGGCAGATCATCCTTTCAAAGTATATCTGTAGTTACAGGCCCATCTGTTTCGGTGTTTTAAACAATCCTCCTTTGACCGTGGTGTAATGGGATGTGTAACAGCTGCTGTACCAGTCATTCCCCACCCCGGTACAGGTACCAGTAAGGAACCACTGGCCATGGTTTTCAGAAATGAGTGATTTGGGGAGATGAGAAGCTTTGTGACCCTCTTCTGTTCAGAAAGTAACGTCTCTAACATCTTGGTAATTTAGAAATGTAGGCAGCCAAAATCAGTAGTTATTTTTGAAAACCACGCCTTTGTGACTACTAGGTTTTCAGGTCCCTTGGTTGCACCATTCACACTCAAAATGGAGCTGCCCCATCCCCTGTCACAGTCATGGGTTTAAGGTCTCAACCTGAAACTTGCCAGTAGCAGAGTTGTTACTGCTTTCAGCTGGAGTTCCCCTCACAGAGTTGCTTCTGAGGTCATGCCTACAGTTTGGTTAAATAACTGGTACAGTGGCCTAAAAAAAGCTAGGTAGCACTTGTGCTGTAAAACACTAACTTGCTAAGCTTTTGCATGCATGCCAGCTTCCATCACTAAGCGCATAAAGAATTATCTAGCTAACAACAGTCTGCATTAGAGCTTTGGCCATCACCTATTTCCATATAAGAGCTACTACAGAACCGACTTGGGTGCTTTGCAGACGTTCCTAATGCTTTCAAAGAGAAAATAACTCTCTGGACACATTCAGAGCTGTACTTCTAAGGCACAGAAGCTGGCTTTCAGGTTTCGGTATTCAGCTTTCTCAACGTCTCAGCATCTGAATTAAGGGCTAAAATTATGCGATTCTGACTTTTAGTACTTACAGCATCTGCTAGAAGTTCAATTTTGTGAGTGAGCATTTGTGATGTAAATAATTTACAGCAATAAGAGAGGCATTACAGCAAGCCTTGTCGAGGTGGGGGGAAAAAATTTAGATTTCAGTCAAGCAGTGCTCCTTGTCAGGAGAGGCAATTGAGACACCTATTCTCTGGCACATTTTGTATGGCCACAAGACACCTACCATCAGAGGCCGAGTTAAACTACCAGGTGAAAGAGAGTGTTATCTTCCCAAACAGACAGCAGACACGCATGCTGCTGCAGCAACCCACTAGGGAGTAGGCAGGAAAGGGAAATTAAAGCTGACACGCAATTAGAGTAAAGTGAGTCTGCAAGTGCTCCTGGAAACCCATGGAAAGCAAATGGAAATCAGGCAGAAGCTATTTCTAGGCAGAATTTGGGGGTGAGAAAAGCAGAAATAGGCTTTTGCTAAGAACTAAATTCAAACCCTCCCAAGAATCCAAATTTAGTGCTTAACACTTCTTGTATCTGCTTGCTTTGTGGCAGCTCACACACGCTAAGCTGCAGCCTGATTGCAGAAATGAAAGAAAAAAAAATCCAAAAAGGTTTCTCACAATTAGCTTAGCTAGACCTAAGGAGCTCTGCCTGACTTCCAACACGGGGAGCACGCTGGAATCTTAATGAAGTTAAAGACAGGCAGAGGGGCTCAGCACCTTTGGAAAATCAGCCCACTTATCTTTGTAGATGACACTGCTTTATCTTGTTAACATTGGCACTTGTCTTGTATGCAGCTGACAGCATAAACTAGTGATGTTAAACTCATTCATTGTGATGAAGCAGTGAGAGGGAAAATAACTCGAGGGAAGGGAGAAGCAGGAATTCTGCTATCTTAGCCAGTCAGGAACTGCTAGATATATTCTGATATGTGTTGCTGAAGAGTTTTCACTGGCTGTCTTCTCCAGCTTTGCAAAACCCTGCAAGCAAATAGAGAGAAGGTGGGTACCACACAAAACACTGCATTACAGAGGTCAGCAGAGCAGATGAACATGGAGGAATGGGACGAAAAAGGCTAGCCAGTCACATTGCATTAAGAGGCAAACAAAGCAGCCACGCATGCAGTGAGGCAGGTGCCTGTTTCCCTCCTTCTCTCTGTCATGAGACAGAGGGAGGAAAGGAGGCCTCTTTTTATAATCTCAGGGTGGTATCAGGGTTTCTGGTTGCCACTGTGGTGACTCCTGCCCCATCCAGATAATCAGATAAAACATAGGTCCCATATCCAACCTAATTCCTTGTTGCTCTGTTGACAGAGCATACAACTCCAGTTTTCCCAGTGATTTTGAAAGGATCTTTACATAAAGCAGTAACTGCATCTGCCACTGACACGCTGCCTCCTTGCTGGAGGAATGTTACAGCTGCCAACAGCACCCAGCCCCCTGCAGTGGGTTAGCCCAGGAGGCAAAGAGGACCTCTTTATCTTCAGAGAGGGCTCTTAACCTCTAAGGGACACTGCTCTCATCACTCAAACCATCCCTCTGCTTGTCTCCACCACGTGAAGCTACTACAGCCTGTTTATCACATTATGGCCAGAGGTTCTGGCTCTAACCAAGACACCTGGGACCAGCTCTAGCATGTTTCTAGCTAGTTCTGGAACAAGAGTCACTGCTTCCCACTAAAAAGCCACAGGAAAATCCCTGTACGGGTCACTCAGTAGCTGTGAGGGTTAAATGCTCTTCATTTAGCAAACTCCATGAGCTCTCTCATCCAGCCATTTATTCTGATACTGTAAAGGGGCACACTCACCTAGAAGAGTTTCTCGTAGCACTTGTCACAGTGGACAATGTCCCGGTGGATGAATATTTTATCCAGAAGATCTCCCATTCCTTTGTGGCAAATTCCACACTGCCAAAGGGAAAACAAGGTGGTTGGACAGTAACCAAAGCACCATGCAGTAATGACAGCATGGAGGGGGCAGAGAAACGAACAGTCTCTGTATCATTTTATAAAGGTGTGAGGATGCCAAAGCAGTGACCTTTGAGGCTAAACTTTTCTACAACAGACAAAGGCCACTGCAGGCTTCCTCCTCCCGCACTCTCCACTCTCCGTTTCCACAGACTTTAATTGCAAACTTTGCAAGGTTTGAGAGATTCAGCAAGACCTGCACTGGGGCATAAAGGCCACAAAGCAGCAAGTCTGCCACAAGGACAGGGGCATGAGGAAAGAGGGTGCTGTTATTCTATCAGATGTCAATAAAGAATTCTCCTTGTTGTAATACACATTTATTTGAGTTGCTGAAAAACTTTTGGGGACACAACCACCACCTGTGACTGCATGACTTTTTTTGTCCCTATGTGGATGCAAGGATTTGGCACACACTACACATTACTCTGAAAGTCTGAGAGCAGAATTTGCACCAAGATTCCTCCTCCCACCACTCCATTTCACAGCAGCATATAGAAGGCAGTCAGTAGTTAAGGGGTTTTTTTTACCCTGAAACAGTATTCGTGGCAGCAGATGTTAAGATGCTCTATTATGATCTTAGGGCAGTCTCGGATCTCACGGCTGCAGTAGCTGCAAACAGGCTCACTGGACCTGTGAAGAGGAGAGTGAATTCCTCTGTAACACAAACTGGTTCCAGTCCCAGCGCTGGTACCAGAGGTTTCTTACCCAACACCAGCACCGCTCTCCAGGAGCTACCTGCTTCTACATGTGTTTGACTGTGTCAAGTGACAGTACAGAGGGACATGTGTTATCCTGGGGATGCAGAGACCACAACAGCAGGGCAGTACAGATCTTAAAAGTCAATGTCACTATATTTTCCAAAGATCATTTACACTTCATGCTGTTATTTCACCAAACAGATACCAATATTCTAAAAAAACAAAACCTTTAACAGTTTGCTGAAACCCCCAAAGCATCCCCAAACTGTCCTACCTCTGCAGGGGAGCGCTGGACAGGTAGCTGTGGTGGCTGTAGGTTGCTCTCTCCAAATCAGTCAAATCCACAAGGCTGCCACTGGAGACAGAAGGAAATATCAGCACTTGACAACGATATATGGGAAGGGCATCTCAGATGGAATCATTAATCATTAACCAGAAGTCCTAACTGCAACATCCCAGGTGCCTGTTCCTTGGAGGGAAGGGTAGTTCTTCTTAACCAGCTCTGAAAAGCATTTCACTAATAGAGAGGGCCACACTGATTGACGGAGCGGGGCTGTCAGCAGCAATCTCTCCATCTTTGCTGTATTTGTGCTGCAGATTCTCCATAGGGGTGGCAGTACCCTGCTCCCTGCCCCACACCACAACCACTGTGCCTCAGGTCAGATCCAGAGCCAACTCTGGGCTCAGGGTGGCAGATAAGGTTTGCAAGGAGTAGACACCTCCAAGGGCAAGCAGAGACAGCAAAGGGCTGGTGGCCCAGCACCTAACTTCAGAGCACTGAAAAATGTGTCTGGCTGCTGCTGTCACCACAAGGAGAGGCAGGATGTGGGCAGTGTGGCTGGGAAACCACGGCACGCACCTGAAATGGGGCCCCTTCGAGCCTGAGGGAGATGGCACAGGCACACGGCAGCCCTGCCCCACAGGCTCTCCCACCCAGTCACCCTCTGGGCCAGGAGGAGCAGGGGGTGTCAGGAAGTGGTGCTGTTAGTCCCATGTGAGGGTCTGGCAAATGCAGCTCAGGAGGGGGAAGAGAAGACCTAACAACCATGTCAAAGCAAAGGGAAAGGTACTGCTCCCTTGCTCTCTCCCTCCTCCAGTATGTTCCCAACCACATGCTCCCACCCCCTTACTCCTTGCCAGCCATCAGACCCCTCTGTTGTCTTAATAAAATAGCAGAAAAGGCAAGACTGGGTAGGCTGGGAGCAGGGATAAAAAGAGGGGCAGCAGGAGAGGAGAAGGGGGAGCAAAGGCTCCCTTGCCAGTGAGAGCCCCAGCTGCTTTGGCTCTGCTGCCCATGGGCCCACAGCATGCTGTCCCTCAGGCCTGGAGTTAGGACACACACAGGCTGTGACCCAGACTGTGGGCACCAACATATTTTCCACTAGTTGCTAGATGAGACTGGCAAAGTCCTGTGCTGGCTGCTGGACAGGCAACCTCTGAAATCCTGCCTCCAATACACTCATCAGTAAAACTTCTCTGGCCTCACTGGGGTCCTGATGTTTACAAATGGACCCTACAAATAGCTGTTTTCACTGCTTGCTAAACTCCCAAATCCTGAACTATTATGCAGGGAAAGGCACGGAACACATCCTTAGTCTCACACAGCTGAGTGTTCCCTCTCTGCCTTCTGTTTGCCTGTGTTTTTTAGACGCTGCAGCAATACGCTTATCTTTGGTTGCTGACATCTGCTTTGCCGACCTACAGGAAAGGCTCGAGATTTATGGAGTCTGTAATCAGCTACCACAGTAATGCCAACACAGCACTGAGGGAGGATAAATGCCAGCAGGGAGGCATCAAACCGGGTGTTAACTGGCTGCCACATCAATGTAAGCATGATGCACATGGGGCCAAATTCTGCTCTCAGTCACACTGGTGTCAATCTGGAGTAGCTTTACTTAGTTAACTTTGAGCAGAATACAAAAGACTGAAGACTTAAGCTTGAAAATGGGATCTTTTAACTTTTTCTAACTTATAAATAACTTTTGAGTGAGAACCCTCAACCTCCACATTTTTCCCACCGATTTCAATCATTTGTTTATGTGTACAAATACACAATGAAGCCTGACAGTGCTAAATATGCAGCCTAAAAAACTGCAGTGTAGTGTTTTGATCGCGTCACCCTCCTTAGAGGCCAACTCACTTGGGGTGGGGTTTACTCCTCCACGAGGAGCTGTGGGACAGAAGTCACAATGGGACTAGACAGCACAGTGACAGCAGAGTCTGTGTCCCCAAAGCAGCACTGCTGTCTTAGCAAAACTCTCTGCCCACCCAATGTAATAATCCCTCCAGGGCTAATTAGCTGAGGCACAATGGCATGCTGACGCAGTGTGAGTTCCAGCTCAGGAGCTTGTTTGGTGTGTGTTAGCTGGCAAAGCCATACGCTGTTGCTCTGCACACGTATGTAGACACATGACTGTCTCTGGACACTCCTCATACCTGCCGTAGCGTGGGGAGGCTGACGACTCGCTGCTGTTCATATACTCCTTCACAAAGAGGACCCCTTTTCTAGGAACGGACAGAAACAGAACGAGAAGCATTTGCATTAGAAAAGACTGGAGCTAATGAGAGACAGCACAAGGGACACATGTGTGCACTTGGACACATAACGCGTGCATGAAAAGGCACAGAGTGAGATGCTGTTGTTCTTGAATAAATACCAAGTATCAAGCATTGTTATGAAATAACACCTAATGTACCCCTCTAATTAACCCACCAAAACAAATCAAGTTAATTAAAAAGAATGGGATGGATAATATAACTCTTTCATCCAGTTATCCCCTGTTTTGCAAGGATAAGTCTTTTTCAAATCATGTCAGGATTACGCACACAATAAGTATTTAGAAAGATTGTGGTTCTGCCCATTAACATTAAAGCCCGACTGGCACTGCAGTACTTACAGTGACTATTTTGTCACTGGAATATCTCCAGCGTTTCCATCCATTATAAATTGCTACTGGTTTGTTTCGGGGCTGTTTCTGCTTACAGAGCTGACCTTTCTTGCATATTCCTCCCTCTTTAAAATTCTGATTTCAAAATTACATGCCCCCATCTGCCTGTCTGTCTACAGCTCTGTCACAGATTGAGGGGAGACACTGTGCCTACCGGCTCTCTTCCCAGAGCCATGAAATGAACTAATCAGGCTTTTTCTCCATGGTGCATTTTCACTGCTGCCTATAAGCTATGATTAATCCTCTCTTCTTACATGAGCAAACTAAGCCATGTCACAGCTAAGGAAAGAAAAGAAAATCTTTTTTTTAACTTAGCATAGACACTTCCCATGTCAAGTGTTTCAGATGAGAGTCTCCTACTTAGACAGGTGTTGTGATAAGCAGGTTGTAGAAAGGCCGGGAGGACCCAAATCTTGCCCATCAAAGCCTGTGCTGCCTTCTCACCACTTTCAAACCCCCTCTCTAAATTGTGTAAAACTGTGCAGCAGTCTTCACCTCTGAGGCAGTGCCTGTGGAAACCACAAATCCCAGAATACAGCTGAGTTGACAGCTGCATGGTGACAGGACGCTATCTTCTGTAATACGTGACAGATCAGGGTCACGTGCCAGCCCCACCAAAATCTGATACACTTGCTGTAGACTGCTCACTTGCTCATGATTGACAACAAGGCAAAGAGTCTTCCAAGAGCTCCATACCTGTGATGAGTGTGTATGGCACGAGGAGCTCCATCGTGTCCCTCCAGCTACAATGTCTTATGGAGGATTCACGATTTTGCTACGCTAAAGAGAAAAGACTCAACTCATACAGTGAGCTACATCCTGGTCTCTAAAAAAGAGCACCTGGAGAAAAGTACCTAGCCCATCTCTCCCTTTTGGGTGGCTCTGGCCACCATGGCAATGTCTGTGCTCTTAGCCAGAAGAAATGTCCCATGGCCCAGATGCCAAGTGGCAAAGCCTAGCTTGTCTTCACCAAACAGGATGGCTGCATGCAAAACCTGTATCGCAGCAGGAGGATCACGACCACCCGTTGCTCTTTACCCGGCAGTGCTGGAATCGGGCTGGTACCCAGAGGCCGCTGGGCTGTTGTGCGGTAAAGTGGCAATCGGGCTGCAGATCCTCTCACTCGAGCTTGAGAGAAGCCTGGCAAGAGAGAGAAAAGTCTGTGGGCACTGGAAACATGAGCCATGACATGATCCAAGCTGGCAGGCAAGAAAAGACCTACCTCTACTGCTAGGAGGGTAGTTTGGGAGGGTGGAATATTAAGGCCCTCAACCATACAGATTAATTCATCTTTATCACAGACCAAAACGGCTCCTTTCTTTTTTTACATCTGACACATAACAGTACTACTTCCCCAGAGAAGTGCTTTGGAAAAGTCTCATTTATAGGGTCATGGGAGAAAAGATCAAACAAGATCTTCAAATAAGTACAGACCATAAGTGAATCATGTAGCCTGAATGGGAGCACCTATGGAGAGAAACAGCACACTACGTATTGCAGGAGGGGAGGAGATGGGGATATATAGCCGAAGTCCAACATAACTATTCCCAGCATAACTATCCCCAACTTAATAATGTCAAAAGCTGCAGAAGGGAGAAAGCGGCAAAACTGGCTACTGAAATGTCTTTGGAAAACAGCTCTGCCTATCCACTCAGCAGAGACCTGTTAAGTTTGCCTTGCAGGGATGAAGCTGATCTTGCCTGGAGCCAGTCCTGTTCACACCCACAACATACTCCCCTTTACAGATCCAACACTAAGACCTACACTGGTGCCTCCTCATCGTGTCAGACAGCACATTGATGGACTGTCACTGCCATGAAAGACTGCAGAAAGCCCAGGGTAATGGTATTTCATATTGGATACCTCCTACCCCTTCCAACAGCCTTGTTCTGGGACCAGTTCAGTCATTTAATCATTAACATTCTGGAGACAGCGATCCTCTCTCTCGACATTTTGCTTTTAGCTCTCTTTTTTTCCTGTAGCCTCTGCAAAGGCCAATTTCTGGTCAAGGGAGGGTAGCCAGGAACCATCCGTTCATCTCCTGTCACTCTGTTATGGTACCCCACACAGTGAAAAATCTCCAGAGACCAGAGATGGATGTATCACAGACCCTGTGCTGGGTAGCTTTTGCTAGGAATGATTTAAGAGTAGTTCTGTGTCTCCAGATCACACATCCACTCCCTGGAAACCATTCAACTCTTTTTCAGCTCTTGGCTTTGCTTCCTAGCTTCTCTTCAACATGTTTCATGGCAGTTTCATGGAGGTTTCCCTCACAACCATCAAGACTACCCATTTACCTGGTGCTGTTATAGTTTAAGCTGTCCATGTAGAACGGCACCCTGTGGCTTCTCTGGGAAATGGACATGGTGGTATCTCTGGGAAGGGAGTCGTGGCTATGAAAGGAAGTGATACAGTCTCAAGCACTGAACTTGAGCACGTGAGGGATTCTCACAAGTGGTGAGAATCTTGGCTAAATGTCTCCCTGCTTAGCATCAAAATCACCCACGCACCACAGCCATCCGCCCAAACAGCACCTCACTGCACATGCTTAGATCCAGGGAACTAGTGAGAAGTGGGTCAGGAGACTCCAGATACAGATAAAAGTAGCAGTGGGGTGTTCTTTCAGTTAACAGTCTGGATCATCCCACCCTTTGACTTCTTACCGTCCAGCTGTGGGGTTAAATTCACAGTGCCCCCTGGCATTAGTGCTGTCATATCTGCTGTTCCTAGGGCTGCTTCTCCCATCATAAACTCTCCCTTCGTAATCTGGGGTAGGTCTGGCGAGGAAGCACAAAGCCCTGATTACATTGTACCTGGAGTCCCCACATTGGCTAATATTTTGTCTCGGCAGTCACTATCATGATGCATTCTCCCTTTGCTCTGCCCATTTCTCTTGTGCTGGTTCTGCAGCTGCAGCATGCATACAAAACTCTGAGGCTAGGAAAGCAGACTCAAACTCTAATGCTTGAGAGTAAAGCAAAGCAGTTCATAAATGGATATATCTTCAATACTGTTTCCTTCCCCAGTGCTCACCAAAACCACCACTGCACCATCTGCATGTGTGAACTGCTGACCAGCTGGCCCATCTGGGTGACAGACCTGCATATTTTCACTTTTCCAAGACAGAACTCATTATTGGAATGGCTTTAACCTGTGGGCAGAGCTCAGGCTCTTTCAATAGAGAAAATGAGCTTATAGCTTATGGTCATTCTTTTCTTGCAAGTGCCCCAGGGCACAGATTATGTTTATATTGTATATCAGCACTTTGATCCTGATTAAAGCTTCAGGCAACTGTATAACTTAATGTTAAACAATACTGAAAAACACTACAAATCAATGCTGCATTAAAGAGAGAAAGAGGAACAGGCTAAGCTCATCATAAGATGAGAAGAACCCTGCTCTGGGTAAGACATGCATTTGGTCTATGATATAAACCCAAGGGCAGGAATGAAGCGCGAGTTTCTTGCGCTGCAGACAGACATGTCAGCATCACACAGTGCCAGGAGCGTGATAACAGGCTATGAAGTACAATAAAGGTCTGTCCTATTTTTTCTAGTCCTAGTCTGCAAATGCCTCCAAAAGCAAATGAGAGCTTTGCGACACCAATGTTCTGAAAAATGCTAAAAGAGGTGAAGGTTACATTCAGATCACATGAATGTAGATATATAGAAATAGTAGTTATAAGTGTACAGCTTGTTTTTCATGTCATTGAGGGTCATGAGAAATAAAATACAGACTGCTCCTGAATCATCATCTCTGCAGTTAGAGAGGAGAAGCAGATGCGGTCTCTACACATCTGTCAGGTTTCCAGGCACCGTGTAGGTGGTCTGAATACAACCTGCCAAGAACTCTCCAGTGTTACAGAGCAATTATGAACTCAGATCTCCTGAATCTCTTCTTCAGCCCTTTAGGTCCAAAAATTATCTCGTTCCCTGTGTTGTGAGCCCTGGCAATACTGTTGTTCCCCCTGGGAACAAGATCCTGTTCTCACTTGTTGATGCAGTGATCGTACAACCTGGACCAGAGTTTCTGTCAAGTATTTCTGTGCCAGCAGCTTTCCCTGTCTCTGCATCCCATCCCCAAACCCTTACCTTCTGGTGCTGAATACTTGACTGTCTACATAGGATGGTATCCTGTGACTGGGTGCTGACACGCTGCTGTTAAAAGGCTGGCGGTCCATGTACAGTGGCATGAGATGCTGGGTCTCATATGCACTGAGAGCACTCTCTTTTGAGCTGAAGTTAGACCTGCTAAAGAATTAGAGCCAATTTGACCATAAAGCCAATAACTGTATTTGCTATAACCAGCTCACACAAGTGTTCAGAATTTGCTGGGGCTGGATCATGCTTCTTTCTACTGGCAATAAGGAAAACCTGGGACACCACGCTGTTAATAGCTTCTTAAGGTCAGGGAAAATGGCAGAGGTCTGTACTATTTCCCCTCACCTACATGAGCTGAATTCTCAGCACAATGAAATGCTGCATGATTCAGCAGTCATCTAAGTTAATTTGATAACCGAAATATGAACCTTATTTGGGTGGAATCCTAAACCTAATATTCCTTTTGACAGTATCATTTGATGAGCATACACTGGGCAAATTTACGTAGGTCCAGGACATCAGCCAGGTTTGTATCAAGCAGCAGGAATGGCAAAGGATGAGGATTTGAGAACCATTGATGGGGAGAAACAAAGGGATAGTCCCACTGTACCTGTCTGCCACGGGGTCAGGCTCCTTGTGTCTCCAGTCTCCTGGGCTCTCATGGTGACTCTCTGTGGTGGGGCTGGTTTGTTCTTCATAGGCTGGAGTGATCCTGGTCAGGGAGGAAAAAGCTTGTCAGCAGCTTTAGCACTTGTGTCTAAACCTGTCCATTGTGGTGAGTACCTGCAGTAACACCATGATTATGTTGGTTTCAGAATTCACTAGCCAAGAAATGAGCATTTGTAATGCCCTCGAACAGGGCAACAGGGAGGACAGAAGATGTGCAAGGTAGCGGTAAAGCATGCCTGGTGCCCTGGCTCCATACCTCTCCTGGCAGGGGTCAGCTCCATGGGTACACTGCGTCTCTGCAGCAGCGAAGCTGCTTGCTCTAGGTAGAGAGCTGGACCTGCCAAGACAGAAGTTCATTATAGTCTGCAGAAGTGTCATTGTGCACAGAATTACTGTAGGATGTGGGTGCAGCCCCTGGTGAATCTCCTGCCTCAAGAAAAGTACCATATCCCTGCACAGGAATATGGCAGATAATCCAAACAGAAGTGAAAAAAAAAATAGAGGGAAAATACAGATCTATAAATATCTATAAAAAATAACACTGAAAGGAAAGAAAAATAAAGTTCCTGATGAGCCTCAGTTACCTGTTTACTCTTTCCAAACTTGACATTTTAACTCTGGTCATTTAGTTATGACCATTATGGGTTATCCAGTACCTCTACGTTACATTTCAGATGGCTAAGAGCATGAGCTGGCCTCATTCGGGTAGCACCTCAGAAGTGTATCCACTAGATAAACCCACTGCAGAGCCACCCTGGATTTCCACCTGTCTACATTAATCTAGGGAAAAGTTTGTTCGCTTCTTCTATCTGGTTTTGTATCTTTGTGCATACCAACCCCTCTGGGAATACTGATACCCTGTAGAAAATCTGAAACTGGCTTAGATTCCTACATCAAAACTGCATTTAATTAGAATCCAAGAAATTAATTCTCAAAATGCTTTCAAAGATCCTACCCTGAAAGATTAAGGTTGTTGAAAGAGGAGGCAGCCCTTACACTAGCTACTAGTTGAGGGCTTCCCTTCACCAGCATTAATTTGATCCCTGCAAGTTCTCTAACAGGGTAAGCCAGAAAACAATTGGTACAGTCACCCAAGTGAAAGCAAGACAATATTCCTTTGCAACAAAGGTACCTTAAATTCTGACTTCTGGCAAAACTCTAATGTTGGCTGAGCTACAGATTCCCATTCAGGTTGGGATGTTCTAAGTGCCTGAAGACATGTTTGTTCAGGAGCTCAGACTCAAAATCAATTTACTGAAAAGAGCAGGAGATAACTCCCAAGTTCTTCAGTGGAGTGATGTTGCAGAAGCACTCCTGACTCCTCCTTTGGTAAGTCTGATCCAAAGTCCCCGCACCTGGAAGAACTAAGACTCTCAGATCAGGACTCTGCATTTTTCTCGGTAACTTGGTAAGCTTGAGGGCTTATCCAAAAGAAGTCCATGGACTGGGAGAGGCATGGAGTGGGCAACAGATGGAGTTTTATCCATCTTGGTCACTTTGCTGGGGGATACTGGAGAGAAAGGGGAAGTTTTCTCTCTGTAACATCTTCCTTCATCAGTCTAACTTCCACTCACATCCCTGGGGACTGGGAACAGCTCCTTCTGCCTCCCTGCCTGAAGAGCAACTACAATGTGGAGTATATGGAGCTCCAATTGTCAGAAGAACCCAGGAGGACAGGACACTGACACCATTGATCTCTCCCTGCTGCTTTTCCCAGCACCCCTTTCTAAGCTCCCTTCTCCACAGTCCTCACTAACCCCACCCGCTGCTGTCGCACCACTCACTATGTATCTCCATGCACTCATGAGAAGAGCCCAGCTTGGTGACTCCTAACCCCAAACAGTATCCTCAGTCCCTTCTCCAGAACCACCTGCAGTAAATACCCCATGTTCTCTCATAAGAAAAAGCAAGCCTGTTATTTCTCTTGCCTTCTTGAAGCGACTTCTTCACTCTGCATACAGGGTGATATCCCCTTGTTAATGTCCACGCTCCCGCTAGTGCTGTCCTTGGAGCACGGCATGGACCTGGGGGAGAAGAGCAGTCTGGTTTACAAGGTGATTTGAAGATGGCTTGCTCGCTGAAACATATGTGTGAGGAAGCCCAGTTTGACCAAAAGCCTCAATTCTTCAAATTTAGGCAGAAAATACAGACAAAAGCAAAGAAATCAGTCCGCAAAGTCCTTCCTTTTGGACATTAAGCCCTGCACTGTTTTGCACGAGACAGGCTGAAGGCACTGAGACAGCCACCACAAACCCAGTGGAGTCACAGGTCAGTGGGAAGGAAAATGGTCCTGTGCCAGGGTGGCCAGAGTACAGCCTGAGACCTGACGCTGACTGGGTAAATTCAGAAATGAGACCCAGCATTACCACGGAGGTGTTACCCCATGCCAGATTAGGTTGCTTATAGGCATGTTTCTAGAGGCAGTCTCTGCTTCCAAATTTAAGGTCTAGGCAGCAACTCCTGGCAGTCCAGCTGGAAGGTGTTTGATGCCTCCAGCTACTGAGGATGTTTTCTCCCAGGCTTTCATGTAAAACCATGGTAAAATGTTCACTCAGTAAAAGCAGCACTAGAATCAGGTACAAAAGGGGAGCCTGGGGGAAGATTTTATCAGCATATGTATGTGAGGGAAGATGGGCAAGGAATTAACTCTCATCCTACAAGAAAAGGTGGGGGGATAATTATCTGTTTCTTTACCCAGTCATGCTGGGTTCATGTTCAGTATGTTCCTTTGACCTGGGAGGCTCTGAGTGGACATCATGGTCAGGAGGTTCTTGTCCCTTCTCAGTATGGCTGTTTGAGTCCAAAAACCTAAAATAAAGATCTGTGTTTAAGGCAGTGGAGAAAAAACATGCTGGGGTAGGTAGACATCCATTGCCTAGACAGGAGCCATCAGGCAGGAGACACTGGCCAGAGCTATTCCAAACTGCTCTGGTACCAGATCTGATGGCAAACAAATCTCATTCTAGCTTGCAGGATCACAGCATTTCATGTCAGAATTTCTCAGACTGACAGATGCTTCTAGCACCTCAGGACACACTCAATGCATGATTTTGTCGCATTCATAAATGCTTGGGTAGGTAGTACTTGCTGAGATCTCTGGGCAGCAGAAGCTACTGCCTGCCACCATAGTACCAAGGGAACCATGCTGATGCTGAAGGACCTATGTCACATGCTGTCAGTGCAGAAACTGTTTCTTGGACTTCACACACCATGTGAGTCTGGCTCATCCAGCTGGCATTTCCCAACAGCATGGGTGGGATTCCCTGCCGTAATGTGCCATTAGAAAGTCCTCGCTCCTGAGTGCAAAGCAGAGGAGCTGTTCTGTGGCCTCAGTTACATTGGGAACAGAATAAGACATGAAGAATTATGAAGTGAATAGATACTGTGGGTGAGTCCTACTTACCCTTCTTGGATCAGCTCTGGTTTATAGCCATCTGCAGCCCACGTGCTCTCATGCCCCCTTTCTCTAGGGGTGTTCTCCTCTTTGAAATCTTGGGAAGGCCTGGCAAAGAAAAAGAAACCCCACTTGTGGCTGGCAGGCACAAACACCTGAAAGCTCAGTTCAATGCACACTGAGAAGAAAGAAAGTCCCAAGGCTTTGGTGGAGGATATTCCAAGAGCTAAGCTCTAACCAGCACAATGAAGCACTAACTTCATCCAGGCACAAAGCACTGCTTAACTGCTTGGAATTCAATGGATGTGCAACAGTTTTACATGTTGCTTTCTAGCATGAAAGTAGACTTGCAGGGTATTGGGTTATTTATTGTGGCTATATCATACATCAGGATGTGTATGACAGGACAGACATCACATTCCTACAGTGTCTGATAATACCCAAGGCAGAATTTGAAATGTTCCTCCCTGTCCAATATTCTGAAGCTTTTTTTGTAGCCAGACTCACTCATTCAGTGTATCCAGTGATACCACAACACAGTTTCATCTCCCCTTGCCCTTCTAGCTCAAACTCTCTTTTCTCAGGATGCATGTTGACTTTGCATTGGAGCTTTGTAGTAATGATGCTGCTGTCTCTCAGAGAAGAGCTGGATCTGCTGAAGAAGTAGTTATTCCAGCATGCTAAGTACAGAGGTAGACTCTGAGGGAATCGCTTAGGAAATGGCTGTGTTGGAGCTGTGCTTTATGAGACTCAACACTCATCAGCTCCATTTAGCTCTACCTTTTCCCCTGGAACGGGAAGGGCCAGGGGAACAATACTGTTCCAACAAGGAGTATTATCCAAAAAACCCTAACCTAAGTCATGCCAGCAAGGAAGGATGGTAAAGACATGGATGTCCAAACAATGTTAGACTGAGAAATGGGGCCTATTCCTAGTCCTGCCGCTAATTCAGGATGCAATTCAGCCATCCATGTACAGTTGGCATCTGAAATAGGCATTCAATGGAGATGTCTAAAAGGGGTGGGATAAAGTATTCAGAATCTCTAGAAGGATCTTCTCACCGTAACAATAGAGGGAATCTGAACAACTACTGCAGAGGAAAACCTCTCTTTCCTCAGCAGACTCCTGATGGGGGAGTCAAGTGACTCCTCCCTCACTGTAAGTCTTTTGGCAAAACACTTTTTAGCTCATTGGGTTTCTGTTTGCTTATCTGGTGGGATAGGCACCCCTCTGGGGGAGCACTGTGGGTGCCTCCGCTAAGGTTTTACGGTATACAGTGCTGTAGAAGTGGTGATGATGATGATGATAGTTGTTTGGCTGTTTTTCCTGTGAGTTTTGAGAGACCTTTCCCATCTCTGCACTCCAAAAGTACTCTAAAGCTGTACCAGTCCACACAAATGGACTCCCAGCAGTGCACCCCAACTGTCCTACTGCCCCAGCTCCTATCTGGCTCCATGCCTGGGGCTCCTCCCTGCAGAAGATGAGAGAGAAGAAGTGGGTGATACACACTCATATCCCACCCCAGGACTGGTACAGACATCTGTCCAGACTCGTAAGCACAGGACAGGTGGAGCTGAAGGGAGATCAGAGCTGAACTGTGCCACATGCATCAAGGCTAGGGGCTGCTGGGAAGAAATTGGGAAATGTTAAATGCATTTGCTGAGTGGTTAGTCTTCAGTGAGCATGGTAGGGAATCTACTACTTCAGTGCATGCTGGAGAGAGGAGCAATTTAGAGCTGCTTAGACAAATGGCCCTTATTATGCTGCTGTTCTTGTGCTTGATATTTCCTGAGCAATCAGTATTTCCAAGACTTTTGACAATGAGAAAGAACGTATTAGCAAACATGTGGTTAGCACCCCAGGTCCTTACATCACTTCATTCCAGTAAGGCTGGCTGTATGCTGGGACCTCGGGACTTGTGTATCTGCTCTCTTGGGTGCTGCTTCTCTCCTTGTAGTCCAAGACAGATCTGATAATCAAAGAAAGGCCCATTACATCTCTAACAAGTAGCACATGAATCACTGCACTAGTGAATACTATCTACTCACTAGGCAAGGCTTGTGACAATCTCTACCATTCACTGTCCTGCACCAGGATTTTTCTCTAGGGACCATATTTAGACTACAGTTGCATTTTAATGTATTTCAGCTGCCTTTCAGCTCCCTTGCTGCCACTCCAGCATCACTGTAGAATTTCACTGGATTATCAGCAAATAAGAAGGTAGTGACTGAACCCCACCAAGCACAGAAGACCAAGAGGAGAAAAAAAGGTGGGGTGCTTTGCTCATATCAAAGAAGATGGAGGAGGGATACAACACAAACCTCTTGGTTTATTTTGCAAGCTGTGCTTTAAACCTCAGCATGCTTGCCTTCATCCTTGGGACAAAAGCTGTGAAAAGAAGGCTCTTTCTGTGCCTGCTCATTCAGATTTCCCTTAGTATCACTCCCAGTATCACTCATACACCCACTAAATTTACTCCGCTCTTACCCTTTATAGGAATATTCGGTGTCCTCCAGGTGCACAGGGGTGCTTTCAGTAGGAGGAGAAGGGACATCAGACTGCAGGCTAGACCTGTCAAAAAAAGGAATCTATGGCTTGATAGCTTGCCAAAGGCTTCAAGGGGGACTTGTATGAAATAACAACACTGTGCTTTATACAACACCAGAAAACATAAAGTAATTTTCTCACAGAACTGATTTTCCTTCAGAGAAAACATTTTCACTATCTCTAATCAAGAAGAATAGAGGCTGTTAGTGGAAATAATGTAGTTACTTGTCCTCAATTCACACACATCTTGGCTGAATACATGACTTTTCTGGTCTGTCACAGGATCATGCACCTGGGACAAAGCACAGTATGAATAACCTTGGGGAAGACATTCCTATATTACTAGCAGCAGCTCTAGGTCTTGGGTTTTACACCATCCTACTGGGAACCTTGTGATCCTCCTCACCTCAGCTGGGAGGTTTGAAGACATCATTTTCTCACCTCAAGTCCTTTGGTAAGCCAAGACATGGAGTCAAGTCCCAAAATAACGGACTGAAGTAGGCAAAGAATGCAACTTCAGAGACATTAGTGTGTTTGGTGTCAACGGCAGCAATTCTTTCCTGACTCTGCACCTCTGACATTGTCAGGGGAGCAGGCAAGCTCTAAAAAGCATGTGGAATAGAGACACTTTTGACATCAATGCTAAAAGCAATGATAAAGCTGCTGTATCTGCTTCCAGGCTGCTTCTGTAGAAAGAACTTGATGTGTAACAGTGAACAGAAAGAATGCTGTTCCCACTGTTTAGCCATCTAGGACTTTCTGCCTCTCCTTGCTTTGTTACCCAGTTTGGATTCTGCTTCCAACTCTACTTTGGACAAGTTACTTATTCTCCCTCACCCCATCTGCCCTCTGTGAGCAGCATTGTGAGTACCAACACCAAGCCCTGACCTTGCAGGTTCAGACTTTGCATCATCCAGGTAGTGAGAGGTCTCATACTGACAGTGCAGCTTGTCTGTAGCATCTGCAGGTCTGTCCCTGCAACCAGAGTTAGACCTGGTAAGAGAGGGAGATTCGTGGGTCACAGAAGGAAGTTTAGCAAGTTGGAGAACACAGCAAGAAGCAAAAACATCATACATGAAATTTCCCTGTCTCCAACATAACATCTTTTCCTTCTTCCTGCTTAGCTCAGTAAATTTCCTGCAGTAGACCCGAAGGACAGAACCATAAATCCAACAAACTCACGCTAGTGCAAGAAAAAAAGCTGAAAGATCTCAGTCCATTTTGAGCTGGTGGATCAGGTCCCACCCCGCCTTTACAAGTGCATGCAAGTGCTGCTTCCAGAACACATTTGTTAGGGCAGTACCAGGTCAGGAAAAGACCCCTCTCACTCTAAAATCAAGAAGAAAAAGTGAATTTTACACTGTTAATAGGTTTATGCTTACTCTGGGGGGAAAAATCCATTGTTGACTTCTGCGTGTTCAGCATAACTGCAAAAGAGAGACACCAACTTTAGAAAGTATCTTTGGTTTGGTTTGGGTAATGTTCTACAATTATTTTCTTATAATAAAACAGAGGAGGAAATCCCTAAAACTTCCCAGAGATGTTCCTCCATGTATTTCTCCAGGTAAAATGGCAAGAAACTTTGGGGAAATTCAGTGTGTATGAAGTACAAAGGAGCATTTAGTAACTCTGATCATCATCAACATATGACAGATGCCAGCGGTATGGAGTCAGCTGCACACTCAAGCCAGGACTCTTCCAAGAACAGTGGGATGTCCTACAGCCCACAGCTGCAACACAGGCGCCTCCATCTGCACGCACAGAAGGGAAGGAACGGTGCTGACAGCCTCTGGCTTGTCTCAGGGGAGCTGACAAAATGGGGAACTTCAGGTGTCTTGATCCAAAATTGTATGTTTCTGTTTTCTTGTTTCCAGGCTGTGGGCAGTGAACAGTCCATGAGTGAACAGCTCTCACTGAACTTCTCTTCTGCATACCACAGGGGCAATGCCTTTCCTCCCTCACTTACACTTTCTTGGGCAGGACACAAGCACAGCCACTGATCTCTGCAGTTTGCAACCTTTTTTGATTTGTGAATCTCTGAATTTTTTCCAGTGGGGGTGCAGCCTCCCTAGAAAAGCTGTGAAATGGACTGCCATAGAGACTGCCACAGTAGAACAGGCAGGAACTGAGTTATTTTAGTCACCTTCAGTGGATGGCTGAGAAGTACCCTCAGCCTCACAGAGATTTCTAGATCAAATTAAATCAGTGTTTTCTAGAGAGGGAGGTGTGTCTCCATCAAGGTCCACTGACAGCGGTGAAGAGCAGCACAGTATGGAGCCCAAGCTAAGGAGATCCACTGGCTATCAGCTTGGTTGCATGCCAGAAAAGCTGGTGCCCAGGTGAGGGGCAGGATCCTGCTAAACACAGGTCCTGGGGGGCTGGGGGTGGGAGATTCTCATACATGCAAAGGGCAAGAAGAGCAGTGACAAAGGATTTCATTTGGAGACCACAACCAGCTCAGCTACACTGTACTTCCTGTGATTATGGGATCTTTAACTACTTTCCACAATACTTTAGAGCCAGGACACAAATATTCTTCGTCACTGAACCTTTTGGATTGTCAGACAGTTTACAGCATGTGCAATTTCCTTTTGTGTTTGGGTTTTGGGGTTTGGTTTGGATTTTGGTTTTTTTAGGGGGTCTCTTGTTGTAAAAGTAAATAGGTAGGTGGAGGCTGGAGGCCTAGAGAGACATTGAGTGTGAACCTCCCTATACTGTAAAAAAAAAATTACATTCCAGAATTGGTTTACATTTGGGAATAAACCTGGAAAATACAGAAATGATGCAGAAAAGTGATTATTTTTTGGTATCATAGAAACTAAAGAAAAAAACTGCAATAAAATATCAAACAATTTTATTTACGAGGGTAGCATTTTCTTTTTTTCCCCCCTTCTTAAATAAAATTTTAGAGAAACTGATGCATCTGCAAAGCACAGATTGAACTGTGTTTTTCCATCAGTAAATATTCATTCAGAGTTTCCAGTCAGCTCAAGAGCAGCAGTTTATGATTTGTGCAATGCTCAAGTCAATAAAAGAATTTTACACTACCTTCCATTTGTGGAAACCACGGTTGCTCTGGGGGCCAGTTCATCCCATGGGAACGGTTCAGACTTTTCCTTCAGAGGCTTGTCACTAGAAGGAAAATGCCAGTGAGATATGACCCAACAGCATTTATATTGTATCATCCTACAACAGTCTACTATCATTTAATTAGGAGGAGCACAAAATGGGGTTAACTCAATATATTGGGATAGGAAGGGCCAACCTTCTGAGAACAGTGGGCCTGACTGCAGTTCATGGGTTAGAGGGACATGTTGCTCCCTGCAGCGAGGTACTGCTAACCCCTTTGCTCGGGTGAGCACAAGTACCCTACAACAGTTGTTCTCTCTCTGCTCATGGGCCAGAAAGGGCTTCCTACAGATCCACCAGCTGGACTCTACACCCGTCTTTCACTCCCCCCGACCTGTCAAGCTGTGTGTCTGTCTCCTTCCTTCCCTGCCAATTACTCCCTCTCCAGTTTTAGGTGGTTTAAGTAATGAGGCATCCTCTAATTTCTCTGGGAGACTGACTCACAATTAGGAGCAGCTATGTGACCCAAATGACCCCAAGCACAATGAGTGTGTTGTAATCAGGCTGTCCCCGCAATGACATACAAGGATATATTTATGGGCCTCAGTTGAACGACCATGACAATAGTCCAGCCTCTACCTTTTCTCAACCACTCTAGACTTTGCTTCAGCCTGAGATATTGGTTTGGAAATATTTCTAGTTTTATCTTCACTGATGGAGGTGGAGAATGAGTTGTAGTTAATTGTATATGCTACAGAAACTCATTTGGTGAATCCAAGCCTTCTACAGCTGCTTAAACACAACATGGGTAGTAACACTGAGAACAAAAAGAGCCCTGCTAATATGGGTTATATTTTAAAAATATTATATACTCTGGTGTACAGTCCAGAGGATAAACACTACCAGACAGAACTGAACAAGGAGGGAGTGATCTCTCTCTCAGGAAGGCCAGAAGCTTCCCTGCCCTCAACTGTAAGATCCCCATCTACCTGTGCAGCTACACAGTGTCAGAGCTCTGCCTCTTAACGTGTCCAGCACCTGTACCCATGCCTTCAGGTTCCAAATCAATTCCTTCTTTCTTAGGTTTTCCTCCATATGACAGAGCTTTTTACACTTTCCCATTGTTCAGCCACCCCTTCAGACTTTCTACAGGGTGCAGAGGACCAGAACCAATGTTAGCAGGAGCCACCAGCAACTGAAGTTGAACATATCCCTTGCAGGTGGAAGAAGCTCCCCAGGGAACAGCAGTAGGAGGGCAATTGGAGCAGTAAAAAAAAACAAAATCAAATGCATAAAGTAGAATCTTTAGGGACTGAGCCAGAAAGGAGAATCCTTGAGGGAGGTGAAGGAAGAGTATAGAAAACTGACAAGTTGCTGCTTAGCCAGCAGATGATGCTCTTGGAGTGCAGCCCAGGACCATGACTGGAGAGATCCCATCTGTTTGAGACCACTTGCAGGTATATACTATTTCTGAGCAAAAAGCAGGGTTATGCCTTATGTTCAGCAGCACAGATCAGCCTTTCTCAACTTCTTACCCATCCCCATGCTGTGACACAGTTTCAGATGAGGATTTCCCATTAGGGGGCTGTCTGTTTTCACCATTTCTGCAAGCAAAACAGCAAGAACAATTAGGTGGGGAGACGAAAGGACACAATGTGAGGCACAGGAACTGTATGGAAAGGTGCTTGTTGGAAGTGTGCTACGTACAGTGCAGGGATTGGATTAAAATAAAAGCCTGATCTGTTTAGGAGTCAGAAAGGTCTGCAGTTTTGGGGATCATATTCTCTTCTGAAAGAACTGAGTAATGTTCAAGCTGTGGGAGGCCCACAACTTCCATCTGGGTAGATTTCCTCCCAGATTGCTAATGCTTTTGTAAAGTGGTGCTTTCTTAGATCCCCTGTGCTATAGTATTTATTGTTCCATGACTGCACTGCGTCCAGAACAATCATGTGTATCTAAGAAAATACCACCAAGCAGAGCCAAACTCTCCAGTGCAGATGCCCCTTGCTATTCTTAGCAGGGCTTTAGGATGATGCAGGGCCAACAGACCTACCTGACCTCAGTAGAAGTGGAGATTCTCTCTGAAGTTTCACTCAAGAATGTGGTTGTTTGGATCTTACTGCCTGTTTCAGGGCTGCAAGAGAAGGCAAAGGAAAAAGCTGTCATTCCTGAACAAACCAGTTCCCCACTGCAGCTGGCCAAAATCTTCCTGGATTGAAGTGTTCCTTTCTGTGAATAAATAAAATGGAAAACAAACAGCACTGTTTTCAATACATTCGCTTACAAAGTCGTCTTATCAGAAGCAATTCTTAAATTAAAAACACTGATATTGCCAGGAATATCTACCTTCTGCCAATGATACACAAAGAATAAAAATTAACAGAACAAGGTCAGTAACCAAAGTGCTGTTTGCAGGGCTATGGAAAACCATTTCAACATTTTTTATACTATAGTCATGAATTAAATCAAACAAAGTTGAAAGCAACTGAAAATGATTCCCCTACATATATCTGGTGAGAAAGAACATGTTTGGGTTTTTTCCTTTCAGGTTTGGAGCACTTCTATCAGGATGTTGTCAGATCCTTGCAGGACATAACATGGATTTCAGACATAAAACCTTTTTTTAAAACAGCTGCCTGCATCTAAGAAAAGTCTCCCATGTACAACGCTGACAAATTTGCTTCATTTCACCTCCCAGAGGTGCCCACAGAAGTCTCTGACCTTCAGCTACATGTGGACTGATACAGCTGCAAAAGATGTCCCAGGCATCCTAGCTGTGCTGTAACACTTACCTGGAGGGAGACACTGCTGTTGTCTGTGGTTCATTCCAGGAAGACCCAGTGGTGGTTTTTCTTAGCCCATTAGTACTGACAAAAAAACCCAAGTAACAAAGTATTAAAGACAGAAGATTTTTTAGGTGCCTTCTCCTGTGGGGGGACACATCCTGCTTTCTGGCCCACAGTTCCTGTCTGCTCCCTGGGCAGTGAAGCCAAACCCTGCTGTGCAAGGACTCACACGCAGCTGTCCCTATGCACTGTTGCACGGATGTGACTAGTATCTGCCTTTCTGCTGAAATACTCAAGTCTTTAGAAACTGGCTTTTCCTATTTAACACAGCTGGAGCTGTTTCTATCCCCAGTGTTTGAGTTTGCATTAAAAATCAACTTCCTCAAATGTATAGATTAAAGCTCAGTGCATTCACAAAACTGATTTCACTATGCGCACGTGTGTAATATGTGAGGAAGGGAGGGTAACTGCTTCCCAGCCCTGCCTCAAACCTGCACCACAATGGCACAAAATTGCTACCAAAATTCATGAGGCAGCTCCTTCATCCTGAAAATAAAGCATTTCAGGCTGAAAGGCCCCATTTATTGGACTCCCTGCTGAGCCCACTAAGGACCAGAGTGGCAGAGAAGCTAATAATGCTGCTGCCTGGCATCAAGCCACCCCTCAGAGCTGGAATAGAGAGCTGAATCCCAAATTAAATGAATCTGCTTGAAAACAGAGAAGGATTCTCCCTCCTAGGGCAAACATTTCCATTTCAGCCAAACATTTTTGCATACTGGTCTCACTGAGCCCCACACCAGGTGCCAACCAGTGTGGCTAAGGGAGGATGTCACCGCTGCCCCTTTACACCAGAGAGCCTGTCCCCAGGTCTCGCATACCACGGCAAGAACGCTTCATCTTGTCTGTCACGGCTGCGTATGGCTCTGCCTATACTTGGGCTTCAGAGTGAAAGGGGCTGAGGGCTTGAAAAGAAGCTAACATTTCCCATCAAAGCAAAGATCAATTTAAAGATAATGAACCTCTCAAACCTCTCCGGTCACACCTATCTGTTGCCATCACAGTAGAATAATTAAATCTAAAGTCTAATGAAAGTAGAGAGCTGGCTCAGGGGACTGGAAATAATGAGATATTGAGTATTTCATGTCTAGGTGATAGGGTCAGTTCACGCAGCCAAGTTTGCTAGTAAAAGAAAATCATTACTATCTGATGGCTGCTCCGACTCCTCCTGTGAGTTGTTTTTCCAGAAGTGCCGCCAGGCTCATTCCTGTGGCATATGAGCACCTTGTGAAGACAGGACTGATTGGGCTGTGGAGTGTGATCAGGAGAGGGGCTCAGTGGCAGGTTTACACTGTACAACTCACATTAGAGTTGGCCTGTACTTAAATGCAGTTTGTCACCCCCCAGGGCTGTCAGTTGGGTACTTTATGACACTCTGGCCCTGTCCCCAAGTTAGCTGATGTCATTTTTCACTTTGGATCTTTCCCTTTTTGCAAGAAAGGAGCAATCAGGATTTTTTGAGAAGTCTCTTTTGAAAAACCTCCATCTCTAGTTGTGTTCAGATAGCTGCTACCTTGCAAATAAATGCAGTTGTCTGCAAAGATGGCAAATCAGTGTGCCCTAAATCAAAGACAGTCAACACAGTACTCCAGGATGAGGCAAATACCTGTTGTCATCTGGTGTAAACCTGCATGAACCAGACACAGTTGGACTCCTCCTCTGCTGGCCCTCCTCTTCTTCTATCTCAATTCTTTCAAAAGGCAAAAAGAGAGACAAATATCACATTGTTTCCTACTCCCCACTGCTAGCTAATCCAGGCCTTTTATTCTTGTTTTCCCTTAAGCTATGTTTTCCCTCTGTTTCCCCTAGAGGCAGATTTTTCCTGCTCCTTATGCTCCCTGTGCTCTGGTACTGGTGAGCATCTCAACTTGCTGAATGAAGTGAGATCAGTGACATTTTGCTGTCACAGTCACTTTACAAATAGCTTCAGCTGAATGCTTAAACTCCAGAGAGTGCTCTAGGCATCATTTCCCTAGCCTACCAACTGCTTTAGAAGTTAAATGCCTGAAGCCTGAAGAGTATTCACCCTGCTGGCCCTGGAAGAAGAAAGGCAGTAAATGGGTCTCTCTTTGTTTCAGGTTGCCCATAACCCAAAGCATCATCAGTACTGTATTCTTGGTGTTTACAACACTGTGGGCTCTCAAAAGCCAGTGTGATTCAACCCAGAGCATCCTTTTTAAGGGAAATGTCCCTCCTCTGCTTTGAAACACCTGGGGATCCCCTATCCCAGCATTTAACAGCAGCCCTGACACAGACGCACCACCCCAGCAGTACTTCCAGAGGGTCAGTGACCTACCTCTTGGCAAACAAGGGTGGAAATTCTTGTGTTGGGCTGCTGTAAAGGAAGCATAAAGGCAACAGTTAGAAGTTTGGAGGTAAAGACACACCTTGGGCAGGGGCAGCTCCCACAGAGTCTCTGACCCATAATTGACCCATATGGTGCAAGGCATTAAAGGGTCATGTAACACCATTTGGACAGAGCTGACAGTGACCGGGTGTGTTAAACCTGTGCAAATTACAGAGCAGAGGAAACAAAAATAGGAAGAGCAGCTACTTACAACATGTGAAGTAAAGAAGCCTCCCCAAAGGGCCTTTTTAATTTTGTACCTTCCTGATGGCTGTTTTTCTTCCTGCATACAAACCTGCCTCCCTCCATACCACATGATACTCAGTGCACCAGAGGAACCAGCAGCCAGTGCAAACACCCTTAAAATCCTACCCAAGCACTCCTCTTATTCTGGGCACAGCTGTGCTGCTAGTGCATCCCCTCCCTGCTTCCTCCTGCACTAGCAACCCCCTGGTGCCTCATTGTGTCACCCTGTTACATCAAGAGGAAAAGGATTTATAGTGAAAGCGAGCTGCAAAAAAGTCACTATCATGGCTCCTGGGAGATCAGAGACCTTGGAAATCTGCTATTTTTTCCCTCTCAGGAAAGAGATGGACAACAGAGCCTTGAACTCCAGTAGCTCCCACACATCCTTCACATTCCTGTTACACATCCACACATTACTGTTAGGTTCTTTTTCCCCACAAAACTATTTTGAAGCTGCAACTAAGATCAGGATCTTGTAAATCTAGCTATTGTTCAAACACAATATAAAGGCAAACTCTGCTGCAAAAAGCTGATCAATATTGGATGTGGTTTATATTTGTTCTGATTTTCCCCTTGAATGCAACAAAACTGAAGAGAGAAGTACTAAGAACCGAGTCTGAAAATTGAAGTCTTTACTGCAGGTCTCAGGGAATTAAGGACTATCATGTTTTTTCTCTTTCTGAAATGTCATCCCTCTCAGTAAGGAAGACTTCCCAAGACTCTTGGAGGATCTCCCCAATTCTGCAGAAACTTGCAGATATCTTTGGCACTTCTGGAGAGACAGCAGCTATGTCTTCTCCACTCATTGGAAAGATACCCATCACCTTCCGAGAGTCTTGGGTAAGGCCACCACCCCTGTGAGACCGCCTTCAACAGCCTCTTCGCTGTCTCCTGCCCCGCGCTTGCACGCTGAAGACTCACCCATTGCTTTTCTTGGCCGCCGAGAGGACGTAAGCACGTTCCCTGCTGGCAGTGCGTCTCAGGACACTGTTGGCCGCCTCTGTCCTGGAAGGGAGGGAAGGGGTCACATTCTGCTCGTGCTGTTAGTGGCTGCTGGCTGCAGCCTTGAAGACACAATAGGTGAACAACCCAGTGGAGGCTTGTGCTAATCCCAACAGAGCTTCCATGCTCTGGGGAGCAGAATCCAGCCAGAGCTAAGAGGAGTAACAGTGTCTTATCTTTTTCTCTAGTAACATTCACACCAGACCACAGCACTTTCACATGGATTTCAAGCATCGGGAAAAAACCCCACACCCTTCCTCTTCCAGGAGGGCAGAGAGAGTTCTCCTTTTCAAGGCCTGGACTGTTGCAATATTGCATAGCCCATGAGAAAAAAAATGGGACACAGGCTTTGTGGCTGACCTGCTACATGGACTGCACGTGTCTATATAGACATCAGTACCACCAGATGTACCAAGAGAGAAGCGCAGATCTCTGAAAGGACTTTCATTGGTTCATCCCCGGTGGGCGAATTACCAAGTTTTCATTTGTAAAACTCTTGTATCTGAGGAAAAGTATCTTCAGAAACTTGACTGAAAGCAACGAGGATGCTGTCTGCAGCAGATGCAGATCTATCACACAGACAAAACACATTCTACTCCTGGGATGAGAATGAGACACCCGTCTGGACCTGGACTTAGATGCAAGTCCCCAGGTGGTCCAGACTCAAAGGTGCACACTGAGGCTGTAAGAGGTGGGCTCCTCCCTTTACTGCCAGGCTACTTGTACCTCTCTATCTTTTCACATAGACACTATGCAGCTGATGGATTCCACAACCCATTTCCAGCTGCCAAATTAATTGGGGTATGCTGTCAGGTTGAATCATGTCAGGCTTTTAATTATATTTTGTTAGGAGCGCAGTCGCCTGTGGGCATAGATGCGCTCTGTGTAGAGATATCTGCTTATTATTATTTTATTGCAATCAGCCCTAATGGCTCAGCTGTAATAACCATCAAACTGACCCTCCCAGTAATGAACAGTTAAACTGAAGTAAGTCCATTTGTCACTGCCCCTGCAAGAAAAAGGTGGTTACCTGGAGGGCATACCTCTTTTTATGTTCATCTGGAGTAAAAGGCACATTTTCCTCATCCAAGTCCACGGATTTTTGCTTGACATTATACGGAGCTCTGAATAGGAAGGGAAGGAGAGAGCCAGGGTAAGGGAACTGCCTCTGTAGACTGTTGCAGAGGCAGCACAAGCAAAACCCAAGGTAAATCCAAGGACAGGGCATGTGGAAAATTGGTTCAGACCCTAGAAGTGTTACACACAAGTGTGGAAGACAGTTATATTTTTCATGTGCACTGGGGCACATGTGTCCCCATAGGATTTTGTTGACTTAGTATACGGGTTAAGCCTAGAGGCTGGTTGATAATAACTGCTCAGCTGCATTTCAGATTAGAGCCATGGTCTTTGACACAAAAAGCTGTGTAGGAAATGTCAGCCGTGCTGTTCTGCCACAAGGCCCCTCCTTTCTCCTGGTTTCAAAAAAGCCAGCAATGCTGAAAACCAAGTCCCCAGGCTGCACCCTCCAGTTTCTGCCTTAATTCCTACCAAGTGATAAAATTCACTCCATACTAAGGCCACTTCCAGTTCAAGGAACACCTTAAGGCCCACACAGGCCTGGAGGTAGCACTGGGAACTGCTTCAGTTTCTAGTGAAAACTCTGCTGTGCTCAGCTGATGAAGCTATGCCTGGCCTAGCATCCATGTGCAGGTGGCTTCATCACTGAGACTGAGGTGCTGCTGAGCCTGTGCACAGACAGAAAGTGCTGCTCTTCTTTGCACACTCACAGTTTCTTGTAATCCTCAGTGGTCATCCTGTAGCCAGAGGAGGAACGGCGCAGGCTGCGTCCCTTCGCGGCAGTGCTGCAGACGGCACAAATCACATCTGTTAACGTGATCCTCCTGAGCTCTCACCCTTTGCCACCCTCCTTCCCAGGTGAGCTCAAGCTCCGCATGATGGGGGAAAACAGGGTGATCCCAAATATCCACTCTCTGAATTCAGGGAATGTTATTTAATCCAAGGGCAGCATTTGCCTTCTCTTCATAGCCTTAGACTAGGATTTGAGGTCTACTTTGCTTCACCAGGGTCACTATGAGTTGTCATGGGCGTACCCTTCTGTGAGATGGTGCTACTCCATCCCAGGATTGGCCAGTGAGAAGGAAGAAGACACCTTATAGCATCATCCTTCTCTCCAGATGAATCAAAACAGGGGGAAAAAATGGGGTTTCAAAAGGTTTCATGTGAGGGGCAACAAAGCATCTGCTTAGATCAGAGCCATGCTTACATCTTACTTACTAGAATTAAACGTAAGTGCCTCTCATAAGACAGGTTTCAAAAAAACCCAAGCCACATTAAAAACATCAAAATGAAGTGTTACAGCTTTGCAGGGTTTCCTTGTGATTTGTCCCCCATCCAAAAGTATTTGCCAAATTAAACCAAACCCACAAGTACTTTCACAGCCAACTGCCATCCCATGCTCTGGTGAGGAAAATACAGTTTGATGCCTTGTCTTTTTCCCATGTCTGCTGAGTGGATCTGTTAAATGAACAGCCATGTCTTCCAGCAATTAGCAGGGATTTAGTAGAGCACAGTGGAAGCCCACAAGCACTGGCCCAAGTAAGAGAATGACTAGAAATATGTACAATATTTAAAAGCTTATTTTCATGAAGAAGAGGAAGCCACACACATACCTCTTCTGTGCTTCATTAGAAGATGAAGAATCTGGCACGGAAGAGGTCTTATCGATGGTTCTTGTGAAAACCCCTCTGGGGAGAAAAGAGACGTGTTAAATTTTTTGCCAGAGCTAACTAAAATTAAGAGACTTGTAGCCACTCTTTGGCCTAACAGTGTCTGTGTGTCCTGTCAGGAGGAAGGTGCTGGCTCAGGACACCAAGAATTAGTGTTTCCTTGGGAGAGTCACCCTGAGAAAAGTCCCATTATCCTACTCCCTGGCCTTAGACAACACAGTAAAATCAGCCTGCACACAGGTTTGGGTGTGATATCACAGGGCTTGCCAACCTGTTTAGGATTATGGTGGCATCAGAGCCTCTGTGGGCAACAGCCCATGTGTCAGAGGAAGCTGAAGTGCACAATCCCCATCACTGGTGCTGTGCTGATCACAAGGATGATGGAACATTTTCATAGCATGATAACGCTTCCATGTGTGATCATTGTATCATACAGAGGAGATCTGATTTTCTGTTAACATCACCTACTTGTTAAACAAAATACTCAGGACTGTCTTTTCACCAAGGTACTCCATGAGTATTGTAATTTTCCTAACCAATAGGAGAAGCCAAGAGATAGTAATATTTTTCATGCTTGTTGCTCCTGATCTAGTTCTCCTTCCCCTACAGCACAAATATATGCCACTCCATACCAACCTGATGAGGTAACCGGATTGAGGCTTGGAGGCGGAAGACCTGTGCAAAGAACATAAATTAGTGAATTAAGAAACATGGGGAAAAACAACAGCAGCAGAACGTGTCTGTCAAGCCAAAAATCTAGCTAAATAGGCCTTGAATGATACCTCAGCTGTTGCACCAAAATTAACCTTGGAAGTATTCTTTAAAAATTAATAGTCATCAGATCAAGCTCTATAAAAAATTTTTATCAGAAAGTGAATTTTAGAGTTAGCCAGTTAAAATTAGCCATGCTGACAATGTTTTCTGGCTCAAAATTAAGACCCCAGATTGATGGCACAGAGAGAGAAAATTAGATATAGCAGAGATCCTGGTTGTTTTATCACAGGAAAACATCATCTTCACGCTAACTTCTCTGAGGGTCCATTCTCAGGAAGGGAGGGCGGCATTGCTCCCCTGGAGGGAAAGGAAAGGGATACCGTTAGGCAGGGATCTGGCCCCTTGCACCAGGGCAGGAGGAAACATCCCTGGAACCAGCAGGCAGGGATCTGGCCCCTTGCACCAGGGCAGGAGGAAACATCCCTGGAACCTGCTTCAAGCTGTCTTGGAGACGTCTTCCTGAGAGCAAGGTGGGGACCAGGATGGGCCTCAAGGACCTGGTTCCCATCAAATGAGTTCAGACAGGCTCCCTTCACCCCTGCCCAGATACCACCTCCTCTTTTCCTGTCTGTCCGGGTGCCCTTAGGATCACAAAATAATTCAGTAAGAAAGCTCAGTACATGTCTGGTCTAACCAGCAGGGAAGCTGAGAAGTTGTCCAGCTTGACATATGAATGCCTGTTCTCACTTTGAAGTATAAACAGATCCTGAGTGTCCTGGATTCCCTGTCACTCACTTTCTGTTAACTTCAGACCCTCACACATTTGTGTGAAGATGCTCCTTCCAATGCCACATTTTCAATGTCACAAATGTCCCTGTTTTTACTTATACTGATAAAGCAATATGCTGCAGAGGGAGGGCAGAAGGAGGTAGGTCATGGCAGGGAAACCCTCCTGCCTAATTGCAACAGAAAGTAACAAGAGCTGGCACAGAAAAAGGGAGAGAAAGCAGGAAACTGCTCATGGGAGAGGGCAATACTCTCCCAGCAGTGGCACTGCAGCTAGCAAAGAGCTCTCACATACGACTAAGCCCTTTCCAACACTTTTATATTTTAGGACACTAGTCCTACAAGCTCCTGGATTCCTGAAGAGCCCTCATGCTCTGGCTCTGAAGCAAATTCAGCTCTTACACAGGGTTTCACTTGATCTGAGGAGCCCCCAGGCTTAGAGCATACAGTTGTTGCACCAGCACAGGAGCTGATGTGCACCAGTAATCTCGTGGGATCATGGGCTTGAAGGCATCCATTCATCTGCATTAAAGACATCAATCCATCTATTCATCCATCTGGACTTTGCAGGAGATAAGCCATGCTCTCTACAAGGTGACAGTTTGTAAGACATTATACTGAACAATGCAGGCTCTCCTCAAGGACTATATTTTTCAACACAGTCACAGCAGTGAGTGGGTATGAGGAGGTGAAGAAAGAGCAGACTTTTGTGAAAAAACAGTGAAAGCATGCATCAACCCCGTGAGATAACACAGAAGGGAAGCAACAGGATGGGTCCCCAGAATTACCTGTCACTCTGGGGAGCAATAGGTGTTGAGGCTGGGGATCCCCCAGCAGCTCGTCCAGACCTGAGTAAAGAGAAAACACAATGACATAATTAACTTCTGATCTTGCTGAGCTGCCTTGCTGGACATGGCAGTGATGCTTTTGGAGACAGCTGCTAAGGGAAGACCAATTTGGGCTTGGTTTTGTTTCTAATTAAAGAGAAACTGGTGCAGATTGTGGTGTTTCCTGGTACAGGGGTGGCTGTGTGACACACCCTGTGAGCTGCAGGGGGAGATGCGGACCTGGCTGTTTTATCACTTAAACTCCCTCCCATCAAGGTCTGCCCCTTTGTTTGCACTCCAGAGATGGTGAAACACAATCTGGCTTCAAAAAACTTTCAAATTCTCCTGAAACTTCAAATCTGCATGTGCTGCTGGATTCCCAGCTCCCAGGAAAGGCCATTTTTCAGAGCTTCTTCCCAGCCTGCATTTATAAAAAAAAAACTAGAGCACTGCTTCCCTTTGGCAGTGTCATTTCCTGGCATCATAGGGACCCCAGAACATGCTAGCACCATACGTGCTTCTTCTTCAGACCAGAGAACAGAGTACTCATGGGAGGTTGATGTGGGAAAGGGAAGGGAGAAGAGGAGCATTCCTCAGTGGCCACACTTACAGCGGGTTGCTCTTCTTCTCATCCTCAGAGTCCGAGTTATGGTGGTGGATCCAGCTCTTATCTCCTTTCAGGGTGGTGCGAACCTTCATCTGCTTAATGATCCTCTTGCGGTCTTCATCCGTGGGTGGAATGACACGTCCTAGGAGAGGCAGAGGGAAAGGCGGGAGGAGAGGAGAAGGGTTGCTGAGAAAGGGCAAGAATTCAGTGTCAGTCAGCAGGTGAGCCGACATAAATCTCAGAGAGCAGGGAGTACAGGTCTCTTTTCAGTCACAGGTTCAAACACTGAATGAGTCTTTTGCCACTTCTGATGAAAGATGGAAACAAGCAGTTATTGAAACTTCAGAATCAATTTACCCTGATATATCACCTCCTCTACAGAGATTCACCCATTTTTTTCTCTCCTTTCAGGGGACTGTTTAACATTAATGAATCATTTTCTCTCAGGAAGAACAAAGACATTCAGTGGGTGGTCTAATCATGTATTTACAAAGCAGTGTTTCCTCTGGCATTTCCCATCACATCAGCTCTAGTGTAAGATTTTTTTGGTTTGTGGGAGAGGATGATACGTCTAGAGCATGAAGGTAAGCCCAGAGTTGGGAGTTAGAGGTAAGCCATAAAACGCAAACACCTAGCTGTCAGTTTTTTCTGGTGGCCTGTCAGAGTTGGAGGAGACACCTCCTTTAGCTCCTCATTTCCACATTTCCGTTACAAAGTTCAGTTTCAAAAACATATTCTCAAACCGTATCTCCCTGAAGTATGGTTCTGGCCCAAATCTGGAAATGTCCTGTTCTGCATGGTCTCTCTTTCACTGTCCAACAGCAATTCACAGAATCACACAGAATTGTCTAGGTTGGAAAAGACCTTGAAGATCATCCAGTCCAGCCATTAATTCTGCCACCATCCTCATTCTGCTCCTTGTCTCTGTTCAGGCAGTGAACCACAACTACATTGTCTGACCAGGTCAGTCAGCAATGGCAATTAAAACATAAAATTAAAATGTAGGAAATTGCAGAAGGTCATGGATTACAAGTTGGTAAGTCCTCCCAGTGGGAAAAAGAGTGGGTGAAAAAAGCACAGGTTAATGGGGAGGAGTATTAAAGCCAAAAATATTGCAAGCAGGCAGGGAAGGAAATGGGAGGCGAGGGAAGGGGAAACAGTCTCTCACAAGGGAAGGAAATGTACAGGTGACTGATGTGAAGGGCTTTAGACATCCTTGATTGACAAAGTTCTGCTGGGCCAAATTGATTGCAGCTGGATATTATTTTTTTTAAAAAAAAAAAGGTGTTTTAACTAAGAAATTCCCCATCCAGCATTTTCTACTGAGGAAAATAGCTATTTTCCTATGGGGAAATTGTAAGATGAAGACCAGGTAAGGAAATCTCCTTTTCTATGTATTTCTGACTATCTTCCACCTTTTGTCATTTTGGAAATGACTCGTAAAGGCTGAAAACATCAAGCCTGCTCTCCTTGTCACACTTGGACCAATACAGCTCAGGTGTTTAGAGACACCAAGAAGTTATTGCAGCTTTACAACTTCTTATCATCCAAGCCATTCCTCTATAAGGAAAAGACAGCTATAGCAATGAAGAGAATGTCCTTCCTCATGTGGAAATAGCAGTAGCAGTTAAAAGGCACAGGTATGCGGTGCCACATCTATGTCAGGGTGCAGTTTAGGGACCAGCAGTAACACACCTCATGGGGAGCACCTGGAAAGGGAAGGGCTGCTTTTCTTAGCACTGAAATTGAAAATTAAATCTATTGCCTATTGGAAATAAATAAGGCATTTCCACTCTTCTCCACATTACTGTTTCAGGTTATCCTCGGATTTGGAAGCATCATCCCATCTATTCACATGTAAAGGTCATGTGAGCATCTGTTGCTTAAAAATTAAATCTCAGAGTCTGCCAAAGAACTCTACAGCTTGGGCATGGTCCTGGGACAACTCAGAGCAACTTGTAGCCCCAGTATGATTTTTTTCACACTCCTTTGATAATAAGGAGTTTATTAATTATTAGAATTAATAATTGACATTATTAGGAGATTATTAATAATAAAAGCAGTCTTCTCATTACTGTATGGATATTGCACACTGCACAGGGGTGGTCTGCAGCCCACAGACTTCTGTTTTTTACTGCTAGAAAAGACAAGAGGCTGTGGGTAGACAGAGATACAGAGAAGCCATTCTGGTCAGCTGCTGCACTGGCTGCTAATTGCTGCTGTATTTTCAGTAGACATTTCAAAGACAGAATTTTAAGGAGGGTCTTGAAAAGAGAATAATATGGGAGTTTATTAGTCTTTTGCTCATTTCAAAACCTCAGCCAGGCTATAAGCTCTTCAGCTCTCTCAACATTCATGGATACTGAAATTATAGCCAAATGCATGTAATTTTGGAGCTGCAGGTTGGAGCAGGTCCCAGATAAGGAAGAGGTGTCTTCTACCCTTGGACACACTGCACTGGCAGAGTTCAGCAGAGATGTTACAGCAGATACAACTGAGCAAAGAATGCAAATGAAAACCATGACAGTGGACAGATCCCCAACAGCTTGGGGTGGGGAAAGGAGTTACCTTTACTGACACCCAGGGACATCATGGTTCTCAGAAGTGCCTTCCCCTTCAGTTACTGTTTGAAGACAACAAGCCCCTGGAAGAAATGAAAAAGGGGAAAAGCAGATTAGTAGTTTTGATATAAAAAACTTTGAAGTTATGTGGAAGGGAGAGCATCAGAACAGTGTCACAGTCAGGGAGCCTGGAGCATGGTGAGACTATGGCATATATACTAGAGTTGTGATTCCTCCCCATGCCACGTACTGTCAGCTTCAAGGATAGGAAACATCAAATGGGTGTGTTCTCCACACCAGTAAGTCTTCAGATTGGCCATGACAGATGCATCCTTCCAGGTCTGGGAGGAAAGTGGTGGAGGAGACCCTAGCAAAAGTGCTCAGAGCCACTCAGGTGGGACAGACCTTCTCAAGTCTAGAGAACTCAGAGTAGCTGAGGTGCTTGGGTGAACCTTGGTATTTTTGTCAAGTGTGAGTAGAACATAAGGGCTCTTTACAGATTTCAGTTGGCAGAGATATCTCTTATTCCCCCAAGATACAGCAGAGAGAACGTCTTACTGCCTGTTAGTTCTTGCTGCTGATGGCAGCTGGGCCCCTCCTTCAAATGCCCACAGTAAAGCAGCAAGGAGAAACTCCTGGACGTACAACCTCAAAGACACTCTGAGATGAGGAATTTGCAGAGCACTGATTGTTTAGTGCTGTAATTGAATCAAAACCAACCACAAACTAAAAGTCAGGAAAAAAGATTGGTTGTTTCAGAGTCTGACAAGAGAATTTTTTTTTAATTTGTAAACAAACAAACAAAAGCAAAACCACTCATTGTCCTGAGGTTAGAACCCAGGTTAATTCAGCACCAGATTACATGTTTATCAGAAATGTTTCTTTTCTTTTTTCACTCTCTAAAGTTTTTCATGTAAGATGTGGGATGAGCCCTTGTTCCAGAGGAGAAAATCAAGGGCAACTTCCAGCTTTTATAACCCTCCATTCTCTCCTTGCCAAAACTATCTGCTGAACCTGGATTCTTAAGTGACTATGCTACTCATTAATAAAAATGCCCAACCCTATTTGGGAGCCTGTGAATCTAAAATTAGGTTGTTATTATCTACTGGTGGGCTTGTCCCTGCAATATTGCTGCGAAGCCACATGCCTGTAAGGAATGCCGAGTGCTGATCTCATAGTATTGCTTCTTGGCAAAGTCTACTCCTTTGGCTTGTCTCAGCTGAAGATCTACCTACTGCATATCCACTGCTCATCCAGTTTGCACTGAGATTGTGAACAACCTCTCAGCTATTACCCCAAGGCTCCCTCTCCCTTTTCCAAACACTCCCAAACATTAATTCAGCTTTCACCATAAGCAGACAGCCCACCTCTTTTCTTATCCTTCCCACATCCCCCTTCCCACGCAAATTTAATTGACCCTGCTATTTAGAGAGAAATTAAAACTGTAACATTGTCCTAGATATCCATGAAGAGCTTCTAAATACTTGTAAAGCTGTGCAGGAACACAGCTGACAGGTTGTAATCTGGCAATTTTGGATTAAAAAGAAATCACAGCATCTTGGACCTTCACATAGAGAAGCCATGTGGCTTCATTACCAACAATATCCGAGCAAAGCAGACTCAGACCACAGCTAGCTTGTTAACTGCAATTCAGAGGTGCATTTTTTCCTCTCTTCTACTTATTAAATTCCTATTTAAGTATTTAATTTCCTATTCCAGGACAAAATAAAGCTGAAGCAAGTGGAGGATGAGAAGCAGTGAAAAAGAACTATCCCAAGAGTTTGATATGGCCCTGATCCAGGGTAAATCATGGCAGAAGTAGGTATAGGCTACACGCTGTCATATAATGGAGGTATTTGGAAGCTGGAGAGCTGTTACCTATCTAGCAGCATAACTGAGAGGTGATTAGCCCTCCAGCCCAGATCATTTAGAGGAATAAGCAGAGATTTAGGAGCACCTAGGAAAGATTCTCAGGAAGGGCTGGAGCGAGGGCTGGAGCTCACGGAGGTGCAGGACTGAACTCTGCTCCCAGTAACATACTGCAGCTCTGCTGGCACGTACTGCAGGTATCACGCACCAGCCCTGTGAGAAATGACCTCTCCATTTATTGCTTAAACAGAAACTTCGCTTCTTACTCACACAATTCCCCTAACAAATACACTCAAAAGGAAGGGAAGCCACGAAGGGTGGCACTCAGCATGTGTATAAAAACATGCCAGAAACTACACATTGGCCAAGCCTTTTCCTCTGGCGCTGCCTTCCCTCTTCCCAGCTCACATCATCCTGGGAGGGACTGCAGCAAACACTGTCGTACTCCACTGATATTTCTGGCTTGACAAACAGGCGTTGGAACATGTTGGTGGTGCTCATCAGGCTTGGCTTTGGGGGACTGGCAAATGTTTTCTGCCAGCCTGCTTTTTCCAGCTATGAATCACGCGATGGCAGCAGCAGCCCGGCCGCTCCAGGTCAGGCCTACTGCCGCACTGGATGGTGTATCTGCGCAGTGCGACCCATCGGGAGGTCTCTACTGCTCGACTGGCAGAAACCGCTGGGGGTTACAGCTGGCTCTCCTCCTGCCCCACACCATAACAAAGGAGTCCAGAGTGAAGCTTTCAGCAAATCTTCTGGGACAGGTGCAGAGGAATGCAAAGGTCCTTTTGTGAGAGCTGGAGCAGCTCTTTGCTTCCTTATAGCATCATTTCCTCTCTTTCATTAATGAAGGCTATCAAGTGGCTGGCTTTACCTTTCACCTGAGGATCAAGGCAATGCAGCCTAAATAAGATCACCAGAAGCTGAGTGGGTTCAACAAGAAAAGAGCAATTCAAGTACCCTATTTCTTGCCCATATTTTTTAATCACCTGCTGTAGGCTCCTGTTGAACACAGGATACTGGGCTTGGTAAAGTTTTGGGCTGATCTTATGTATACTTAGTGCCTACTCAGTGACCAGAACATTAAAAGACAAATCAACCCAGGTTATACCATGAATCCTGCAGATAGAATAACTCAGCATTTCTTGGATGAGAAACGAAAAGCTCATTTTCTTGTTTCAATGCTAGCTGGCAGTGATATCTGGCAGATAAACTGACATCTACGGATGCCAAGATAGTAGCTGTGATGAAGAAACATGAACAAGAGAGATACATGGGACCCACTAACCCAAACCAAAGAAAGACAGATCTGCAAACTACTATCAGGAAAAATGCTCGCATCTTCCTCGTAACTGTATTTGTCCATGTTTTGATACTCCAGCAGTTGGTGGTTAGAATAAGAAACAGTAGACACAGCTTCTCAGGCTGCAGTAAGACCACATCCCAGTCCATCTGCTCAAACTATACTGCTGTGCAGAAAGAAGCACAGGATTTATGGGGCCAGCGAGGATTAACAAGAGGGTGTCTGGCTCTAGAGCACTGATACAACCTTCCTGGGAAAGAAAGTGCTTTTTACTGCTCCAAGGACAGCTTAGAAATTGAAACAGTTTCCCTTCTTTGGCAAAATTTGAGTTTAGGCTTCAACATGTGCTATGGAACCTCAAGACATGTTTCAAAGCATTTTTGCCCTTCTATTCAAATTTTTGTGAGTCTGCAGTGCACTAAATCTCAAAGACCTCAGTTCTAGATGTGGAGGGGGTGTGTTCAACTGTCAATACTTGCCTACTATTATTCCCATGAAAGGTTGTGACAAGCCAACATGGAGCACTTCCAAAATCTTCCTTAACAAAATGTTGCTAGGGAATGTGTTTCTTCACAAATGCGCTTTTATATTACTGGAACCTCCATGTGTGATGTTAAGTTACAAGGACAAAAAGTGGTTTTGTTGGTATAGCTTATTTGGGAATTATTAGCTACAGCCATAGGATACAACAATTTCATCTATTGGTATAGAAACAAACGCACTTGCCTAGTGCTGGAACAGACCGTAGCTGATCCCAACAGCTCTACTTCCCACCTGGAGAACAAAAACATTATGTGCCAATTGAATCAAGCTTGGAGATCTGAACTCAGCAGGTGAGGGAGGGTAAAACACTGATACTCAAAAAACTTTGCATGGTTTGCAATTCCTCAGCACTGAGCACCTCCAGAATTTAGATAATACAAATGCTGTTTCTCCCAGTGGGTTAAATCCCAGGCTTCACCGAAGTGGGTAGTATTTCTGGAGGTTTTACTATCCAAAAGCAGCATTCCACCTTGTGAGAGTCATTTAGAAGCTGTGAGCATGGCCTGTGAGTTTGAGAGCAAAGAAAAACCTCTCTTCTGGCAGTGCTGAGGGATACCTGTGAATCTCTGGGGCTGGCTGTGAGCATAGCCTCCAGCTATACACCACTGCAGCTATTTTTTCAGGACAGATTCTCAAAAAAGCCCCAGAAGAAACGCTTTCCTCTACGCAAGATGCCAGAGACATGTTGTTCCCCAGCCTCCTCCTGCCAGCACAACTCAAACATTAGCCCAGCACCTGGCACTTGTGGCAAAATGAGAGATAAAAGGAAAAAACTCAGTTCAGATGACTCACCATGGCCCAAAAATTATGCTTCAGGAGAGGAAACACGACAATGGATCCCTCTGTATTTTGGGCACTCAAAGTCCCCATGTCTACAGCATCCTATTGCTGACAAAGAGCACTCTGCACGCACAGGAACTTCCAGACCTGCAGCACCACAGAAATGCATGTAGCACTGGAGAGGGGCATGACAGCAAACAACTCACTTCCTCTTTTACTGGTATGCAAAGGTGGCTGTCCCCTGAAAACCTCTGGGATTCTTATCTCCATTCACCAACAAGCAGGTCTCAGATTTGAGGCACTGCATGAAAGACAAGCAGGTACAGCTGAAGGGTTTGTAACCTTTCCCACTACTGTCCCCCACACAGCCCCCAACCAGCTGTCCTTCATTGTCCCACAGTCCTCTCTCCATCTCTCCACCACTGCAGAATCCCATTTTCTCTTTTTTTTTTTTTAAATCCTATCCACACTGACTTCCCCATGTCTATAATCACCTGTTTCCAAACAGACAGCAGCAAGCTCTCGTCACTGTGCTTATAAAATGTGAAGATCTCCATCTTTCGTGTAGACCAAAACCTCTTCTGCCTCAAACTAGATCCATCCCTTCCCTCTTGCCTTAGAGTTAAAAATAAGCTCTGCCAGGCTGGACACACCTTTTGCCCTCTGTTTATTAATTACCTAATAGAAAATGCTTCTGCTGTGTGACTAGGAACATCTCTATTATAAAAGGACATACAGTAAGTCACCAAGTCACTCTGTTTTAGATACCAAACAGAGCTATTCAGGAATATATATTTTCTCCCAAACATTCACTACAAATATAAAATCTGAGACCAAAAAAATACATTTAAATAAAGATCCTGTTCCCTCCCTATTTATACAGAAGGTTTTCCCTTCAGAAGTCCAGTGGGAGCCCTTTGGTGCCAACTGCCTCCTATTAAGTGTCTGCACACCACCAGTGCAATAGGCCCTTGATCCTAATTGGCACCCTTGGGTGCCATCGTTATGTAAATGAGCAATAATCCTTCTTCGCTTCCTAATCCAAACAGCTATTGCAGGCTCTCTTGCACTGTTAAGCATTGCCCAGTTTACTCTGAAATGGCCGCACTTTGAAGGATGATTCCCTTAACACACTTTCCCTGGACAACCTTACAGAGCTGCCTCAGGCTTAATGTTTGCAAAGGGCCCTGGGATCCTGAAATAAATAGAAGACTGGCTTGCAAAAACACCAGCTCTGGGAGGCAACTCCCCTCTGAAAACAGTCACAGAAAGTAAGGAGTTGCATCTGGCTGCAGACAGACACCCATTTATTTCTTTTGCTGCTGAGTAGATTGAGGCTGCACCTGTACCACGGACTTCCCAAGTACCCTGTTCATGCCTGTACTCCTGCCATGCCCTGACTCCTTACTGAAACAAAGCCAGGGCAGGCACTATATTTCTCCCAGTTATATACTGGTTTCCATGTGGACAGAGCCCTGGCACTTGGGCTTACAGGAAACTGTGGTGTATGACAGTAGGTCTTTTACCTGGACAGTGAGAGAGATGGGACCGCCATGAATTTGTGAGCATACCCTGCTAGAGAGACATCAAACAAGCAATAAAAAAAACCCACCTGACTGACCATGGTGCCTAAACCTGCCTGTTGGAGTGACTCCTTCCTCAGCAGGGACAGCTGGGCATTGCTACAGGCAATACTTGAGACATGTCCATGTCAAATACAAAGTCTAGGGAAAATTTCTAGGTAACACAAGGGACAGAATTCAGTTCCTCCTGCATCTTCTTCCAGACTTGTCCTGAGCTAAAATAATTTAGATTTCATCTATTTTAAAAGGTCTGTGACCCACAGAGCCATGTGTACTGTGCATGTAGAGCACAACTGGATGCAAATTCAAATACCACCTACTTTCATGCCAGTTCACAGTAATGTCTGTGGGTTATAAACACTGCAGCACATGCAGTGCACAGACACTTAGACCAAGAATACATAAGCTGAATCCTTTCTGTGGCTGAATCTGTAGTTAAACATAAATACATTAAACTTTTTCTATTCTACATACTTCCTTTTTGTTTGGACTCAGTACTGAGTCACTGCATGTTGGTATTTCTGCATATGCAGCTCTGAATGGGTGTTTCAAATGGTACACAACACTGGGACTTGTGTTCTTCCAGCAAGCACTAGGAATAATATTTGGAGAGCATTTTGGTTTTGTTGTTTTTTCTCAAAAAAAAATATTTGGAGAAAAACATGGACTGTTAAAAATGTGCCAATTTCACCACACTTTTACCTTAAACCAAAATGAAGATGTGCTTTACTTGCAGAAGGACAGGGCTCTGCGAGAAACCCCTTAGCTGGGAACAGTAGGGGAAACCAGGGGAACCTCTAAGAGCTGTCCCAGTAAGTCCCAATCCCAGTGACGCTGGACACAGGGGTTATTAACATCTCTGGCCACGAGAAACAAACCCCAAACCTATTGAGCAAACACACCTAACTGCAAAAGACCCCTCGTGGGCTGAATCAAACCAGCTACTGAATTTCTGAAGAAACAGTTTCCCAAAAGCCTGTATGTGTAACAAGGTTTAATGGGAGGTAACAGAATCCCAGGGTAAATGCCTACAGAATTTTCATCTTCTGATCCTTAAAACCCCCAGGGTCCTGTGGACAGCTTACAAGAACAAGCCCTTACTGAAAATAAGTTTGGAATGGCTACCGCTGCGATGTTTAGTCCAGGTGTATCCATAGGAAATGCAGTCTGCAGACTGCAAAAAGCTAGGGGAAAAAAAACAAACACAGGTTCGCTCTCTAATGAAGGAAAGAGCCCTGAGCCATTCAATGAATGACTGGGAGCCTGTTACATAGAGGCAGCACCACGGTTATAAGAGGGGTTAACTCCTGACTGCCTTAGCTTGAGGGAAGGAAAACCAAGTCCCCAGGTGCCATCTGAGTCTATTTAATAAAGAGGATAAAAGGAGAGGCCTAACACGCTACTCGGTGCCGCACACGGCCCAAAGAAAACACCTGCCTCTTTGTTGAGAGACGCTGATGTGGCCAGCGTCAGCAAGCAGAGCCAGTGGCATCGCCCATCTCGGGTTTGTGTCCTGCACAAAGGTATCCTTTAAGGGCCTTGAATCATGCCCTGCTGCTGGCATGTAGGGAGGGGGCATTCCTCTCCGCTCTCCGTAATCTGCTTTTTCAATGTAGCAGCGCAATGTTAAGAGGAGTGGGAAATTAGTGGGTTATGGGCTTACTCATTTCTCAGGCATCATTAAGGAACCAGCAAAAGATGGAGGACTTTATTCACTGAGCGTTTCCAGCATAGAAAAAGGTTGATCTGGCTTGACGTGAGAACACAGCTTGCAGCAAACAGAAGAATTCAGACTAGATCATGACAAATCAGCCAAAGGATAAGGTTACATATGCTATATATGGTTACATGCTGCTATATATGTTTTAAATTAAGTGAAAATTGAGGGGAAACCCCACATTGTTTCAAAACATAAAATTAAAATGCTTCATTACAAAAGGCTTAAGTAAGCCTTTTGTTCCAAGTTTTAACTTCTTTCTTCTTGGGAACAAAAACTTAGTGAAAATTGCATGTATTTTTGAACGGGTTCAGTGTTGCTAATTCTGAAAAAAAAAAAAAAAAAAAGGAACTGTGCAAGCCTAACCACAGAGCTGTATCAAGTTCTCACTGCCAGTCCAAGTTCACAAGGCAAAGCAGCTGCCAGCTACAGCCTCCCCAAAGTACTCCAGATGTCTCCTTCACCACAATCCTGGCCAAAAATCCAACACAAAAGCCCCTGAGAAGACCCCTCCCCTATTAACATTCACCAAATGCTCTACCCACAGCCCAAGCTTGGAATTCAGGGTATATCTTCACATGATCCTAAGGACATACCTGCTTCAACACAGCTGGCCTCTGCTCTACCCCTCTGATGGATGCATCTCCCTGCCACTCTCTGCTCGTAGGCAAGAGGTGAAGCTTTATCTTTTGCTACAGGAGTGGTGTTCTCTCAGCTGCTGGCTGGGAGCAGCACATCATGGGAGTGTTTTGCAGGAATACCCTGTGGTGGTCTGCTTGTGCCCTCATTAGAATCTGTGGTGAAATCCTACCCCAGGAGCAGAGTTGGAACAGTCTGTTGAAACTTGGATCTTCTGTACCTGCTTCACTGCCAGCACTGGATGCCAGGTGAGCAGAGGGGCAAGCACGGACCACTCACTTTATGTCAGTGTACTGCTCCAAAATGGGATCCTCCTACAACAGGGTAAATAGGCAATTCTGCTCTTCCAAACCTTCCACCTTGCCCTCTTGGCTTGCTGTAGGCTTCTCCACTCCATGTTCAGCCCTGGTGTGCTGCTTAGGCCTGATATCACTGTTATGTCTTTCGTCTGTTCTCTCCTTGTTTCCCAGACCTGTCCTTCCCTCTTGCTGGATCTGCCCACAGTCAAGATTCAGACAGGCTAGCACCTTACCAAGGCTCTGACTTCACAGGATGTTTCCAGCATGCATCATAACAGCAGAGAAACAGAGAAAACTGAAACTGCCATCAATTCCTACATGGGGGAAGAACATGTCATGGATGGACAGAGCAATTTTTAAATTCATCTCCTCTCCCCAAGTTCTCACGAGCCCTTTATGAGTCAGGAGCTGACCAGCTTGCAGGCAATTAAACCCAAATTGCCTCTCCCCTCCCTGCGATAGCAGGTCTTGGGTATGTAGCACAGGTGGAGCTATGTGCTGGGTATGCTGGAGAAGATGAGGTTGATCATCTGAGTGATATTACTGGGAGAACCTCTGTTGGTAAGCTGGGTTTCCTTCTCCATCAGCTATGCAGGGCTGATTTCAGGGAGTAGCAGGGATGAATTTGGCTCAGTTATGACAGTTTACAATCTCCTTAATTCTGCAGAGAACCTCACAAGCCAGAGTGATCTCCAGGCCTGCCCCCCTCATCCCCTCCTGCTTCCCTTCTATCCCTTCCCTATAAGCAGCATCAAGATAGAGGAAACTGGATGCCCATCCCTGGGCAGTACAAATACATCACAGCTAGATGCTCTTTCTGATATTTGAAATTATCTGTGATCTAAAGTCCAGCTCAGACTCATGTTTCTAGTACAATATGGCCACTCTCAATGCAAGTCCCTCAAATTTATATGCTAGCTGATTGCAACTAGTGCCCAGCTTTCAAACACCAGCCTCTGCGATATAGCACTGGGATTGTTCCAGGCAACAGGAGACCCATAAAAATGGGTGTTACGCTGGCTAATTCCTGCTGACAAAGCATCCAACATGAGCACCTCAGCACAAGAAATAAATGCGCTGCCTGTACAGGAGTGAAATGCTACTAGACTGTGATCTGAGAGTGCATGCTTCAAATGCAGCTGCTAGCTAAATCCATGCTAACTACCTCTACAAAAGCCCTGATTTTCAAAGGCATGGAGCACCACCAAGACCCTTTACAAGCATAGCCTTCAAAATCACATGCAGGTTATGTCCACCTCTGGGAACCCCTGCACAAACACCTTTGCTACAGAGCTAGACAGGCAGACAGCCCTCGCTTTGGAGTCATCTGCTGACTGCAAGCAGGAAGGGCACAGTACCTGCCGATACACCGCCTCCCACTGAAGACACTAACTGAAGATCCTCATCACGTGAATGAAAGCAATTACAAGGTATTTAATAAGGAAAGGGGAGCTGAAACCTTGTTTAGATTTTAATCTTCAGGGTGTGTCCGTCTGCAGGCAGCCAGCCAGCTCAGCTCTCCCTCTGCACCATCCGGGGTGCTGCAGTGGTCCCTGTCCTGCCTTGGGTATTTCAATGCGCTTTGAATTTTTCAAGAGGCTTCAAGGTACGCCACTGATGCTAACGGGATAGAGAGTGTCTGTCTCTCAGCAGCGCTTCAGAGCAGCTCTGAAAACCTTCACCATGCCAGGCAAGCAGGTGGCTGTGCTACACTAAACAAGCTGAAGAGCTCAGTTTGGCTGCCCGGGGGCAGGTGGTAACACACACCATCGTCAGGGGTACCAGCAGAGGAGCTGAGAGGTGGCTCAGGCACCACAAACTCCACTCTTACCCTTAGCAGGGAGTGATCCCTACAGATCACAGCCCGTGGGCTGAATGAGGGACTAGCTGCAGCTGTGCTCATCTGTCCCCATGGCCACTGCTCTCCCCAAGGCCATGGAGGCCACAGCTGGCCCTGGGCAGCTGACGGAGGGAGAGGGTGATGTGTCCTTGCCCACTTACACAGTCCTCTGAAAAGGAGCTGAGGTACAGCCAGACCAGCACTCTTTGCTAATAAATTCTTCAAGTGCCTGAAATCAGCAGCCCATCACTTAATTGGGAATGATTCTGCCTTCCATGTAAGCCACTTAAAAGATGTAATTATACCCCAGGAGATGAAACACTTACTATTCTTTAAAAGCTGACTGCAGCTCCTATTACCTGCAAACGCACAGAAAAAAAAACTGGCAGCCATCCTCCTTTTTGATGGCTCAACTGCAACTTTAAAATGTTAATAACAATTTTTTTAGCCTGCTGTTGTCAGGAGTTTGTAGGGCACTTGTAGTAATAGCCCCTTTGCACCTAATAGCCACCTTGCCCTCTGTTCATCTTGGTGATGAGCTGGATCCAACGTTGGACCTAGTTCTGAGGACTAAATGAATGCCCTGGGAAAGGAAGCAGAGCTGCTTTGATCCTGTAAATACAGCTTTCCTGGAGAGCGCCACAGGGTGCCTTTAGACTCCTGAACTGTCCGCACAGCCCAGGCCGGCCACCGAGTTCATGTTACAGCCCTCCTGTTCCCAGTGCCTCGCTCCCCGGTCTCAGGACGGGATCGCCCTTTGATGTCCGAGGCACCAGGCTCGCTTTACTGTGCTGGTCCCTGGCAGAGCTGCACGGTGAGATGCTCTGCGCCAGGAAATGCTGTGTCAGTCAGACCCTTTCTGGACAGGTACCCCATAGCTGACCCATGCACTGCTGCATTCCCTAGTCCCTGCAACAGGGAGTTAAACTCCTAATGACCTTTCTGTTGAGATAGCAATAGACAACAAACTGCGTCCTAAACCAGTGTTACTCTCCTTCAGCCCAATGTCTACGTGGCATCACGTATGTGACCAACTGCAAAGCAATTCTGTCCTGCCTACAGTGATCCAGGACCTGAAGCCAGCAGCTCTGGGCTCTGCTGCCTGCTAGCAGAGACCACCCGTGCTGTCACACTGCTTTCCAAGGAGCTCTCACGTGTTCCTCCTATTCCTGGGTAGAAGCACAGAACTCATTTCACCAGCTAGAAACTTGTGTGCTAATGGAGGACTCAGCCAGCGAGCTGAGTGCTGGCCCTCAGCCGCAAACAGGACTGAGGTCAGTCATGCGGAAGAATATCCTGGTTTAATGATAATTGATGCCTATTCTGACCTTCACGGTCCTCAAATTAAAATGTATTTAAAGCTTGCAAAATGTTTGAATCTTCTTCATTTGAACCTCCTTAATTCTGCTGAGAATTTTGTCATCTAGACCTAAATCAGGGTCCAAGTCCCTACTCTCCAGCCCATATGGTGAAAGGTGGGACCTTGGTTTAACATTCAGCAGATCAAGCCCAGCTTTCACAAACTGACAGGAAGGAGGATCAGGGAGAGAAAGCCTCTCCAACATAGGTTAGATGTAGCCACCAGACACCCTGTGCCAGAAAGGCAGTATTCAGGTTGCAGGATTGCTAATCCAGATCTATGCACTGTCAGACTCCCTCCAGTGATCTGGATTAGGCGTGGGCACATACTTGCATTTCTCTTGGATTAGCCAGAGCACACAATGCAAACTTTGTGCCAATGTTATGCTTTTATGTCAGCTGTTACCTGATCTGCTGTGAAGTGAGAGCAGCCTGGGTAGACTGTACCTGATCTAGCCCTGCCAGAACAAAGTTAACCCTTTAAATTCATTTGAGCAAGTTTGAACTGGTAAAGGAAGTTTATGCTGGATTAGCACTTTGTGCCCAGTGGCTGTGACATTTTTGAGCCAGCATTCTTAAAACTAGATTTATTTCACCTTTGAACTCTGACTTGAATGACATCCTGCGCCTGGGAAGGATGGACACTTCCCTCCCACTGTCTGCACTTGGGGAAATGAGTGGCAACAGGAATTACACTTCAGGCTTCACGCTATGAACTCACAACCTGCAATTTAGGATCTCATCCCACCTCATGCACCCAGGTAGCTGACTGTATTTGAAGTAGGAGGTTGTCAGTCAGTTTCTGAAAGTCCAGACCCGCAGCCTGAGGCACACTCCAGGACTTGGACTGAGCCTCAATGGCAAATCACACCTTGGGACCCCAGCAACTGGATGGCTGTGGGCTTTCAAATGGGGATAAACTCACGCATAACTGCCTCCCAGCAGCAGAAAGGTTTATGATGCTCCATACAGGCAGGGTGATGACTCCTCAGATTTTAGACAATGCTTAGCTTCTCTGAAGGACCAGCTTTTTACTCTTGCCTTCCCCCCTTCCATGCAGTGACTATTTAACACTGACACTGTTACACACACACTTGGGGATATTTAAGAAGCACCAGGAGATTTCTAAAGTCAAGCTTGTGAATGATCAGAATGCCATAGTTGAAGCAGTTCAGGCAACCTTAAATCACCCCTTCTAGGCTTGTGCAATACAATAGCTCAGCGCATGTAGAGATGCTCTAATGAGAAAGCCAGGCTACAAGAGGGGGCTCTTTTCCACAGGAACCACTGCTAGAGGCGCTTGAGGAGTCAGGTGGACTCAGGTTTGAGGAGTTAGGTGGAGGCAGGCTGGAGAGGATGGATGGTTACTCTGCTGCAGGTGACATTTTATGCTTCTGCCACAGTTCTTCCATGATGCTAGTCAAATAAATTAAACTGCATCACAGTCATCAAACTGCGCATCCACCTTTTTCAGGGTGGCCAACATGACCCTGAACACAAACTGCAGAAGCATCAAGCACTTACAGCTGCAGTGAAGCCTGGGTGGCTGTGCAGGATCTCTGTGAAAAGCCTCAGCCCAGCACCACGGTTCCTCAGGATCTTGGTCACTGCTACCTGGGGACAGCAAACTTCTTCCCCGAGCATGGGGAAAAAAAAGAGATGAAAACTTGCAATTGCCTTCACAGAACTCATTAACACGAGCAATGCAGACACATTTCAGATGTGTCAGAGACAACGGCTGTAAAGCTACAAGTGCACAATTATAATTTCTTTTAATTCACTTGCAACCACATACCCCACAAAAAAAAAAAAAAAATTCAGTCCGACCAGAAGAAGTTGGCAAAGACGTGAGCTATTGAAGTCAGGAAAGTGTGGCATAAACTTAATTAGAGCAGCACGCAAACCTGCCTATCCCAAGAGATCTTGGGGCCCTGTTGTGCTAGGAGCTGTACAAACCTACACAGCATGACCACCCCCAAACACAAAAACTCGCTGCTGTTACTGCCAAAAATTACTGGATCATTTTTCACTATACTAGGTATACAGTTTCATTAGTCTAATTACAAGGCATTAATTCCTAATTGCTCAACTAATTTCTGTATTTGAAAAGGAAGAAGGATGTAAAGGATGTTTACCGCACCCACATGCTATTGACCTTAAGTCTTGATGTCTAAAGATGAAAGCAATGAAAGCAAGAAGGAAGGAAAAGTTTGTCTTGCTTTCAAAGGCAGAGCTTTGCATTTGTATCACAAACAGAAGACAGAAAATCTCATTGAAGCTTCATGACATCGCAGAGACGGTACGAAGTTTTACCAAGGAAAAACAATGTTTTTGTAAAAGAAAACTACAATCTGTCATTTGTGGAAATCGGAACTTCCAAATATACATGATAAATTTGGGGGAACAAATTTAATGCTTTTTCTTTGGCTGTATGAATAAAATAAACTAGCCTAAATACAATGTCCTGAAGGAGGACATCTCGGCTCCCCAGCTGGCGGTGGAGCAACCTTTCCAGCTGAATCCAGCTCATCCTCCTGCTAGGAGTTTGTCCTGAAGCAGCCAAGGGCTGAACAGGGGGGTGGGGATGGGGAAATGGAGAAGGCATTCGCCAAGCTTGGAGGCAGGATGAAGCAAGGACCGAGGCAGGTGCTCATCTCCTCTGTACCAGCTTTACCACTCCTTTCCAGGGTGCTGATTTCATACTAATTCAGAGAGAAACAAAATTAAGCAGAGCAGGAGAGAGAGAAAAATCTCTATCAGCACCCCTCTTCATCCTTCAGGACACGGGTCCTGAGGAGGTGGAGTTGGAGAGGCAGAAAGTGGCGCAGCTTACCCCAAGTCTCTCAAGAGGCTGTCAAGTGTCACAGGCTCAAATTTTACCCGTGTTGTCCAGACTCTGCTCACTCCTGCCCACACACAGGCTGTTCCCCAGTTAGTTCACTGCCGTGCCTCCTGCTCTACCTCTTAATTAGTAAATTAAGAGGGGACGGATTTTAGAAAGATGAGGGGCAATGGGCTGGGAGGAAACTCAGTGATCGGACAGGGGCAAGCAACAAAGACCCGTACCTAAACCTCCCCTCTTCTGCCTCATTTGTGTACTGAGACCATCCCTGTAGTACTCAAGTACCATTTTAGATCCACACTTTGGTCCAACACACTACAGAAAAGAGATTCATTTCCCTAATCAGTTCAAGTCTCCCTCATCCCCGCCAGATCCCTACATCAGCAGGTTAGGAAAGGACAGCCCTCCTCTTCCTCCTCCTCCCCAGGCAGAGAGAGCAGGTGAACTCGGAGAGAAGCAGCACCCCAGCTGCCCTCTGCAAGGCTCAGAGGACCAGCCTCCCTGCCCAGCCCTACCTGCAGAGGCTCCTCAGCTGTGGCTTCCCCCCAAAAGACCGATGCGGAGCAGTCTGCAAGCAATCTCCCGGCACTTTTGCCCCCCAAGGGCTCGCAGCGGGTATCTCCGATCCTCCCTGGCAGCAAAGGCAGCTGTGGGCGAGGCTGAGCTCTTACCTGCCGGGCGGACCGAGAGGGCTGGCTCCTGGAAGCCAAGCCTTGTTTTGAGGAGGAGACTTGGGTGTGTTTTGCCCTTCAGGGGAATCAAACAGGTTTCTCCATTCAGACGGCACGGTCTCCCCTCCCTGTAAGCTCTCCTCTACATTCCTCACATTCTCCAGCAAATGCCATGTTCCCCAGCCCTGCGCTGCAATGGGACAGCAGAGAGCAGCCCCCCAGCTCTCACCCCACTGAATTTCTTCTTAGGCCAGGCATTACCAGACAGGCTTGTCCCGCAGGAAGGGGGAGCGGGCACCCCCCCCTGCTGCGCAGGTACCGGCAAGCCCTTAAGTCTGAGAGAGCCACTTAACAGCAGTGGTACCCAGGTAGCATCAGGAACTGGCACTGTAATTAGCACTTGGCAGTGATTGTCTAGTTCTAACTAATTAAATGAGGTTCGCAAGTGTGATTATCGCTATTCAGTGCGGAGGAAATTGCCAGGTACTCTCATCTTCCTCAGTTTATTTCCCCTTCTAATTGCTGTGGTCACCACAAGATCCCTGAGGCCCAACTTTGGTGAGTCTCTGAATGGACACAGCAAGACCCCTGGATACACTTTTTGCCAATTCCTACCGACCTGTGGTTGGGGAAGTGAGTTTAGAGAACTTCTGAGAAGTCAGGGCTTCAGGCCGGGACAGCCACAGCGTGGTAAGGAGTTCGTGATGAAGCCCAACCGAGCATCTGTCAGGACATCTCCTCACCTCTGTACCTACCTGCACACACTCTCCCCAGCCCCTGTGAACCGATCAGAAGTGATGTCAAGTCTGTAGTAGATGAGCTGATGGAGAGAAGTGCTCCTGCGCTCTCCTCGCAGCTCTGCAACAGATCTGCTGTAGGATGGTGGGCAAACCACCTGCAGGCTGGTTGGGATGTGCTATAACAGGGCTAAAAACCCATCCCTGGCTCCCAGCAGCACAACGAAGATAACGTCTGAAAAGCCCTGATGTCAACGTTGTTACTCCAATCCCAGATCTTTCTCTCTGATCTACTCACGCTGCAACACCAGCAACAGCGCAGGCTCAGCTGAGCTTTCTTCCCCAGAGGCTGCTGGTGATCCCAGCTGAGATAAGCGCAGGAAAGAAGACGTAATATTCACAAAGCCGCACCCTGAACTCGGAGTGGGCACAGAGGGGCATCCAACTCAGGAAAAATTAAGATGTTTAAAGTGGGCTGTTTAAAATGCAGCCCAGACCCTACCCTAGTAAAGCATCCTCTGCTTCAGGGCTCCAGCTGTCAGCACAGCTTTATTTTCAGTAACTCCTGAGTCATCCCATCGTTTGCTGAAGGTTTGTTCAGGTTCTTTGCTGAAATAATAGTGAGTAACAGCCTGGCCAGCCTTTCGGGTACAATAGGTCCACTGCCAAGCAAGCAGAAGGGACACCCCAGGGTCTAACGACTACGCTTTTTTTCCACTGTGAACACACTGTTCCACAATGAATGCTCAAAATAGAATAAAAAAAAGGAAAAAGCACTTATTATGAGTACCTTAAACACCAAATAAATGCATAAGGAGATCCTAAAACAATACACACAGAAGCTCAGTGTTATTTTACTAGATTCAGACAACTATTTTGTTGAACAGGCATGCATGCAAGCGAAAACATTAGTTGTCTATCAGCATTGCTCTCTTCCTCAGAGGAAAGGAACCCAGCAAAGAAATGCTTTTCTAATTAACTAAGAGGAGATAGGTGCAGTATTAAGTAACATTTTGTTATTAGCTTGAAAATACACGTCCAAGCATATATACAAAACATCCAAAGACAGGTCTTAAAGTCAGGGGTGTGGTGGCAAGGTGGAACAGCAGAGAATGTATTTCCGAGCTGGCAGCTCCATCACAACAACTTGGGTGCACCAGTTGTTAGTGCAAGACACGCTGCACAGCACGTAGCCTAGAGAGATAGAGAGAAATGCCTCCACAACATGAAGTACCATTCAAACCCTGTCAAACTCAACTCTTTAAAGTCTCCTCAATCTTCAGCCTCCATGTTCAACCTCCTGATGCCACCCAAAGCCCCACTGATTAAGCACTGACCTTACACAGACTTCCTCCATTTCAGGAGTCAGCTCACTTGCTACTCCGTGTGAAAATAGCAGAAGTCCCTTGCTGATCCATCTGAAATCCCTATCAGTCCCACACGGGGTTCTCCATGCTGTGCTAATCCTGCAGCAATGCTCCTGAGAGAAGGGACAAAAGGAGACATTTTATTTCACTTAATTGAGCCATGGTCTTCTGGTGCAAACACTACCTAGGTAATTTCAGCTGCTGGCTAACACAGCTGTGAGATGTAAGGCTGTTGTGCAGCAGCACTTGTTGAGTGAAGGAGAGCATTTGCCTACTCACTGCTGTACATCACACTGGCCACGCACAGCTTCTTCAGAGTAAAGCAAGAGTTAGGACTTGTCTGGGAAAGCCAAAAGAGAACTATGATACTGCTACAACTGCCACGCATGGCCAGCCTACACTGGAATAAAAGGGGCTTCATTCTGCTATATCTACTCCCCCTTTCAGCTAATTTCCTATTTAAATGGGGTACAGTTTAATTTTATTTAAGAAGCCATGATTCACTTGTGAACTGGAGTGCTGGGGAGGGGCAGCAACACACAGCTTCTCCTTCCCCTTATGTCCATGGTCCCTCCAGTGCTGAGGTACCCATGTCTCCCACAAGTGCATTGCTCCACTGGGGCAACGCTTGTGCTTCAGCTGGCACCTTGTATGAAAAGTACCGGCTTATCATTGCGATCAAACCTGAGACTTATCCAGCAGCTCCCTCTCTCCTGTCTGTTTTGAAGCAGTGTAGCCCTTCACTTCAGGGGAGGCACTTCCATTTGCAGTAATGTAATTGCAAGGACAATCAAGCTCATGCATTTTAGACTCAAGGTCTGCACAGGAGGATCACTAAGGGCAACATCATGTCCCTAAAACACTGCACCCTCGTCACCATTTAGCACATGGCTGCCAAACACCACTTACTGCTGAAAGAGTAAAGCAGAGAAACTCTTCTAGCCCTGGCTGTTGCTAAAGAGGAGCAGAGAAATGGATGCTCCAAGGACAGCATGAAAGTCAGGGACCTCTCAGGGAATGGGTTTCCTCATTAACAGCAAGAAAGACAAAGCACACTTTAAAAAGCCTGGAAAGAAGGAAGTCTCAAGAACAGTTGTCTTCCAGGACTGGCAGAACATGGAAAGGGACCTTCTATCTTTCTCACATGGACTAGGGCAACACTAGAGGGTCAGAGACATTAGATACCACTGGAAATGTAGTGTATATGTATATAAGTGTTAGTATACAAGTATACTAGTGTAAACCATAGCTTTGTATCTTATTTTCCAGTAAGGAGAATAGGATAGGAACACACTTTTTTTTTTTCTCCTTCTTTTTTCCCCGGTAGAAAAGGCTTTTCATACTCTTTGTTCAGCTGAAAGCAACCAGGCAGACAACTTACCTTGAACTGGAGATTTCCAGGGCTGTCATGTCACCACAGTTCACAGTACTCCCATACTGCAAACAAAGCTCAGCAAGTACATCTGTGGTGCTCAGCAGCTTGAACAGTTAGGGACAATCAGTCCCAAACAAGTCTTTGTGGTTTTATCCCAATTAAGCTCTTAGATAAACCACTATTTCCAAAGTCTAGCTGGATGTCACTCACACCAGCAGGCACAGAAACCCTGATGGGTGTTTTTCTTCCTCATAATTACAGCAGTATATTCAGTTTTTAATGACACGGCATTTCAAAATCACAGCAGTGGCCAGAGGCAGAAGGTTTTTTGCCATCATGGGGCAGGCCTGTGTGACATCTGGAAGAGAACCATGCCAAAGGGCCACTGAAACGCAGCACCACCAGGTCCAGAGGCTAAAAGACTGTCCAGTAAGTCTGTAGGGGAAATTGATTTACTTCACTTTAGGCCCTTAATGGAGACAATCAGATCAGGAGCATCAACTCTCTAGCTTCTAGAAGAGGCTTAGGGATAAAGACTTAAGATTTCTGTTAGGAATTCATGCAATGTGCAGTGTGTACGTGTGTGTGTGCATGCACATGTGTGTGTAGGGGGAGTGAAACTGTGTCTTTTTGCTAATATATACAGCTACAACTACAGTTCAATACTACTCTGAAGCTGGCAAAACTCTAACTCTTACTACTGCAAGAAGTAGCAGCTTTTCCAAGCTAGCAGCTACAGGTTAAATACTGACAAATTCATGACGCTTCAGGAGAAAGTCACCAAACTCAGTCTCACTGGCAAGACCAGCCTCATCTGGAAACAGCACAGTTAACCTGCATACCTCTGGAGCAAGCCCTGCATGTACTGAAGTCAGAAACAAGTCCCTTATCTTCATCAGTTCAGGAGCAGAATCCAAGAGGGGCATTTTTTCCTGCTATAGCAGGTTAAAACCAAGAGGTTCTGGCTTGAACCCCCCCACCCTGCTGAAGACCCCCTAACCCTGCTGCAGATCTGGATCCCTCCTCGGGCCAGGAGCCAAAGGTGCAGTTAAGGCTGCCATCCAGGTGTGCCAAAGCCAGCCCAGCCCAAAGCAGGAGGAATGTCCTGTCGCTCTGTTTCAACAACACAACCTTCTCCAGGGACACACACCCACTCCTGCAGCAGGGGGGAGCAGGTCGGAAGAGCCTTGTTTCTCCATCTCCAGTTAGGAAACGTTATCTTTCTGTAAAAGCTGTAGGTAAATTTCCTCTTGGACTATCTGACTTTACCAGCAAATGGATTCTCCCTGAATCTCCTTTACAAGAAAAGCACAAGCACCTCTCATAAAGATATTTCACAGTTAGCACTGGTTGATACTTGTTTCACTGCTGTTTATCTGCCTCCCTTATATTCTTAGTGCACTGCGAAGCAGATCACTGGGATCAGCGAGACATGAGAATTACATCACACAAGGAAGCTGCAGCCACAGAAACCACTCACAAGCTGGAGAGAAGTCCTAACAGCAAAATATTTAAAGGACTTAGACCATTTAGGTAAAAAAAAAAAAAATAAATAATTTTAAAAAAGAAAAAAAGTGACTTGACCATAGTGTAAAAGGAACTATCCAGGAGGGAACATGGCAAGTATGAAGGGCACTTGCATCCAAGAAATAAAAACAGGAAAATTGAGGACTGAACTGCAAACTAGACACTTTCTAATGAGAGTTTTGTGTTTGGGGGTGGGCTGGTTTTGGGTTTTTTTTGAAAGAGCAATGGACATTAAACACTGCCAGCGCTCTGAAACTTCAACAGATGAGCTCTCCGTTTCTTGAAGCTGTCCCAGAGGGGATCCCTTAGCCAAACCCCAGTAGATGAGCCATACAGAGGTAAGCGGAGGAAAACTCACAGCTAGCAATGTAGAAGGTCAGGCTAGCAGGTTTGGCTGGCTGTGAACTGCAGTTATGCCTATACTGTAGTCTCTTTTTGCTAGGGTAAATCAGCCTGCTCTAAACTCTCTTCTGCCATGGGCACACTGCTACCACTTCCAGAAACAGTCCATTTAAAATCAGTTTGTGTAACTCTACAGTGTGATCCTTTACAGAGGTGCAGTACACATACCTTTAGAAACAGTGCTGTCTATGAGGCAGGAACCTGCTCACAATATCCAGGCAGCCAATTTTATGGGAAGGTGGTTGTCATTCCTATGACCACAGTGGACTTCTGCCTAGAGGCATGCAGCCTCTCTGACCACTCCAGCTTGTATTTGAAGTTACTACAAGATATTCTCAAAATTCTTTTGAGTATTTTCTAGCCATGAAAAATTAGTCAACACCACTCCAGAGCACTGAACTCCATTGAACATTTCCTATTTTTTCGATAACACTTTCTCCTGTGTAACTATCTGTCCCCCATCCTTGCACTGAAGGTGGAAGGAAGGTGACTAACCCATCAATCCTTTGGGCCTTTGCCAAGGTGACAGAAAACCAAAGCCTCAGTAGAGACTGAGCAGAGCTGTGATGAGTAGAAGGGTGTAAAACCACTACACCCATTTGTTGCAAGGGAATCAAACTGGTTTTTCATGAGGTGTCATTACAAAGCACTGCCAAAATGCTAGACCTCACCTTCCTAATAGCAGGTAGCAGAACAGAATCGTATATCCTTGACTACTTAGTGCTAGAATACAATAATCTCACCCATGGTCATGAAGACACACCTGCACAGGAGGTCAGGAGCTCTCAGTGCTGAGACGAAATGATCTTGTCAGCAAACGCAGGGCAAAAGAGAGGCTGTGGCTAAGTGCCACAATGCCTGATGGCATTGCTAAGACAGTAAAACAACATGTGCAATCAGGTAACAGAAACACCTCAAACATTCTCTGTTGCAAGTAGGGAGATGCTTATTTATTTCTCATCACCAGCTCAGCAAGCTTCCTCTGGGCTCTGAGGCAAACAAGCTGCTTTCCTTCTCCCATAATAAGGACCAAGTTGCACCATCACTTACATCTGTGGACCTGGCACTTCCCAAAGGCTTGCACAAGCATTAGCGAAACTTGGTAAACAATTCTCTCAAGGAGCAGAGTACAGCCCACTCAGGCCATGTTTGGCTCTGCAGTGCTAAAAGGTGTGGAAATTTATACTAGTGCTTGATGATCACTAGCATCAGCAGATTTGAATAACATATGCAAGGATCTACTGAATCAAAAGGTGCCACTTTCACAGTTTCACAAAAGGCTGCATTTGAGGAGAAAACCTAGAAAAGCACTTTTATTCCTTTCTCTCTTTCCCTCCCTCTCCTTTCTCTAGGGTAAGCAACAGAAGATATCTCCTTTATCTCTCCCACTGCTTGTCAAACCAAACCCCATCTCAGGTCAGCAAAATTAGGAGCTGCAGTAAGAAAAAGCCAGGAAAGCAAAGTGAGAGAGATAAGAAGTTTGACAAGAGTGCTATAGGAGTCTTTGAAGTCTTTAGCAGCTCCTGTCGAGCATTACTAAGAACAACAGACTGCAGCTGAATTTGACCCTAGATATTTGGAAGATTATTTTGATAATGGCGATTTTGCTTTGTAGCCTCCTGCTTGCTTGCTGACACACACAAGATAGAGTTTGTGAAGAGGTGGCATGACGAATAAATCACAGGCAGGAAAGTACAGAAGGATCTCATTGGCTTGCCCAGAAAACACAAGATGGGACTTACACAGGTGCTTATTAGGATGAGAAAATGAGTTGAGAGGAGGCAGCTTGATCGGGGATAGAAGAGGTTATGGATAAAGCAAGGTTCCTCCTCTGTTGTGGCCAGGGGTACAGGCACAGCAGTGTCAGGCTCCACTACAGCAACAATGCCTGTTTACTTCTCTTTTGGAAAACAGAAGCTAGTCAGCCTGCCAAAAGAAAAGCTGGGAACTGACCTAATTATATAGGGAGTACCAAGTCAAACCAACTTCAGCATGATGCAATGCTTCTTTCCATGCCCAGCTCTGGGAAAATGCTTAACCCCATACAAACATCTGGTTTATCCTTCTTGTATTAACCAGACATGTGAGGGAAACCATATTGCCTGATGCTTTTTATCCAGCAGACTTGAACTTCCAGTGCCTCTTGTTTCTGTAGTACCTTCTGGTTGTTACCTTCACCTCTTACCTTGACAGTCCTCCAAAGACACAAGGAGATGAGTAACCCTCCACTGGAACTGTGTCCAAGGACAGAGACAGCATTTTTGGGACTGATTGAAGCTGCAAGGCAGATCTAGCTGGGAAATGCCATCTAGAGGTCAAAATGTGCTTTTACCTATTTTTTTACGTTGGACTTCAAGTAATCCTAGTGCTTGCTCCTTTCACTTCGACAATCATGTTCTCCTATCACCTCTCTGTATAAGGGCAGTGTTATCCCTACTTTGCAGATAAGGAGCTGAAGATCTCTGCTGTGCTGCACTATGAGCCCCAAAAGCAGTACCACCTTTTCTGAGCAGCACTGCCTCTGAACTAGAACACGCTGTCCCTCAGGGCTTTCTGTACTTACGAGCTTGGGTTTAGCAGCTACCTCTCCTGCACACAGCAGAGGTGCATCTGAATTGTCCATTTTCACAAAAGGCCATTCTTCTAGTAACAAGCTACGAGTTTATTGTCAGTCAACTACATTACAAAAACCAGAAGTGGGCCCAGCTTTACGGAAAGGAGCAAGGAACATACATACTCCAGTCCTTCCTCACCCAGTGAGATGCCTGGCCTTTTACAAAACCTTGAGAATAAAGCCATCTCCCAGCCAGATGTGGTTTCACCATATGAGTGTTCTTTTCATATGTCACTATTTTTTTTTTTTAATATAGATGGAGCACTGATACACACTTACAGAAACAGTGGGGGAAGAAAGGGTCTTTTCATTAACACTGAATTTGTGCAGCACGTTGATGCATCACACAGAGGCTAACACAGCTCAGGTCTTTGAAAGCAGCATCTATCTCTCACTGAAATGAGATGTGGGAGGACACAAGCAAATTCCAGAAAACCTAGGAAACACAGGGCTTTTTTTTTGAACAATACACTGCTCAAGAATTGCACTCTAGAATTCAAGCTTTACATATTTAACCCTACAGGCCGGGGGGCGGGAGAAGGAAAAAAGGCCAAGGTGGCTGACTGGTGCAAACCAGAACTATGTGAACTGGCCCAAGGAACTCACTAGTACTTACTTCAAGATCAAGCAAGGCAAAGGCTGGTAAAACTAGCTAGCTGTTAAAGCAGCAAATAAAAATTTCCAGAAAAATAAAGCCCAGCATAAAATCCTCCAGAAAACAGCCAGAAGTTAAAATAAAACTAATATCTATAGGATTCTAGCAGTATATTGAGCTCCCAGATGAGGTAAAGGCTCATTGAGTGAGGCACTTCCCATACTTCTGAAATTTGAAACACCAAAACTCCTGAGGAGCCAGGAACTGGCAAGGAGGGAAGTTCCAGCTCTAACTTAAAACTCTTCATTTAAAAACAAAACAGAACTGAAGCACTTAGAAAGATTATAGGGTAAAGTACACTTAATATAAATGTCAAACTAAATAGCTTGGTGAATACAGTATTGTGATAACCATTTTCTTGTGGAAAAGAGTTTTTTCATATACTAAGTGGTCAAAGCAACAAAAACCACCAGTACCAGCAATAACATGTCAGTCAAGATGAGAGCTTTTGCAGTAGGATCTTCCAACCAATGTAGTTCTTATGAGAAGTGAGCGAGCTATGGTAAAATAGTATGTGCTGACAACAGCCACAGCAAAGATTTCTCCCCCCACAAAGGGAATGATTAAAACCCTGTTTATGCTGAGATGTTCAGAATGTGATCTGCCCTTTCAAAGACAGAACACAAAATTAGGAAGTCATCTCTTCTTGATTTATTTGGGTTATTTTTGAATAGAAATAGGATCCTGCAGAAACAAAGGCACACGTTTCCTTACAAAGAGAGGCCTTTTCTCAGGTTTCACTCTGATGCCTCAGTAAGAAGCCAAATCACCCACCAATCATGGAGGGAATAACAAAATTAGTTTCAATTATTTAAGAGATGGTAGCCAAACTCCTTTTTGGCATGAGCCTCTCTTTCATTGCTCTTGTATAGAAAAAAGCCGAACCACAGAGAGGAACCAGTCGTGAGAAGTATTTCATTAACCAGTCTGCAGCTATGAGAAGAGGCGGCTGTTATCACCAGAGCAACAAAACAGAGGACAAGGGTGGAGAGAGAAGACGAAGGAATGCTGATGTGCTGGGCTGGGATTGAAGAGGACACAAGAGGGTGTTTATTCATAGTCCACAGGGTTCAGCAGCTGTTTCAAAACAAGAAGTCACATCAAAGAAAAGAACTGTTAGCACAGCTCCGACATGAGTTCTTTTCAACTCAGATAAAGCCGTCTTGATAACAGTGAGGAGGAGGAGGGACTTTGGGAAAATTCCCTGTTCCAGAGAATTAGTGAAATTTGCTTCAGTGTTCACATTAAGATGTCAAAGCAATTACGAAAAATCGAGTAGAAAAAAAATCCATCTCTGACTTCTCAGGCCTTAGCCCGGCGTAGGTGGGGGTAGCTCTGCAGAGTCCTGTCTATTGCTTCATCCAGGCTCACCACTGGTTTGTAGCCCATGTCTCTTTTGGCCCGTTCACAGCTATAGTAGTGAAACGTTCCAGCTAATGCGACCCGCATAGGGGTAAAAGTGGGCTTGATGGTGACCAGTGGACTTAGCAGCCACAGCACTAGAGACAGGAATAGGGCCAGGTAATATGCCAGCCAATAGGGAATATGGTACTTGGGAGGATCGTAGTTCAGGCCAGTCAAGATACGGGACATGAAAGCCCAGAAAGGAACTGGTTCATCATTTGTGATATGAAATGCCTGAAAGAGAGGAAGACAAAAAGCCAGATGATAAAATCATTACAGTTTCCACAAATTTGTCTCTGTGATGGCCCATCTCATGTTCGTGCTGAGGAGACTGACGTCCCTGACTTGACTGAGAACACATTTTCATGAGAAACTGCTTTGCGCTAACCACCTACGTCTGAAAAGTGATGAACCCCTTCTTTGCTGAGGAAGGCAACTACTTCCAATGCTCCAGAGATAAAATTACTCATAAATGGTCAAACAAACTGAATGATGCAGCACAATGCAAACACATTAACACATCCTAGCTGTATGTACACTGCGTGCCCAGAGCATGGTGGTGCCACGAAAATCTATACAAGTTTCTCCTATTCTGAACTCTATTGTAAAAGCTAAATAAGTATGCTTCTTATGTACGCATCCTGGCTGCCCCCAATTCTGTCTGGATTTCTTTTCACAGGAAGTTCTATAGCATGAAGTTAAAGTATTTTCATACATCTCAGCCCATGTGGCTGCATACAATGGTCACCAGATAGGCAACCATTCATTATACCCACAGACGGAAAAAAGTTGACCCATTTGTGTGTGCTAGTTCCACTCATCTCCAAGATACATATTCAGCACAGATGAAAATCAGCGTGAATTACAGAGCACACATGAAGCCAAGCAAGGCTTGCAGATGAAGTCTGGCTAGGGGACACCCACTCCCCTCCCCTTGCTAGGTCCTTTCTTACCTTCCCACACAGGGCAGAGCCTTTCTGAAGATTTTCTGCAGCTAGGATGTGTCCATGGACCACGTTTTCCACATAAGTGAAATCTACCAAGTTCTTTCCATCCCTGCACAGACAAAATGAAGAAGGTTAGCCCTAAGGCAAGTTCAGCTGAAAATGTGCTTGTGGCAAAAGGAAGGACTTTCACACAAGATTTATTTATTCCTAGTTTCCTCTTCTCCCACTCTCTTGTGCTGCAACTTCAGCCTATACCCTGTCAGAGAGATGAAATCGCTACATATTATTTTGGAGACAGAGGAAAGACTGTTATTGTCTCAGCTCTTGCCAAGGCCCTCAAAGTTTACAGTCCTGTAACAGCACCATTTTTAAACATCACAAGTTACCTAGTTGCTAGGTGTTGCAGATCCTACAGGTCTCAGAATCAGTAGTGATCCACAGAAGCAGAACAAACAGAAAGAGAGTGCTAACTAGCACAAAGAAAGTCATTTAAGGACAAGCTTTCAATAACTGATTTCTTAGATCATGAAATTCTAACTTACTCCCTCAATAAGCCAACTTCAGATGTAGCTGAAACAGATTTAACCCACCATGTTAAATCTATTTCTACACAGGTACAGAAAATGAAAATGGATCTGCACATCACTTTCAATGGTCCAGCTAAATCAAACTAGTGGTTTGTTACAAAACTCATTTGGCCATAAAAACAGCATTACCGCAATCTAACATTCTGAGAAAGAGTAATTTTCATTTCCTGCGTTCATGGATGAATTGCTATTTTATTTGCCTTCTTGGAAGGGATATACAGGTCTGTATAGTAGGAAAATTCAAATGAGGAATGCATGTTAGAGCTGGAAGAGAATGCAGACTTGCACAGAGTGGAAACCTTGAGTTTGTGTAGGTTTGCTGCTCACAGGTCAGTTTGAGAGATCAGTTCAGAAGGGAATTGTAAGGAAGAATAAGAACAAAAACAACCCCAAAACCCCAACACCAAAAACCCCACAACCCTATTCCCTTTCTTCCTTCTACCCCAAGCACATATTCACATCTGCACATATACACACAAATCAGATCCTTACATGTAATAAAAATCTATTAAAAATTAAAAAGCACATTTCTTTTCAAGCCCATAATACAATTGATAAAAATATGCTTAGTAATAGATTGAAGTATTTCTTGATCTATAATTTCAGTGGTCCACTAGAAGCTCTGCAAGATTCAGTATCTTTGATCTTATAATCAGAAATATTAAAACACTGCCATATAGGCTTTTTAATTGCAAGAACCTCAAATACCAGAAGTATATATTAATTAAATTAACAGCAAGTAATCTGAGCTCCCTCATATTTAAAAGGACAGCTCTTTAGACAATGCAGAGACAGCTCAAATGTCAGCTTTCCCCACTGGTATTCTTCTTGCATTATGAACACTTACCATGTGAGTGCACGAGTCCCTAACACAGAAGGATTTTTAAAAAAAGAATCCTGGATCACAAGTCAAAAATGAAAGAAACATAGTTTTTTCCATGCCATAACAACACTACAGATTCAATATTATTCCCTTCCAAAAAGGCTTTGTAGATTCAGCATCAATTTTAACAAAAGCTATAAAATGACTGAGCCTTGCTCACCCAATTATGAACTTCATTTTGCCACTCTTAGCTGCTTGGATGAGGATGGGAACCAGCTGAGGGTCTCTAGGACCAAATATTCCATGGGGACGAATAGCAGTAGTGAAGAAATTGTTGCCTGGGTCATTTGCACTGAGCACCTCCTATAGGGAAAAAAGATAACCAAATCAGGAGAGAAAAGCTGGGAAGAAAAATATGGCTTAGAAATATATTCCAAGACCATCACTAAAGCGGGTGGGTGTTTGCCCATCTCTTTGGAAAGACATCAGTGGAAGAACTACTGTCCACCCATACCTTTACAAGTGATCCTTCCTTTGTTCCCATCTCTTCTCCCATTTCTCTTTAATGAGAAAAACAGACAAAAATCTGTTTTCATTATTGAACACTTAATGAACCGACAGGCAAAGGAAGGGAACTCTTTGCCTCTCTCATTTAACACCACAGAAACCAGAGGAACTTTGAAAGTTTCTTCACTCCATGAATTCTTTATGGACATGCTGGAGAGAAGAAGGACACTAAGCACTTCAATGTCTGTCTCTCTCATCAAACAGTGGAAGATTTCCATCACGGGCCTTCTCAATCTCATTCAGAAGGGGTGTGATCCCATCTTCCTTAGCACCAAGTGCTGAGCAGATTTAGCAAGGCATCTCTGAAGAAGATTTAATTCTACTGGAAGTTTCCAAACAACATGTTCTACTAATTTTTAACAGCTGCTGGATTTTCTATTAAAAATCCAAGAACAACACATACAAATAAAGGCTGAATACTTTCACTGTTTCACCCAAAACAAAGACATAATTACGAGCATATTGGGCTAGACTTGATTGCTACTCATAAGCTTCCACTTTATTCGTCCACTTTACTGCAAAGTGGTTACGCTTGTGAATGAACAGATGTTTTCATGCTGCGTTTTCAATTAAGCTCTTTTCAAGGAACATAAGAAAAATTCTTAAAGGCTAATACCCGACTTTAGAGGACACACTGTCAGCTTCAGTATGAAAGCAAGTCTAAATTCTTCTTGCACAAAAAGTGTACATTCTTTCCACAACTGAAATGCAAGCCACTGAAAAAAGTTTGAAAAAATGTTTGTTCGCTTTGATTTAAAACATTGTCATACCATATTTAAAGCACAAATACTGCAGCATGAAGAACCTGAAACAGAACAGATACTGGTGATTTGCAAGTGTCCAAAGTCTAGGACGTTCAGATGTAGAGGAAATTTTACATCTTTTTTAACAAGAATATCTTCAGTGTATGGCCAATAGCATTAGCTTATGACATGTTATTCAGCTTGCATCTTCATCTCATCTTCTCCTTTCCCAGTGACTTGTTCGCAATTCCAACTGTAACTTCAGGCTGCAAATCAGGTAAATGGGGTTCCAGTAGGAGCAGAGAAGGCAAAAATCTCCCCTTAACTGGACCAGTTAAGAAACAGGATTATCACATGGCTCTTGCAACAAAAGCGACACCTCTGCCCGTTCTTTTATTCTTTGTCTAGAAACAACCTCTGTAGTGTAACACACTACTTCATTCAACTTCCTTGGTAATTTATGTCATAGCTTTATTTTATTCTCTTTTAATTAAGTGAACACACTACTTAGGAGTTTCACCAGCCAAGGAAGACATAACTGAGTACTTATGTATTTGGACCACTTAGACAGCTGCTAGGAAAGCATCCCCTGGACCAACCCATCAGCATGCCTATGGAGAAGTAACGCAAGCAGGTGAAAGATGCCAGCGGCAGCCACCCGTCGTACTTCTCTGTAACAGAACAAATGAACGCACAGCTCGCTAGCCTCCATGCTGAGAATAAGAGGGCTAAAATCAGACAGATTTGTCTAAAAGAAGGGAATTTTCTACTATACGCCAAAAACTCTAGCAGGCGTTACTACATATGCATGATTCTGTGCAGATTTTCTTTGCAACTGTAAGAACGAGATACTTCTTTTTAATGAAAGAGAAATTCTGGAGAACAAGAGATCTGTTCAGTCTTGAAGGGTCTGCTGTGTCCCCCTAAGGCATGCCCTCCTTTTAGAAGGGCAGTTTTAAGCATCAGAAATAAGTGTTAACCATACAATACCTTCTCCTGTAGGATCTTCGTCTCTGTGTAATAGTCGATAGGTTTTTTTGCATAAGGGAGATCTTCTGATCCATTTTTTATGTCTGTGCCCTCAAAAACTACACTGGCACTGCTTGTTAACACCAGTTTCTGCAACAGATACAAAAGAAAACAGTTGTTTAAAGCCTAAGACAAAAGGGTCATTATTTATGAAGGCTGAGTAAAGACAATAATAATGTTTAATCAACTGATTCTACAGATAATAAACTACGTCTAGAAGAACATGGGCTAAGAGAAGATGATCTGAAACTGCAGGTAAGAAAACTCCCACTCTTAATTGACTCTGTCATATTGTTTAGTGCTACCTAAAGGAGATTAAAACATTTCAATAAACATCCAAGGCAGCCAGTCAAGGGGAAAACATCTCCAGGAAAATCCGAGTGCCCACCTGACTTGGTACATTTTAGCACTTAACATGCAATGAGTATTTTTAAGATGTATTTGCTCATCTTGACAGTAACAACATCACAGCAGATTAAACCAAAAAAGATTTCTTATCTTGGATGTTTTTGTTGGATAGAAACATACCCTAGTGGATTCAAAACAGGAAGTCAGTAATGTATTTGAGTAATCAGAAACATGTTTTTAAACAAGATCTACATTGTAATACAAAGATGACTAGATCCAACAAGTTCCAACAAGACTTAACTCCTTGTTCTGATAGAATCTAGGCTAAGCCTGAAGGTAAACACCACGTGATCCATTTCCTACAACAGCTTATTACATGAGGGGGGGAAAACAACCCTAACAAACAACAAACTGTGGAGCTGGGAGTCCTGCGAGATAGACATCATTTAATTCTAAACATTATTACTTCTGTATTTGTACGTGGACACTTCACAAAATGAACGCTTTGGAGGCAACATCTCTGCCCAGAATAAGTAAGGGATCTTCACATGCATTGCGCTTCAAAATTTGCTGGGAATTCAAATGAAAACTCATGTGATACCAAAATAACATAAGGCAAAAAAAAACCCCAACCACAACCTTGCCTGGACAGCAGCCTGGTTTCCTCTGGCTCTTTCTTTTGCAGGCAAATGACTTTCTAAACCAAATCATTCTGAGATTATGGCACAAGTGTGTTCCTTCTCATTATATGTCAAAGAATTCACATAGGTAATAGATGCCATGAATACTTCCACTGCTGGAAAAGCTATCTTTAGCACTGTCCCCCTATTAAAGCATGAAAGAATCCACTTGCCAGTTGTGGTTCTCCCATGTGTGATTCCCAGATGTCTAGTAGGACAAATTTTAACAAATGCTTTTCCTGCAGTCAGGAAAATTGCAATGTGTAGGTTTTCTGTGGCAAACATAGACTGAGCTAATACCAGACACTAAGCAGGAGACCAACAGAGTCTCTCTGTTCTATAAATTTTCACAGAACAAGCAGGAATTCACTATCTCAGAGACCTCTGCCCCTCTATCAAACTAGACTGAAATTGGTCCATGCTGTAATGGTTACAAGACCACATCAGCATCTTACAACCTCCATGTGCTTTTCTACTCTTACCTGCACTCCAGCTTCTTTGCAGGCTTCAACGACTGCTTTGGTTCCCATAAAATTCACTTTATAAAACAGTTCCCTGTTGTCACTTGAAGGTGCTGGTGATGCACAATGAAATGCAACTGACACACCTTGTAAAGCTGGAAGCAAAGCCTAGAAGATATATCACACGAGACAGCAATGAAGCAACAGCAATAGTGTGTACTCAGAGGGGAAAAAAAAAAAAAAAAGGAAGGAAATAAAACACTGTTCTTTTTCTCATGGAAGCAAAACCGCTAAATTTCAAGTCGTGTTCCTTCCATAAAGGTAAGCAGCTGGAGTAGGATTAGCATCCAGGATCTTCACAATGTCCTCTCCTTCTTGCTAGGCAAAAATGCACTACATCATCTTTTCTTTCCAAGGAAGAACCTAGGAACCTTCTGAGACCTGGAGGCTATCTAGACTTAACTACTTGCAACAGTCTCAAGTGCAGGTATGAGACTCAAAATTACCTGGAGACAGGAGTTAGAAAACTCAGCAAGCAGGAGGTTTATCAGCCAGCAGCACCCCATGGCACTGTCTGTGTTTGAGATGACTGTCATAAAGCTCTGAGACATGATACTTCATACTGGTGGGGAGATGTCTCCTCACACTGTGGACAGATGTTTTTGCCAAGGCTCACACGTGTGACTGAGTTAAAGCAAGGGGTGCCTCAGCTGTTAGGAATAATGCATTCTGCCATTCTCATGCAGCTGAGGTTAGCCAGGAGCACCCACATGCAATTACCAAGAGTGACTGTAATTAGACTGTATATCTGAGCTAACAGTAATGCAAATCATAGTACAGAAACAAGTTCTGTTCTTTTCAGCTTCAAGCAGATGTCAAGTATATTCCTTTAAATGTTCTAGATGAGGGTTCCACAGAAAACTGCTTAGGCTACTGACTTCACAGGGAAAGGCTGGGGGGCATATCTACACACCCTCTTAGAACCTGTGCAATGCCTTCAGGTGTTTCACTGCTCCAGGCAAGGCTCAATAAGCTGTAAGCTCTTTGAAGGAACACATATTAAACAGACATCCCTTCTATCCACCCATGTCAGGTACTGTTGTTAGTCTGTACCTCTTTGTCGCAAAGGTCTCCCAGGAAGAACTGCACTCTGTCATTGTCAAATCTCTTCTGAATATCGAACACGTTGACTGTGTAACCTTTCTTCAGGAGCTGCTCCACCATGTGCTGGCCTAAGAATCCTGACCCGCCGATCACTGTACATTTCTTACCAGCCTGCAGAGACAGGGAGAAAAGCACTTCAGTGAGCAGATACAAACTGTCCAAGTAAACTGATCTGAATTTCCTGAGATTTTAATGTGCTGGAATTTTGCACAACTAGTCATTAGCTCGTTTGATTGGAGGAGTCTAAATTCAGATATCAAAAGACTCTTCAATATGTTTGTACTATCACAGTAACTTAAAAGTTCAGACACACTAATGGTCCACGCGGCTCACACGCTGGTTTGTATTTTGGCAGGACTCTGCCTCATAACCAAGTGGCTCACGTGGTAGGGAAGAAAAAGAGGACTGGCTCTGACAAACTCTGACCTGATGGTCAAGCAAACAGAATTTGCTTCAGCCACATGGCACAGATAATTCAGAATACTAAAACCATCTGCGACAGCAAGAACAAAACCGTTTTCAGAGCATGTGAAACTTAGGCTTCTCCAAGCCAAGAAATCAATCAGGTAAAGGCAAGGATTATCTTTTCTAGTTAATCATTAGTTCTTCCTTTCTTTTTTTAACCTTTTAAAAGTCAATGGCTAGAGTCACTAATTAACAGATTCCGGTCTGATCACTCATCTAACCAGACTGAGACCAAAAACGTTACCGCCAACACAGAACATACAAGTGACAACTCTGAGGAAGCTTTTGTACACAGAATGCTCTGTCCTGGTTGGAAACAGATTTGCTCCTTATTGTTGCTACACAAAAACCCACCTCTGCAGTTATACTATCGAGCTGAAGGGAATTTTAACCCAGTGAAACCACACAAAGACAACAATTGTTCCGAAGTTTCTAAGTGCTACATCCTTAAACAAAGGTTCTACTGCAAAGTGCCAATTATCCACAACAGAAAGTCAAAGAGTTCACTGCAGTTGCTCAGTTACATTAAAGCATAACCAGTTATTTAGAATGGTGCATGAAAACTACAGTCTGATTAAAATAATTTTTCAAAGTTCCAATGGGTTGGCCCAGTCATCTGTTTGGTTTTGATAGTTGCAAGAGAACAGACAACGTAGGAAGAACATGTGAGTCTAAAGACTCTCTGCAGTTCACTCTCCTTGTATTCCTCTGCTACAACAGTTTTGCATTCGCTTGTCAGCTTCCCAGTTCCCTAAACGCAGTCACATTCCTCTGCGGCGTCCTCTCTGCGTTGAGGGGTCGAGCCTTTTCAGCTTCTCCTCAAAAGGCAGTCACTCTGTTCCATCAATATTTTCACTTGCCTTCCCCTGTACCCTTTCTCATTCCAGTGCATTCCTCATGAAATAAGAGCACCCAAACTGCACACTGCACTCAGATGTGCTGGACCAAAGTTTTACAGTGGCAGAATGACGCCCTCTGTCTGCTCTCAATATCAGAATCATTTTCTACCAGTACAGATGAGACAATCCAGGTTTTTCTGTACGATAGTTTTCCACTCACTCAAGTATAAGGACAGTATTCTAACTGGTGATGAGAAGCAGACTATTTAAATTATCTTTAGTGCACATTTATAATATGCAATACGATCTAGTACACTCATCTCTTGGGAAAGTACTAAACAAACCAACTCAATGACCAGAATCAGTATAACTGCAGCTAACAGTGCTGCACCTGGTTTAATTAGCTATTTTACAAAATGCAAGTAGAAAGCCAGGCTACGCATGACTATATTGATTTTAGGATATGAATTACTACATATCTAGTGTTGTGCTGTGAAGATACAACAGCTTGTTCACGATCTCTATCATGACACTACATTTTTTTTTGTTTCTTAAATATCTGAGATCCACTGGTCCTTCATAACCTCCATATGAATTAATGAGAAAATAGTTCAGAAGGCAGAAATTTCTCTATGAACAAGAACCACAGGTAATGCAACAGAACAGCTTAATAAATTGTACTCCTAAAAGTAATGTCCAAACACCTCTCTGAGCTAAGCAAACTGTTACTCCTTCCATATTCTAACCTCCTGTATTCAATGCAGTAATCCTAGAAGGAGGTTACAACGGCCCGGTAGATCTCAGGGGCCTCAACTGGGCCTTTATCTGCACTACAACATGGAATAATGTTACAAGGCATGTAGAAATTAACTTGGAGTAACTAAATCTCCAGACCAATTGATTTGGCAGCGCTGACAAAGCCACTGGTGTTCCTGGGGGAGTTGGAGCATTCCTGGATGTCTTGGGAACTGACAGCAACAAACTACTCCTTAGTAAATCACATTTCCCCCAGCAATATCTCTGGAGTAGGCATTAAGGCAGAAACAGTCTCATGTCTTCTCTAGTAATGTTCATAAGACATATCTATGAAAACACGTTTCTGCAAGACAAACCTTCATAAAGTATCATCTAAGTCCTCAACTTACCGATCTGAGGTGTGTGGCCATTTCTCAGATGACTCACTATCAACCTGATTCCTTTAAAAAAGGAGAATATGATTTTATTCACAATACAATACTTAAACGTGCCATTAACACAAACTAAACCTTTTTTAAAAGCACCTTTCTAGTTATAGAAATCAAGGTTTGCAGCCATTGTACTAAAGCAGAAGTGTGAAGAGTGAGCTAATTCTCCCTGTCCTGCTGAACAAATAAGTAGTACAAGAGTAACAGTGGTATCAAATAACTTTCTCAAATGCATAATTTTAATATGATAAAATACCCTTGATAACAAAGGCACCATCTTATTTTAGCTAGTATTAGCTTCATGTACTTTCTTTAAGTCTGAATATTTACATTCCAAATAACATGAACACAATTGCAGTTTTTGGCAATGTCCTCTTCAAAAATATAGCTGCTCTGGGATGTTGGGAACAACAAAATAAAACTGAAGTTCAAGCATTTCAGCAGCACCATGCCTGCCTGTTCCACAGCAGCAGACACAGCACAGAAGAAACGCCGGTGCTCACTGGTGCCCATCAGCAAAGAGAGGGGAGTCAGTGGTGAGATTTTCCAAGTTTTCACATCACAGGCTGTTGATACCACCAGTTTCATTAAAATACACTCTTCCTCCCAGCAATAGCAAATAAAATTCCCAATTCAGCTGGGATTCTACTGTGTGGGGTATAATCAAAAGACAGAAAAAGACAACATGATTATGTAGATCTGTTTTCAACATAAAGACAAGCTGCGCACAAAGACTTCTGATGGCTTTACAGTCACTTTAAACCATCACTATGATCAACTGCTGCTTTAGAGGCTGATTTGATTCTCCTTATTCCTAGTCAGTGCTTCCCACTACCTTCTGCTATTCATGCACTAAGATGGATCAAGGCTATGACTAGCTGAAAATTAATCATTTTCTGCCTGGGTTAGTTTTCAGCCAGAGCAGCTCTCTGACCCATCTCGCTTCACAAACACTAGTGCCAACACAGCTGAATGAGATCCAGGAACAGCTACGCCAATGTTGCTATAAAATTATCACAGTACCATGCCACACGCAAGCAAGTACATCTGCTGAACTGGCTCACTCTGCAAGCTACACAGTTTAGCACTCTTCAGTTTTTATTTTTCTGAAAAGCCCTTTGAAATGGCAAGGAAAGAGCCAAAAAGGGCAGGATTGGTGCCTGTCCAGCAGGAACACCAAGCTGGTTTAGAAGCATGGGCACAGGGTGAAGACTTGACCCCTCTTCTACCCTCATGTCTCCCTTAACACAGGCTTTACCCCTCTTCAAAATTTAATTTATGAACGGCTCCATCTCCAGTTTCCCTCCAGCTCTTTCAGCCCCATCATCCCAGAGTCCCCCTTCCCACTTTAGCCACCCTCCATACAGCCCCAACTTCTCCCACCCCACTACAGTTTGCCCTTCCACACACTGCCCATCCCCTGAAGCCTCCCCCACCCCCAGCTTCCCTCCCCATACACCCCACAACCTACCCCTTGTTCCCCCACAGCCTCCCCTACCCCCCCCTCACCCCTTAGCTCCGCAGCCCCCACAACCTACCCCTCGCCCCAGCCCTCCTCATAGCCCTGCAGGCTCTGCTGCCCCCAGCCTGCCCCTCCACAGCCCCCATGGCCTTCCCTACGCCCCAGGCCCCCTCACACCCCTCAGCCTCCCTCAGCCCAGCCCCTCCCCGCTCACCGCACCGCCGGCGCCCTCAACCCTCCTCAACCCTCCTCAGCCCTCCCCAGCCCGCGCTCACGCCCGCCCAGGCTCCGCCCCCGGCTCGAGCCCGTCCCTCCCGCCCACCAATCGGCGCGGACACCTCCAGCAGACCCCGCCCACTCCGCCGGCTCCCGCCGCTTCTCCTCCCGCGCGCCCTGGGCTGAGCATCGCGCTAGCCGAATATCGTTCGCTGATTGGCCCGCGGCCTCTGCCCTCCGGCCAATCGCGTTGACGGAAGGAGGAGAGGTTCCGCTCCCCGGTCAGTCGCCTCTTGGTTCCGCCCCAGCCACCTGTTGGCCAATAGCTGTCGCCTAAGCACCCCCCGCGCCCGGCTCTCCGCCAAATAGGAATGAGGGTTGCCATAGCAGCGGCGTAGGGGCATTAGCCAATGGGGAAGGGTGGTATTGGGTCTCGGCCTGCCTGGACTGGTGCTGTCCCAAGGCACCGGCTGCCGGAATGGTGAGTTCGACCCGGCCCGGTGCAGCGGGGCGTTTCCCCTCCCTCACCTCCTGCTGCTCCGCTCCGGCTTCCCGGCGCCACGGTCGTAGAACTGCAGGGTAGGCCCCTGTCAGCCCGGAGCAACCCCGGGACCGCGGTGTGGGCTGGGGGCTGAGGCGGCCGCTGTCCTCCGGGCCTCACCTGCCCTTCCCGGGGCGGTGCGTCGCCGCCGCGGCGGCCTGATCCTCCTTTGCTCTTGTGTTGCTGTGCCAAGGCCTCCAGCTTTAAGAAGCCCTCGCTAGGAGCCGCGTCCCAGAGGAAGAAAGCGAGCCCCAAGCTGGAGCTCACTGAGGAGCAGAAGCAGGAGATCCGGGAGGCTTTCGACCTGTTTGACACAGACGGCACCGGGAGCATAGATGTTAAGGAGCTAAAGGTAAGAACTTTCCTAGTGCTAAAAGCACAGTTCTACTGAGGTAATAAAATAATAGGGGCATAAACCCTAAATGACCTTAAACAGGAGAGATTCCCCCCCCCAGCATAAAACCTTGTTGTCAATAGGTACGTTTTTCTCTTTAATTACTTTTTAAATTTAAATTTAGTTTAATATTTAATTAATTGATTTTAATTTAAACTGAAGTGTGTAGGTGTGCTTGCAGGTGTCTGCAAGGGAAGGCATCCTTGGATATGCTGCTTATAGGAGTGTTGTCATGCTCACAAAGCATTTGATTGTGTTCTCCCAACATTAATTGAAAAACATTTTTGTCACAAGAATGAAAAATTAACTGATTTAAGTTCCCTATGGTCTACCAGCTTAAGACCTTCCATCTTTGTGCCATCAGATCAGGCTGTCAGAGTTTGATAGACTTGCAAGCATGATGGAAACTTCTTTCATGGAGTCACTTGTCTTGAAGTTATTTTGTTGAGACATTTCTGGGTCTCCCATTTAGCTATCTTGCTTACAACAGGGCCTGAAATAAGCTTTTTTTTTTTTGTTGTAATTGTTCAGTGTCTTGTTTCTTATTGCAAAGGGAATACTAGTAGAAATTCCCTTGACAGGAGGGGAATAACATTCAATTTTCCAGTAGCCTTAGAAATTCCTATCCATAGCACTGTGTGACAGTTTGGAAATTTTTCTTTCAAAATATTAATTGAAGTGGGACTTTTATGCTCTGAGTGCCCATCACAAGAGTTTAAAAAAGTATATACCAAAATAGGTATGCTATGACTTTATAAAAAAATCCAAGTTTTCTTAAGGAAAATATTTCTCCCAAGACTCTTATATAGCCTTACCCTCCAAATTCTTGCCAGTTCTGAGCCAGGGGTGGTGGATGTGATGGTAAGCATGTGTTTAGGAAATTTCTGAATTAACTGAAGGACAACTCCAGAATATGAGTGGTTGCATTCCCATTTTCTGCATCTTGATGTGCTCTTGTGTGTAGAGAAGCATTGCTCTAAGTCTGTCCCTTACCTTGCTGTTTTTCTTGAAACATAGAATGCCATAACGTGTGGCATCAAGTTCAACTTTCTTCCTGCCCCCGTGGTTTTGTTTATAGTTTTGTATGATTTATGAGGGTTTTTTTGTCCTTACAGGTGGCCATGAGAGCACTAGGGTTTGAACCTAAAAAAGAAGAGATCAAGAAAATGATAGCAGATATTGATAAGGAAGGAACAGGAAAAATCAGCTTCCATGACTTCTTGGTAGTGATGACACAAAAAATGGTATGTAAATTTTAAAAGTCAAAGTGAAAGCAGTTTTAAAAATGGCTGAGTATCTTTCATCTCCTGATTTTAATGGAAGATGAAAGCACATTTTAATCTTAACAACAAAGTATGTAAAAGTTAGAATTGCAAGACAGGGACTACCCTACCTCATTTTTCAAGGTAAGGTTGAAATAATTATATGTCATTAACAAGTTTCTTTAACAATCAGTTTTGTGTGTATGTGAAAAAAGGGGAAAAGTGAAATCAAGCCTTTTTATCACAGATTAAAACCAGCTTTGGCCTGCAGAAAGCTGTCAGGAGTATTGACACATGACATGGATGACTGTGTAGCAGTGCACTGTATTTTCTTTTCTTGAATATTAAGATATTTACAGATGAAATCTTTGGTTTTAAAAATCTTAAAACATGTTGAGTAAAACCAGGTATTTAATAGTGGAAGATCCTGATACTGAAATCCTAAAGACATATGGCTAGCTATGAAAGAAAAAAAAATTCCCTGAAACCCTGAGGTTCAGGAAGCATCACTGTGTCTCTGTCTACCTTTAGAATTTGTATGTATACTTCCTGTTGGCTGGGCTGCTTTAAATTTGCTCTTAAGAGACTGTTTCTCAGTCTTTATAATGCTTGTCTTTTATAACTTTGAGTGTTACCTACAACATAACTACTACTTTTTTTCCTTAAACTTATGGTTACTTCCTTAAGGCTGAAAAAGATTCCAAAGAGGAGATTCTCAAAGCTTTCAAACTCTTTGATGATGATGAAACTGGCAAAATCTCTTTCAAAAACCTCAAACGTGTTGCCAAAGAACTGGGGGAAAATCTCACAGATGAAGAGCTGCAGGTTTGTACCTGGTATATGAAACCATATCACACACGCTGTCTGCCTTTGTGTGTAGTGAACATAAAAGGGGCCAGATTCCACTGTGCCTGTGGAACAGGAGGGCAGTCACAGAATGTTCATGTATTGCTTGGTTTTGTATTTACATTTGTTTAAAGCCTATGTAAATAATCACAGTTTAATTCTCCTTCTCCCCGAAGAGCTGAGCCATCTCTGATGGGTCTGTTAAGCACTAGAGCTAGCAGCGAGAATAAGGAATGGGAATCTCTGTCTCGGTGGGGAAGGAAGCCCTCTCAGGGTCAGTTTTTAGATAAAGGCAGCAGTCTCAGTTTTAGGTGTGTCCTCTAGCATCCTGTGGGATCTTTACACTTGAACTGTTAGGAAAATCTGCCCTGTCTTTCCTGGCAGAAACGGAAGAGCTGCTGTCAATTTGTGGTTGGGAAATGGATTCTGAGGTCGAAGGTGGGTTAAGCATACATGGCTGTCAAAATCGCATCAGTAGCGTTGCAGTTTTATAGTTATGGTGATGTAAAAGGAACAACTCTGCTCCAAACACTTTGTTTCTTCCAGGACAGTTCCTATAATACATTTTCTATACAGATTTTTGTATAAATATATAGTTAAAAAAACATACTAGTGTCTAATCTAGTATTTTGTAGCATAGCAAGTCTGACATTCAGCTAACACTGTCCCCTCCAATACAATTTACTAAAAAGTGGTTCTAATTCTGAATTAATCTAATCATTCTAATCCGCATCTAATTTGTGAATACAAATATCTTTCAGGAAATGATCGATGAAGCAGATAGAGATGGGGATGGGGAAGTGAATGAACAAGAATTCTTGCGGATCATGAAGAAGACCAGCCTTTACTGAAACAGAATTTTATTTATTTTTGCACCTTTATATACGTTTGGTTAGTTTTTTACAGCCTTTTATTTCTTTTGAGACAGCAGAAAATATAGGTCAATTTTTTTTTTAAGTAGATGATCTTAAACTTGTGTTTGAGAACAGTTACCAACTGCTAACTTGTTTACATGTAGAAACATGCTTGCTCATAAGATGTTTACACTCTGTTTTCGATACACAAATCACATTTTTCAGTGACAGTATTCAGGTCCTTCTTTGACTAAAAAACATGTCGAATGATTGTGGTTTGGTAAAGAGAGGACTCAAAACCAGATAGTGTAAATCTGTTTCCCAGCAGTTGAAGTTTTTGGTTTAATGTCTTGCTTTGGGCCCAGCTATAGTGAACTCTTTATATGACGTATTTGCAAGGATCAGCTTTTTATACTTTCTTATGGTGATTACTCCCTCCCCTTTTTTAGTATTTTCTTTAAACTGAAAGACAAAGTAAGTAGACAGACTGCTGCATCTTAACTTACTGCTATTCAGTTCACACGTTTAAAGAAATCTCGTTGCAAAAGAAGAGGGAAGATACCGGTGCTGCTGCTGAAAGCTCTGTATGTTTGCAGGACTATCCAGTGGCTGCCAATATGATTGTATTTAAAATACAAAGTGTCTTTATTTTAAGACATCAGAGTTGTGGAAAGAAGTATACAAAAAAGCAAACAGATCCCCTGCTACTGCATGGCTTCTGATCTGCTGACAAATAATAAAATGATTTTCCAAGTTGAAACTCTTCAAGTCCTCAGAAGGGCCCTAGTTACTAAATGCTTCACTCCAGAGGCAGCAGCTCCAGCAGAGTCTGTCTTTGAAGTGGTGTCCATCTCAGGTAACAGCATTGCTCCAGGATGCCTTTGGCCTTGTGCTGAAGGAAACAACCGCCTGTGCTTTGTTCCACTCCTCCCTGCGATATCCTTCTGCTTGACTCTCAGGCAAGGACAGGACAGTGTCCTGCTTTCCAGAAATATAAACATCCTCCTGACTCAAAACCTAATTTATTCCTTTGTGATTGTTGCAGTCTCTTGTGCCTGTGTATGGTAAAACATCTCCATTACAGAAAACTGTGAGAAGTAAAATCAGATTTCTAATTTTGACACGAGATATAGGTAGAGGAATATGTGACAAGGGGTACATCAAAAACTCTTGACTATTAGCCAAGGTGAATTTAATAGATGCATGGTGGGGATCGTTCGCTCTCAGCACTAACGCTCAGCTCGCCACAACACCTCAGCCCCGCGCACTCGGTCCGACATTTTACCTCGAAAGGCCTCGCCTCAGCGGCACCTGCAGGGGCCAGGCCCGGGCCGCCCCGCGGGGCTTATCCCGCCTCCCAGCTGCGTCTCGGCCAATCAGCTCGCGGTTTCCCTGAGGAGCAGGAGCGCTAGCCAATGAGCGTGGTTGCACGGAGCACGGCCCGCGGTGGGATGGTGAGCGGGGAGGCAGGGAGCGGGTGCTCGGCCTCTCCGCCTGCGAACCACCCGCCCCCGAAACGCTTCAGGCGGGTTGCAGCACTGCTGAGGGAGACGGGGGGCGGTGGCTCCGTGGGCTCCGAAGAGGAGGAGGGAGGGCGGGAGGTGGGGTGACTGTTGCCGGTCCCCGTCCCCCCGCCGGCCCCTTTGAGGGCTCTGGACCTCTGTCCCCCAGGCTTACAGCAGCGAGGGAGGCGCCGCCGGGGGGAGCTCCCCGACAGAGAAACCAGCCGCCGCGTCCCCGGTCACCGAAGAGCAGAGGCGGGAACTGCGAGAGGCCTTTGAGTTGTTCGATCCTGAGGGCTCGGGCCTAATAGATGTCAGCGACTTGAAGGCCAGAAGCTGTAAAAATGCAGCGTGCTTAGTGGTGAAAACAAAGGCTGTGAGGTTTAGTGATCCTCTCTAGTCCTCATTTCCCCCCCATGAAGCCCCACACAGCTGCACTGCCTCTTTCACATGCCTCTGGGCTGTGGAGGAGAAAATGGTCAGGAAGCAGAACCTCTGGTCACAGTGAGCATTTAGCAGGTGAAGTTGTGCCACCACTCCAGAGGCACAACCTTCTACTTTCCTACCCTGGTTGTGAATCTCCTCTGTCCATTTTCACTGGTTCACCAAGACAGCATTAAGCTGTGCTGCAGGGACTTTGTTTAGGCAGGCTCCAAAAAAGGCTTGGATGTGGAGCGTATCCTTCATAACCCATTTCGTGTGGAAAATCGTATTACTGCAATATTGCCTGTAGTATTACCACTGTGCCTGCAGTGGGAGTTTATAATGGCACGTAGAGCTTGTCATCACTCTGCTGCTGATTGAGTTCAGCCCAGATCAGTAGGAGGTTAAGGTCCTTTTTCTGTGATGTTGCAGAACAAATCTCAGGAGTCTTCTACCCTGTCTTTCTTTACAGTGACCCCCATCCTTAAGAAGTTGAGGAGGAATGACATTTTGCAGGCAATTCTCACAACCCCTGTCCTCTTAATGGCCTTTACAAACACGGTAAGGGTTTCTGTAGCTGAAGGCTCTTCACTCTGCTGCTTTTCGGGATGTGTTTGCACAGTCTGAGTAACCTAGATCAGAAGCCTGAATCCCCTCAGGCTGGTAGAAATGACACGGTTGCTTTGTGACCACAGTTGCACTTGGAGCTTAAGTTACTATAGTCAAACAGAAATTACTGGCAGTAAACATACATGTTGGGAGTGGGCCTAATCATTTACAAACACCTGATAAACACTGCTGCAGAGCAGCAGCATATCAGTTGGTGTTTGCCACCTATTGCATTTGGACCGCTTGCTGTGCTAACACACTTTGCTGTCTGAACTCCAACTCGTTACACAGCCATCAGTGGTGTAAGGTTTGTGCCAGCTTACTAGCCAGGTATCCTTAGGAGGGACTGAAGCCTCCCTTCTTGGCCCTTGCTGACAGCTTCTCTCTGCTGATTTTTCACAGCCTCATACTATTGATGTTAGACAGCTACAGAACCCTGTTCTCTAGAGACAAAATGGTGGATGAATAGCTGTTGATAAAAAGTGGGGGCTTTTCCACCACTTTCATGTACCTGCTTATTTCAAACATCTTTCCATTCTTTGTTTCTGCTTGATTTGTACACCAAACGTCAGAGATTAATTCAAATTCTTCAGCCAGTCCCTGAATTCTCCCTACTGTATTTACATCCTGTAGGTTTCCAGCCTATCTGATAAGTCAGTCAAAACACTCTTAATCTCAGAAAATCCTGTCTAACTCTCAAAAGTTAGTGCTTTTGGCAGAAACTTCTGTGCCTTTCCTGAACTCCTGTATTGTGCAAAAGACAAGAGTTCAAGGGCTTGGGAACATTTACATTCTATAAGGTAATGACCAGCTTAAGCTGTGGATTCCCCTTCAAAAGTAACAGTATGGGAGAAAACTGCAGCTCTGAGGCCTGGTCTCCTATGGATTTGTGCTTCCATCCTGATTAAATGCTAATTCAGACTGAATGTTACTCTGGTTGGGATATTCCCCCCAGTTCTCTATAGGGGATTGTCAAAAGACCAAGGGAACGGGACCTTTTGTGCTAGCAAACATTTCCCTCCTCTTCCTGGCAGCTGCTGTCCCAAAACTGCCTGGTCCTTTATGTCTTGGAGGCTTTCACACCTTTGCAGAGGGTTATGGAAGGTGGCCAACAGGGTGAAAATGGTTGGTAGGAGAATCAGTGGAAAAAAGTAGCACAGGAAAGTGACTGGATAAGCTACTTTTTCATTAGAAACCTGGGAAGAATTACTGTATTATGCTACTCTGGGCTGTTCTGTCACTGCCCGATGTGTTTGAACCCCTCTTTGCAGCACCACAGCAGCATGTGGGTAAATTTCTTGCCACACTGGCCACCAGTGTAGTCTCAAAGGACCTTGCCATGATGATGATGTGAGTGCAAAAACATGCTGGTGTTTTGAAAAGGATGTAAAAAGCCTGAAGAGTTTGCTAAGAAGAGCCTCAGAAAATAGTTGCTGGCTTAGAAAACATGTCTTGATCTGAGATAATTAAACAGCCCAGTCTGTAACAATTATATGATACTACCTGTATAATGAGAACCTATATAAGAACATACCAGCTACCATCTAAAAAGCTCTTGAAGCTAATGGAGACAAACCTGTCAGCATCCAGGGGCTGGAAGTAAGATCTTCAACTGTAGGAGAGAAATAAAGCATGGCTTGTCTTAAATGACGTTGGTTAACTGTGAGAATGAACTATCAAATATTACAGCGGTGTCTTCAGATCAAGACTAAATTCTCTCAGCAGTCTTGCTTCAGCCCAGTGTAAATTGCTGTGCTCTTTACAGCTCCTGCAGAGTGGTTGGATTACATCGACAAATGGTTTCCTCTGTCCGTAAAAACCAGTGCCTGGCCTGTTATCTGAACAACTCTGCTACTCTGATACTGGGTTATTTTTAGTGTCTTCTGCTTGCCAGACTTTGCTCTCGCTCAGCCAGTTCACAGCTTGCCATTCAGGTTTCACCTAGATGGGTATCTTGTCTGTCCCTGTTGCAATGCAGAATTGTTTCTTCCAGGTTGTTTCTAAGAATTTTCCTAGAGACTGGAAGGGACTGGAAATTGCACTGCTTTCTCTGGTATGCTAGACCTCAGCCTGGGCTCTTTCTGCCTCGGAGCAGTATGGAAGGCTGCTTCCAAAATACTCTGTACTATCATAGCAGGCCACCTGATAATACAAACAAAGAATTTAACCTCTTCCCATTAGACCTGGATGCTAAGATTGGTTTGAGTCTGCTTTCACCCATGTCATATTCATGCCCAAGTCTGGGTTCTGACAAATCCTAGCAAAACAAGTGGGGTTTGTTGCTGGTGACTTCTTCCTATATCATTTTTGCCATTGGCCAACCAGTAGCACTAAAAGCATGTCCTAATCCAGAGTAAAAAAGCAAAAAATGAAAGCAGAAATCAGCCCATATAAAAAGCATCAGGTTTTATTCAGTATCAGAACCGTGTTCCTTCCTTTTGCCACTAATTCATCTCTTCTGTGAGGTGGAGGTATGTGGGGAGCTTTGAAGTGCTGGCAAAGATGGATGTGTAAGGAATCTCAGAAAGTAAGGAATCTCAGAAAGGGACCAATTCCTGTTGACACATAATATGCACATGTCAGGTCAGCCCAGTGATGGCTGACACGACCCAGGCAACTCCTCAGCCACTCAGAACCAAAGACAGCGGCTGTATTTGAGCCCCATGGAAATGTGGCTTCTGCATGCCAGCTTGGTTCGTGCCCACACTCCAGTTACTGCCAGTTTGGTCTCAGTAAGTGGTGTCTCCTTGGCAGAACACACCAACACTTCCACTGCTCTGGAGTTGTCCCTCCTCAGCAGCCACCTGTGGGCTGCTGGGGGGGAGAAGTCCGTTTGGGTAGCAATTTGCCTGTTGAAATGTGGGTGTAAGAGGGGAAGAAGGTTATCTGAGGGTCAATGCCTGCACTCCAGAGGAGATGGATTCTGTGACTTTGTGCATTCAGGCAAGTCTGACCACTTCTTTGACCATTTTTCCAATGCCGTCATAGATCTCATGAATGGGGGCATTGCACATGAACGCACTGGTGGTTACTAGCTTGTTCTTCACATCCACATGAGTTTCAGTGACGTGTTTGTTCACATGCTTGCAACCAAGCTCCTTCATGGTCTCAGCAGTCTTTGCATAAGGCCATCTACAAGAAAAGAGAATAAACACTGTGTGGGGAAACCATCATTATGCAGAGTGATTTGACAAAGGCCTAGAGTGAAAAGTATGTTGATTACAGAGAGATGGATGGTCCCTAGAGAAAGCCTGATCAATAGAATCCAAATCTTTTCCTGTCAGAGAACTTTCTCCAGGAGTGTAGAACCAGGAAAACCTCCAGATTATAGCGAGTTAAAAATCTGAAGTAAAGCCAAAGTAAGACCTAGATGTTCCACTATTTGACTCTGCCCACTCCAGACTTTATGTTTAGGCTTGTTTGGTTTTTTTCACTAGCTTCCTACAAGTGACATTACTTCCTAGCCCTAGCAAGAGCCGTCATAGTTCCTTCCCTGTCATTGGAAGAATTCAGTCACATCTTTCCCGTATGAGTAAGGACAGTTTATCTCCCTCCCTTTCTTAACACTGCCAAACCTTGTGTAACCATCCTGCTCCTACCTAGGATCTGCTTAACTTTATGAGTCAGTGGTCTGGTGTCTCTCCTACCCTGGGACCAAGAAGTGCATGAGACAGGGTGCTACATACATTGAGGAGGCAAATACAAGATTATATTTAAAGTGTCTTATTTTAAGCCATCGGAGTTGTAGGATGAAGTATACAGAAATGCAAACAAATCTGCTGGTACAGCATGTCCTCTGATCTGCTGACACATAATAAAACTTGAAATGTCTCAACTTTTAGGTTTTAACTGTTAAGTCTTCCAAGGGGCCCTAGTTACTAAATGCTTCACTCCAGAGGCAGCAGCTCCAGCAGAGTCTGTCTTTGAAGTGGTGTTTGTCTGAGGTAAGAGCGTTGCTGCAGGATGGCTTTTGCCTTGTGCTGGAAGGAAACAAGTGCCCGTGCCCTTCTGCTACTTCTCTTTGTTCCACTCAACCCTCGGGTATCCTTCTGCTTGACTCTCAGGCAAGTGAAGGACAGAATCCTCCTTTCCAGAAATCTGAATGTCTTCCTGACTCAAAATCTCATTTATTCCTTTTCAGTTCTTGCTGTCTCGTGCCTGTGCATGGTAAAACACCCCCATTACATAAAACTGTAAAAAGTAAAGTCAGATTTCTAATTTTAATGTGAGACATACGTAGAGGAATATGTAAGTGATAAGTGGTGCATCAAAAACTCTGATTATTTAATCTATCAATCAGCCAAGGTGAATTTAATAAATGCATGACATGGATCATTTGCTCTCAGAAGTAACGTTCAACTCATCACAAGACTTCAGCTACCCGCACAGGATAGTTGAAACAGGATGCTGCGTACATTGGGGAGGCATTGCTGATTCTATGATGTTCATGGTGCGATTTCATATCAGCACCCCAAGGTTACTTACTTCTCACATTCTGTGTCATGACCCACGGTCAGCTCGCAGCCCGGAAAGATTTTGGCTGCCAGCACTGGTGAAATGCAGCACAGGCCAATGGGCTTTTTGGCAGCGTGGAATGCCTTCAGGACATCCTCCACCTCTTTGGAGATGATGCAGTTCTTGCCTTGGGTAGCCCAAGTACTCAGGTTTTTAGCCACTCCAAAGCCACCTGAGAAAAGAGAAACAGGTTAGACCACAAGATTAGTACTCCAGGGCAGGATTTTTTTCAGATATTACTTGGTAGAATGCTAAAATGGATGTGGTGGATGGCAGCATTTGTCCAATGTTGATAAAAGAATTAAAAACAGACAAGCTGAACCTTTGTGAGCTGACTGCCAGGAGATGAGACATCAAAGCACCTTCATTGCTTCCATACAGAACTGAAGTGGGGAGGTATCCATACTCTGTTGGGTACTGCATTTCACCCGTGAGTTATTTTCTGAATTATGGTAGAACATGCTAACAAGTTTTCACTTGTCTCTTAATCCTTGCTGCAGGCCTAATCCATCCCCCCTGAAATCACGTGGTCATACTTTTACTAAAGATGAATTGCCAGAGTGACCAAGCTTTCTGCTTTTGAGTCACCTCTCTCTGTCTCAGCCTTTTCTTCTCCTGATGAGGAGGTAGGCATGTTGGTGAGGCAGGGGTTAGTTTTACATCCAGTAATAAAAAGCTCAGTAGATGGTACAAAGGATAATTCAATTGGCAGATACCTGCCCTCTCTTCTTGGGATAAGCGTCTGCATTGCCATATGCTCTTTTAATATAAATCCAAGCTAGCATGCCAGTGCCAGCACAGATGGAAGATGTCTGTCCTTCCAATCCCTGTTTCCAGCCTGTCATCTTCCCCAGTGGCTCTGCCCAGTTCCTCTCCAGCCCATGACTGCCATGTCATTCAAGGCTTACAGCATATCTAAGCTGTTCCCAAGACTTTGGGCATGCAGACCCCGCATGCCATCCTACCTGGTATGATTAGGGCATCCAGTCCCTTGACATCCAGCTTAGCTAGATCCTTGATGTTGCCTCTGGCTATTCTGGCGCTTTCAACTAGCACATTGCGCTTCTCCTGAGTGGGCTGTCCTTTCACGTGGTCCACCACATGCATCTGGTCAACATCAGGAGCATAAACCTCTGCCTGGGGAGGGAAGGGAAAGGTCTGTTATCCTTCAGTCATGTATCCCAAGCATGTTAAAGATCATAGGTAGTGAATGAAAATGCTTGAGTTACTTTGTTAGGAAAGAACTTTGCTGGTGAATGCAGTGACCTTCAGGCTCACCTGTATCTGTTACTGGCATCAGAAAGGTTATTGTTGTAGGGAGGAGAAAGAAAGAAGGGTCTTTTGTAGCTTCTGCACAGAACATTTACCCTGACCTTAAAGGAATGAGGGTGTTGTTAGGTGAAAGCAAAGAAGCTAGCCCACTCTGCTTCTTTTGGGGGCTGAAGTGCTGGAGAGGGAACAGTGACTCCTTTCCTTCCTAGGAAGACAAGGTGTCCCAAGAGCCATTGGTGAAGCCATTTCTTAGAGGTTTCCACCTGCACCCCAATCAATCACCGTTGGGGCAGCCCAATTCCTGCCCCAGCTGCCCCCACAAATCCAGTCATCACCTATGTGTGCTGACCACCCAGCAAGCTGTTGTCAAACCACATGCCTCCCTCAAAGACAAGACTTTGAGTTTCTCTTCCCCAGCCATTGCTTTCTCAAAGCCAGAGTATTTCTTTTTCTGGAAAATGCTTCCCCTTCCTTCAGCTCACATGCAGAAATTAAGAGTGGAGGGTAGCAAACAGATGGGCAATAGATTTTGGGACTGAACAACCTTTGCAGTTCTGGGCCCCACAATTTAAGAAGGATGTGAAGGTACTCGAAGGCATCCAGAGGAGGACAACAAACCTGGTGACAGGGCTGGAAGGCATGTCTTATGAGGAGCATAAGTTTGGAGAAAAGGAGACTGAGGGGCGACCTCATTGCTCTCTGCAGCTTCCTGAGGAGGGGCTGTGGAGAGGGAGGTGCTGAGCTCTCCTCCCTGGGATTCAGTGATAAGAAATGTGGGAATGGTTCAAAGCTGTGCCAGGGGAGGTTTAGACTGGACATCAGGAATCATTTCTTTACCAAGAGGGTGATCAGACACTGGAACAGACTTCTTAGAGAGGTGGTCGATGCCCCAAGCCTGTCAGTGTTTAAGAGGCATTTGGACAATGCCCTTAATAACATGCTTTAACTTGGTCAGTCCTGAAGTGGTTAGGCAGTTGGACTACAAGGTCGTTGTAGATCCCTTCCAACTGAAATAGTCTAGTCTAGTCTAGTCTATGCTAGTCGATGCTATGCTATTGTATTCTTTGTTTCCTTAGGCATGCGTGACTGAAAAATAAAAGGAGGGGATTGAAATAACACCTGAGTTTCCTCCACGAGAGGTCCCTGCTGATCAAGGGATGAGTGCAGGATGGTGCTCCAAGCCTGCCAATTTGGGGTATGGCAGGAGGGAAGCGACTGCAACAGCTCCAGGAGAGAAGAGGCAAAATTACACACAATGGAAAAGAGGTTTGGGTAAGTCTCAGCTTTAAGCCAAACAGTGAATGCACACTTTGAACTCTTTGGAATTGGAGGGGGGGGGGCAGCGCTGGCTCCACAACACATATACCTCACCACTGTGCATTTGTATTTAATAAAGCAATTCCAATTCCCAGGAGAATGGCTCTACCCAGATTTGTGGGTGGCTCAGAGCTGAGGGTAATACTACACAGGGCTTTTCTCTCTCCTTTCCAGCCTCACAGAGTGGCTATTGTGACTAATAGCATATTAAAGTGGCTGCTTGAGGGTCACCTTTTTTACCCCTATTCAAGTTCAACTCACAAGAACTCGTCTACTTTCAGTTCTAATCTTTGTGGGTTTAAAAAGATAAATTTTGAACAGACAAAAACAATAGTAGTCTTTAAGCAGAAATACCAAAGCAGAAAAGAGGAAGTGCAAGCCAAAAAGAATAGAGAATGCATTTAGGAAAGTTTGTTGTAGAGTCTGGATACACTCAACACAGAGCACCAAGCCAATCCTCTTGTACAGCAAAGCTGTGAGAGCAAAGCAGAAACCAGGGAGTTCTCCACGCTCGCTGTAGCAGCTCCTACACTGTGCCATTTGCTTTGACTCCAGTCACTTATGCTTTACTATTACCCTCGCAGCAACAGGGACCTTGTGATTTGTCTGGCAAGCTGCAAAGCTCCTTAGAGACAAGTACCTTCTGCAAGAGAGAGAGATTGAAAAGCAGAGCAGAGCAAAAGGAGCCCGAGATGGGGCAGGAGCCTGCCAGGGTGCCTCTTACCTGTGCCCCCTCCCTGCTGAGATGTACCATCACAGCAGAAGACTCATGGATCTCACTCCCGTCATACACTCCACAGCCAGCCAGCACAACAGCCACTCTCTTTCCCATGGTCACAACCAGAGCAGGAGGATTCCCTGGAGAGCCCCAAATTGCTGTGCATCTCTGTTCACTGCCTGGAGCCTTTTATAACGGGATCCCTCCCCCAGGAGCAGGTGGGGCCAGGAGGGTTGGGCTGAATTTCTTACTGGCAAGAAGGTTTTATTTCCAGTACCACAGGCAGGGCATGTAAATATTATTTGTTTCCTCAACTGACTGCCCCCTTTCAGATCTTCTTCCTGGCACGTTGTCTCCAAAGCATCCCCAGCTGACATGACCTGTTCAGCAGAGCAGCTATGTTTTTCCTTCTCAGCTGTCAATTTTCTGTTCTATTTCAGACTGAAGTACTAAAGTCTTTGCACATAAGATGGTATCAAAGGGAGCCCGCCCAGAGCAAGTATTCAAGCCAGTGCATTCCTCTTTGTGCTCCATTTTTTTAAACCCTACACTGCATAGGCAGCCTCCATCTTTTAACACCAAAATTTCCTTTTCTGACCTTAAATGTTCTTATCCTCATATCCCATCTCTCAAGAGCAGAGTTGCTCTCAGTTGCAGTTTTTTCCTGGCCTTTGGGTCCTGAGGTTAGAAATTAATAACTTGATTCTTCATCAACAGCACCATCTCTCCATGTGCCAGGAAAGTGGTGCCAGGAGCTGGCAGATCCCTGACCTCTAGGGGCACAAGGCAACAAAATTCACAGCATGTGATGGGGAAATTCCCTTGCTCATGCAGAGACTTGTTCTTCCTTGTCCTTGATATGCTCACACCTGAGATGATTACGTCCCCCTCTATTGCACTGTTGCAATAACTGTGGCCTGTTGAGGCTGTCTTGCCATTCTTCGTGAAATAACTGTGGCCTGTTGAGGTTGTCTTGCCATTCTTCAGAGAACAAAAAACTTCATGCAACATGGCTGAAGAATATTTTTCAGGGGTTATTTAGAAGAAATTTTTTCCTTGAGTCTCTATGATATTTGGAAGAGACATGATATGTCTGTATATAATGAAATAGTGTTTTGAAAAGTTCATTAGTCGTAGCAGGCGTGAGGAAGATACTCATTGCTAATGCATGTGACAATTTATTGCATGCATCTCTTAAAACTAGTGATCAGGCACCACATACTCCTAGCTGCTACTTATACAAGCAGGAACAAAAAGCACGTGAGAAGGGACTTGTAGTCCAGTTAATCTAACACAGGCTTTTCATTTCAGTTACTTTTATTACCCAGAACGGGAATTAAACTGTGAGATATATGTGGAAAACACCCAAAGCCTTTTCACTGCTGTTTGATTTGTTATCTAAGGTACTCTAACTGTGGTTTAGAAATGTATTATTTCCTCTTGCATGCAAAAACAGCTGAATCATGCTGCATCTTGAAAAGATAGTTTCTTCCTCCTTCAGCTGTTTAGGGAGCAGTCCCGTTAATGAGGGAACAAAGAGAGCCAGAGGCTGATGATTTAACAAACTTACCGTTTGCTGCAAACCACATCATTTAGCTCTGCCTGTTGCAAACTGACTGAGCAGGTTCCCCTGATTGATATATTTGGTGTAACTGGACAAACCAGGCTTGTTCCAATGCTTGCTTCCCCATGTAATAAGATCTATCTCAATAGACATACTGAACCTAAAGATCTATCTATCTGCAATAAACATATTCTTGACAAATAATACTTTTCAGCAGAGTTATTCCATTCTCTGTGTAAATGTCTGCACACACTTACTACAGTAGAGACATTGGGTTTTAATATTAACACCTTGCTTTAATCTGCATTAATATTCTAGTGAAGATGAGTGTGAAGGAACCCTGTTGCCTCAAAGCTCTTCTTGAAGGGTGAACACAGTTAAAGATAACTGTCCTCCAAAGCACTGAAGAAACCAGGAAAGTTTGGGAGCCATTATAGTGATCCAGCTGCACAATGGAAGCATGCCATCATGCTCCAACTGGCTCAGAGAGCAGGACCCGTGGACCCTGACAGTCTGGGTTTGTTCTGGATGCTGCTACAATTCTAATGCCTCTTGGATGATCCTGGAGGCCTGTCTTTGAGCTTCAGTCTGTGCAGCTCTAAGTCCCATTTCCAAGAGCTTTTCTGTCCTCCAGCCCTGGCTGTGGAGCATGACTTATGGGGGAAACATAGAGCAGGATCTGCCAAGAGGAGTATCACAGCTTGCTGCTGTAGGGCCTCTGCAGAGTCATCCTTGCCCAGCCCAGTTATATTAGTGTAAAGCTCTTTACACTGTTCTGCATCTTTTATCTTGTCGAGAGGCTGAAAGTGGAATTAGCTTTAACTGGGGCTGATGGAAACAGAAGCTGAGTCCTTCACAGGAATAGGCCCTACATTGGTCCATTGCACACAAACAAAACAATGGAGGAATGTGCATAAGTGCAGGCAAGTGTTGCTTCTATTTTCCATCAAAACTCTGTTAGCTCTCACAGAACAGTTCTCTGCCTAATTACCACCTGCCATGTGACCCAACATGATCCTGAGGCCAGTGTCTGCTGCTTTCTGCAGCCTCTTCTCCACTGGTAAAGACCTTTATGCCCTGATCACATATTCTCCATGGGACACAGTAGGAAGCTGTGAATAGGTCCCTCATGTTGCCTTTGGGACACAGCAGTGATCATGGCAATGACTGATACTCACTGACTGCATGGTTCTCTTGGAAGGCCAGCAAGGCTCCTCTAGATTTATCCTCACACCGATGGTCTCCAGACTGCATGTTTGCATTGACCCGTCACTCATGAAAACCACTTAGGAGGAGTTCCCTGTGAGTGTATGCAGAGCGGCTGGATTGGGTGGATGTGGAGTGACACATGGACAGAAGTCACCTTTAAGGGAATGGCACTGAATCTGCCCTGGGCTTGCCCAGCACAGGACAGTGGTGCCAGGCATTCATAGCTGTGTCAGGGACAAACAGGAGGGCCATGGCCAGTGTTAGGAGAAATAACTGGTCCTCAAGGAGTTTCTAGGCTTGCAAAGTACTTATTTGCTCCAGCAAGATGGATTCCTTAAAAAAACTTAATTTTAACCAGTGTAATTTCCTCACTGGCAGTAGCAAAAAGGCAGTAATAGTAATAAACCCTCAGCGTTATTTTTCAAGTGTCTTTTTTAACAAGGGTTAATCAACAGTAAAATTAACAGGCCCCTGGAGGGAGCTACCAGCAGTCTGTGCTGACTCACAGACTGAAATTTATTGCAAGGAACTCGTTTGCATTTCCTCCCGCATGCAGAAAGTAATACTAACAGAAGATGTTTGTAGGGAAAAGGGGTGGAGAGCAGGGAGGAACGCAGGCCAGTAGAGTTGATTTGGTTATAAAGAGCTAGGGAGGAAAGAGAGGCAGCATTTCAGCCTGCATCTGGGTCTTCAGCAGACTCTGCGATGGCAGACAGAAAAGCTGAGTCACTGCATTCTTCCATAGGGCTCTTGGGCATTTCCGCAGGTAGGGATTGAGTCTTCTTGGCACGGGAGGATGGGGTTGGGACTAGCTTTCGTGGACAACCCCCCTTTCAAAGGGGGCTAAAGAGTCTGTTTATTCTGAATTTTCTCTGCCCTCGGTAAAGCTTTTAGATCCAGAGATCCCTGTGCCTATTTCAGCAGCCAACAAGATATTTGTCTTGGCTTTAAAGTGCTGACCTGAACTTTTGTATTCGATCCATCCTGGGTGGGAAGCAAATCAAAAGTTTTTGCTAGTCATTTTCATAAATGATCTTTATTTGGATGCACTTTCCTCTCTTTTCCTGTTCTAGCTGCTTTCCCTGCAGCTCTGTTTTCTGTGTTCACTCCCTTTCATTTGTTTCTTCTTTGAGTTTCATCTTTCTGAGTGCTGCCCCTTTTCATTTTTAGGCTAGTTTTCTGTAGGCACAAGGCTTTTGTGATCATTTGTAGAGTGTGCATGTGTCTGTCTGCCTTTTGTGTAGTTGGAATCAGAGAGCTGATTTTTATTTTTATCTGACAATGGGGGAGCCCTTTCAAACATGATTAAGTTCAAGATTCTTAAAATCAGGGACACAGAAATAGGACATAAACCAAGTTACACACCACCCCCCCCACACCCCCCCCACCCCCAGCTCCTTAGGTTTCATTATTTGCAGATTTTGGACTGCTGTTTTTTCTCTATTCCCTGCTCTTGCTACTCTGGTTCTCTCCAGAGAGAGAAACTTTTGGGCAAAGTTTACAAGCTCTTTCTTTTTTCCATCTCCCTTGTCACCCACAGGATCACTCTTACTGGCAGTGCATTTCTACAGTTTACCCAGAGCAGCCCCTCTGATCCCCAACACAGCTCTAGGAGTCCTTCTGTTGATTTTGTCATCTCTGTTGGCGTATGCAGGTAAGACACAGAGTGTGGCCAGCTTCAAGGCCTTCCCCTTCTATAGCTTTGCATGTTTTTGGTCTGCTTTGCCAACAGGTTTGTACAAACCACGTCAGCCTTGCCAGACCACCGATTCATTCTCCTGGAGGAGTATGTCAGCACAGCAACTTTTTCCTATATAGGCAACCAAAGAAATCGGTGTTAGTTTTGAACAAATGTTTTACCAGGATCTCTGAGAGTTTTAACAGACTGAATACATGATTTCTCTAAAAATAGTTCCCAGGCTTTCTGAGAGTACTTTAGGCATTCATGGATTGAAATGGCATGTCGATGTGTAAATGCCGAGAGATCTACTTATCTGAGAGAAAAAATCACTAGCCATAACAAAGTCCACACTTCTTAGAATGAATGCTGAGTTATCTCTCCTTTTTACCTCAGAGTGATGAGGACATGAAAATCCCAGATTTGATGCTGGTATTCTTTCCTCTACAAAGCAGACAGGTTGGGAGAGGCACTACATATTTTAACCCATAAAACATAGGTCTACCTCTTCTCTCAGTCAGTGGTGGCACAAAGCATTAGTAGAAAGCACTTAGAAGGAGCTGTATTGATGGGGCTGTAGGGAATGGACCACTGGGCAGGTGATGTTTCACAGCCGGTGGGAATCAACATCCTCCTACCAAAGGCAGGAATTTCTGTGCTCCCTTGTTCCAAGAGACGCATACCTGTGGAAGTACACAAGTCCCCTCTGTAGCCTGGGGACTTACTCAGCAGAGTTCTTGCTTCCATTCCCAACTTGAGGCTGGCTCACAAGGCTGTATCAATTTGAGGAAGAAATGAAGCATAGGTCCATGACAAAGCTCCAGCTTGAAAGGAAGCTTTCAGGTCTATCCGTGCTGATCAGTATCCTCACATCGTGAAGTGAGAAAGCATAGCCGTAAAAATAAGGTACTTTGTGATATTGTTTGGGGGTAGTAGGTGGGTTCCATTCAACTTGAAGTATTTTAAATCAAGGTCTTTTTGCAATTTTTGGGATCAAGATACTGAACAGGATAGTTCTTGAGAAGGAATGAGTTTTGCAATGCCGATGCTTCTGTCTTCTGAGAAGGCCCAGTTATTTATGGGGATCCAGCAGGTTGTATGACACTTGTGGTTCAGACATTGGACCCGACAGCTTACAGCAGGAACAAAACAAACGACCAGGCAACTCAAAGAAAGAGGTGTCAGGACTTTATTTGCATTAATATGTCATGGTCTTGTTATTGAGTCTTGTAGGCATCATCAGGAAGATAAGACAATGGCTTACTGAACTTCGACTTCATTAGGGCAAACTGTGTGCCAGGCCTGGTACAGTACTTAGCTGAAGGAACTCAAGTACTTTGAGCTCACCTCAGGCATTCTGATGAACACAAAGTGTTGCACTAATGGAGTCTTTACGGTCATGTCTACACAATATAATGGGGCGTGGTGCAAACCTACCCAAACCTACCCATGATAGCTGTGTCTAGCATCATGCAGGACCTGTGCAGCTCCATGCTAGTATAGCAATCATGCTTCCAACACACCATGTGCCTATAGCACAGCTGTCTGTCCTAACTACCACTTTCCATAACCTACTGGCTTGAAATCACAATTCTATCTCCATTATCATTTGTTTCACAGGAATTCGAAGAAGCCTAAGAAATGCTTTCCTGTTCTTGTCTCTCTGCCTGACCATCTCAGTGTTCTGGTGTGGCTATGGAGTGGTCCTCATCCTGGGAGGGCAAGGAGTTTTGAATGACACTGGTGATTTCCGCAATGCCTTGGTGCCTGGCCTGGTCACGTTTACTTTAGCACTACTCATGATTGCAGTGGTGGGCTTCCTTTGCAGAGAGGTCATCCTAGCTATGATTGCTTCTGCTGTCTCACTTGCCAGTGCTCATGAAGTTGCCATGCGTTATAGCACAGCTTTCGGTTCCTCTGCTGTAGCTTGCAATTATATGATTGTCTGCTTGGTTGGTGGTTATTTTGCTCTGGGAAGGATTCTCTATTTCTTAACCAAAGAGAAAATTGCCCTCCCTGGCACAGATCTGGCCAAGAAAAAGACCCATGAACAGATCCAGTCCACCAGTGGCACCATGAATTGTTTTGCAGTCACTGGTCTGATCCTGAACATGCTGTCTGCCAGCGTCTTTGGCTGTAGGCTCCTGGGCGTCACTGGCAAACTATTTATTGGTCAGGTGCCCTGGCTGTGGGCAGCTGGGATCTACCAGACTGGCATCTGCATTTTATCATACCGTGCAATGGATGTGCTAATGGCTACATTCTTTGGTTTCACTTCAATCCTGAAATTTGCTGGAGGCTATTGCCTTCTGTACCCGATCTGGCAACCAGAGGAGCCGTCTTTCCCTATTCCATTCCTGGTGGTTTTCTCAATTCTTTTTGTTGTCTTGGCTCTTTTTGTCACTCTTAAGAGCCCAGTGGATGGCCTGTATTTGCTCTTTTACGTGGCCTACTGCATTGCATTAGCTTGCTGTCCCAAGGGATTTTTTGAAGGTGGACCCCAAGGCGTGGATGTGGCCATCTTTGTGGCCTCAGCCTTGATGACTCTAATTCACCTGTACAATGTGAAAGCAAGTGCCAAGATCCCAACAGGGAAGGGTGCTGTGAAGGCCCTACTTGCTCGGAGCAGTTTTCTGAAGCTTCGTGAAGGGGCAGACCTTCATACTCCCTACCTAGGGTATTCCAAGTATGCAGATGCAGAAGTACTTGGCTATGCATGCAGTGTCCTCGCTTCTTTTGCTATAACAGTGACAGGGGACCCACAGGCTCCACTTGCTAATGTTGTAATTCCATGGGTAGTAGTAGCTGGGGGGATCCTTAAGCTTCTAGGTGGCTCAGTGGCCTTTGCCCGTGGTAAAACCCTGGAGAGCAGTGCATTCATTCTGTATGCTGTCATGTGGATCATCTGGGGCTTGACAAGATATGGTGGCCTCTATGGCACTACCAGAAGCTTCCACACAGCAGTAGGCATCATTGCTTTCATGCTCTTCAATGGCTTCATTATCTTCTGCACACTCTTCTTAAACACTGCATGGTTCTTTTACTCCCTCACTTTCTTGCTCATTGCTATCAGCTTCTTGCTGGATGCCATCCATGCTCTTCCAGCTGGCTATGACATTGCTGCTACTCTCATCTTTGGTTTGGTCAGCTTTTACTGCTTCCTGTCTGCCCTTTTCAACAGCATCTTTGAAGGTTCTTGCTTACCAATGGGTAGGCCCATTGTGCAGCTTAGTGGTGTGGGGGGAGGAATGACCAAATGCCTTCACCTGCCTGCCAGGAAAGCTTCCTCAGTCAAGAGAATTGCAGGTAAGGGAAATACATAGGGCATAATGTGGGGGTGGAGGGTAAATTCTGGGAGGTTTTTTTTTACACTATTAAAAGGACATTGTTCCAATCCAGATGTGGAAATCATGATAATCTGATGATATTTTGACGAAGTGGGCCAAGTTACAAGAGTCATTAGAAGCTGAATACACTATGGGGGAAGTAGGACCAATTCCTTGATAGGATCTGGGTTTAGCAGTGAATTTGCTGCTGTCTCTCCTGTATCATATCACTGTCTGCTCATCCAGTCTGAGATACATGAATCCTCCAGGCTGGGGCTACCACAGAAAGCTTTGTACAGAGAAAGCAGGGCAAATGCATGGTGCTTGCTCTCTCCACAGGGCTGAATGACTTCTGGCCCTGATGAATGTGGCCCAGAATTCCCCTAAATGCCAGATCTCCTCTTGGATGAATGCTAGAAAATGCACTGTCAGAGGAAATGCTCTGTTAGTTGGAAAAAGGAGATGAGGACACCTAATTACCTGTTCTGTCTGTGACAGCTCTTCCGTGAATTACAGCCCCTCACTTCTAGTCACTCAAGGGGTTCTGCCCTGTTCACATGCCAACAGATATCCTGAAGAATGGAGGGACTTGCGGCATCCCCACAGATACTGTGTATGTGCTTGTGGCAGCCTGTAATCGGCCTGATGCTGTGGAGAAAGCTCACCAGTAAGTATTTGTCATGCTGACCCAGTAAGGGCTTCCTTGGCTAGTCTAAAGAAGCCTCTAGGACTTACAGCTGCTACTGAGTACTGGCTACAGCAACCACTGGGAGCAATGGGACACACACATAGCTTAGCCTTCATGGGAACAGCAAGGTGATGAGCTTGGGGGAGAAAATCCAAATGAGGAAAGGAGGCAGTTGAGCTGTAATTGTCTTCTAGAATATTGAAAGCTCCTGACAGGTAGTGGAGCCAGGTAGCTCGACTATCACAAGGAAACCCAAAGAAGTGGCAAATGGGGCAGGGAATTATTTTACGTATGTGTAGGTACATATTGTCACAACCATACCACTCTCATGTTTAAAAAATGCTTCTAGCTGTACTTTTGTAAGCAGCCAGGAACCTTCATATTGGTGGGGTTTCCTCAGAGCTTGGGAAACTGGGACTTCTACCTATCACTACACAAGCTAAAACCTTGATTTGGAGCAGATATTCCTGATCAGGAATAGTCATTAATGTCTCTTCCTGTCAGGTCATCTGTTGAACAGTCCTACTTTTACTACAGACTGGTGACCTGGGACAGAGCCTACACACCTTGTCTTATCTCTAGGCCTCACCAGTACAATTTAATTTTCAGCTTGAAAATAAATCCCCATCTTACTTCCAGGCTCATTTTTCTTGCCCTCTTTCCAGCTCCAAGCGCCAGGCTCAGGATCGCCCCATGTCACTCTGGATTTCTAGCCTAAAGCAACTGGAGCCTGCAAAGCATTTGTTCAGTCCCCTCCTCTGGGACTTCATGGAGGCTGCCTGGCCATCTCCTATTAGCTTGGTGGTTCCCAGAGGTAAGGAAATGCTGTGACTTTCAAGCTCTCTGGAGGACTTTGGCTTTGAAACTCTGACTTTGTCATGCATCCTGGCAATGCCACATACTCCGTGGTGATATTTCTGGTGAGATCATTGTGTTCGGACTGATGTACATACATAAGTGCTGTGTGACTCTTCCTTGTGCAGGTGAATGGGTGGACTTCCTGGGAATGAAGGACTCTGCTAAATATGTTGGTACTCCTCAGAGCATTGCCATCCGCATCCCGGACTGCTCTGTCACCACACACCTCATTGACTTGGTGAGTGACAGGAGCACACTCATCCCAGCAGCACTGGTGACCAGACCATGCCATGCCACTGTCTAGGGAACAGGCTTGGTGCCAGTCACTAGCAGCCAGGTCCTCTGGCCTGCTGAAGGGGAGAAGGATTGTAGGAGGCTGGAGCACTCTGTCAGCCCTCTTGGCATGTCACCTCTCCTCTCTTTTTTCTTTTCTCAATGAAGTGAGGATCCTAGCATGTACAGACAGGTTTGGAGTGTGAAAAGTGCTAAAATGAGAAACTCCTGCAAGAGCAGTATCATTAAGAAAGGGTGGGGTATACAGGCAGCTGGTAGCTCATTTTATTGCAGAAAAGAGGTTAAAAGAAATAACCACCAGTTCAGAAAGCCAGAAGAGATGCAATTAACAGACACTTTGTCTGATTTCCTACATAGAACAATTTTGTTGCAAACATGGGCTTCTCTGAAGCCAGAATAACTTCAGAAGGTCCAGAATGTGCCAGAGGGACTGTGATACTCTGCATGTTCTGCTCATTTCTAGGACAGACATTGTAGGTCTTTGGCAATTGCTGTTGCTGGCAAACAAAATGTTCTTTCTTGATCAACATCAGTAAACCCCAATTGAGGAGGCTGTTAGTCACTCAGACACAGATTTGATGGGACAGTAGTTGCTACAAAGTAGATGTCTCTACCTGGGTGAGTCACACTGAGCTCTCTTTAGAGTCACAGAGACTCACGAGTGAACTTCAGAGTTCAAGTCATCTGCTTTATATAGCAAAACCTGCTCAGAGCTTTTATTCCCATTTTTCTGTCACCAGGTTGGTCCAATTGTGGTCACGTCAGCTAACCCAACGGGAGAGGCAGACACAACACATCACAACCAAGTGTATGCCAAGCTGGGAGATAAGGTAACTGGGGTTCTGTCTTTTCATTCAAGGTGGTCCCAGAAGATGTGGTGATAGAAGAATGCAACCACTTTGTTTCCAGCAGGCAAATCAATAGATGGTATCAAGAATCTGAGAAAGCACCTAATTTAAAAAATCCCATGGACACTCCTCATGTTGGTGTCATGGAGAAAGAACAGTGTAAAATACAGAACTTGGTGGGAAACCAAAATTCTTCTGATTTATACAGTATAGTTATGGCTTGGCAATGTGAGTTGGTTCGTCTTCCAACACAGAATGATACGAGCAACAAAAAATGCTTCTTTGCTTACAAGCAATAAAACTACTGATGCCTGAATGCGCCAGGGCTCCAGCTGGCATTGAGCTGTCAGAACGCAGGGGATTCCCATCTAAAGCTGAAGCTGGTCTAAAACTGGTGCCAAAGCTCCAAAATATTCCTGGCTTTTAGAACTTTCATAAGTTCTAGAAGTACAATGGTCATGGCCATTCAAATGGCTGTCTTTTATTTCACTGCTACATCCTGAGTGTACTACATTTTGTTTATTCGTGGCAGCTTATGTAAGGGCAGTTTTAAACAAAAGGTTGTACAAATCTTCCACCTTTAACTCCTCAAAATTCTCTTTTTCTACACATTTGCTTTGTGAATGGGACTTCTTCAAAGCTCCTCAGCTGATGCAAACCTGTCTTTGCTGTACTGCTGACCTACACCCCATAGAACTCTCTCTCTTTTTGCTTTTATTGAGTTCATTCATTCCAAATTCAGCCCCTAGTGTCAATACAGTGGGGTAGGAAGGAGCAGAGTTGCCTTTGATAATAATTACCTGCTGTTGAGAGGGGGAAACTGCCCTCTCTTTTCCCAAATGCCTGAGGGGAACTTGGTGTGAACATCTATTGCTCTTCAGGTGGATGCAGTTCTTTGTGATGGGCCTTCTCCAGAGAACATTGCCTCTACTGTTGTGGATTGCACCAAAATTGACAGTGGAAACATAGGATTCTTCAGAGTTGGTATCATCCCCAAGTCTCAGGTAAAATGAATCTTGATTTTATTTCTGCTCCCTTTCTCCATCTCCATTAAGTGAGTTTCAGACTGGGAGTTTCCTAGTTCCAGAAGGAGGTGAAGAAAGCCGTGATAGCATGAGACATTATCATAGGGTGGTGTGAAAGAGCAGAAAAACAGAGTTCCATGTTGCCTGTGTCCTGTGTCTAGATCCCATTGCACCACTCTGTGCTAAGCTTGTTGCTGGGCAATGCACAAGGTGAGACTGATTTGTTTGTGGAAAGACCTCTGAGATCCAAGGTTGTGGACCTCCATGTGGCAGGCTCTCCATTTACACTTGTCCCAGAGACCTCTAAACACACAGAAATGCTTAGTGTAATCCCAAGGCTCAGCCCAGAAAGACAATAGGGCATTATTTCAGTAGCTGGAGAAGAAATTAGTGCTTTCCCTTATTTACTAACCCACTCACAGCTGTGTTTACTAATTCCAGGTGCTTCAGGTACTGGAGCAGGTGCAGAAGAAACACACATTGGTTCCTAACAGCGGCACTGGCACCACAAAAGGCCGGGAAGAACATCTGGATCACAGCCATGCTGTACGTAACGGGGTGGGTATGGCTGCCTCGGAAGAGGAGGTGCCAGTGCAGTCCCCCAATGATGGCTGCAAGAATCACACTCGCTTCTGAGTCCCTTGCAGGTCAAGCAGTTACATGCTCTCTAGAAAATTGTTTGCTGGAAAATGACATATAGGTCAAATTGGGGAATGGGAGAGATTTCCCAGTTGTTGTGGTGACTTATTCATCTTTCTATGGATACTGCTAAAATATCCCAGTGCAGAACTGACTTACAAACCACAGTCACCCAGAAGTAAAATTTCCACTTACAGAGACTGCCAGCTTTCACTGAAGATCAGACATGACCAAAGAAAGTGTTATATCGGTGACAGACTGGCCCCAGAGTAACAGAGCTTTATTCCTTTCACTGGGAGTTAACACCTTTGGTTTGGGGCACAGAGTGACATGAAGTGTTTCATAATTACGTGTTGGGGGAAAAACACTGCATGAAATTTGAAGTTGGAGAGGGGGAAGGGAAGATGTATTCAGGTACTGTGCTGGTGAATGAAGTGGACTTTCTAAAATAGGTGAGGCAAAGCGTGGCCTTGGGAGCTGGGGCTGTCTTCTGATATGTCTTCTCAAAATGGAGGTCACAGAACCAGACACTAAAAAGAAATGCCATTATCTGAGATGCCATTTTCTGTGTTTCACAGTCAGTGTGAGGGTGGAATTACTGTTTTGATGACTCCAATAATTTCACTTCAGAAGTGCTGGAGCATTATGGAAGACTCTCCCTTCCCATGTTATCTTATGCAGAGTATGAATTTCAGGAGGATCATCTGCACTGCATTTGGGGATGTTAGAAGCTGGTCTCTTGCCTTGTACCATAACTGTCCACATCTCATGGTGCATTTCCTCCAGAGCACAGATTTAGTGCAGAGTGGTAGCTGCTGACCAGGAGGAGGTGAAAAGAACTTCAAACTAACGTGAGGAGTTTTCTTTAGCAAAGACTGCATGGCTGTGCAGTTAGTGACTTGTTAAGCCTCTGAAAACTGTTGATCTTATTCTTACCTGACTCAGGTGCAAGGTGCTAATCAAACTCCAGCTGAAACCAATGAATTGATTCATTGATTTCACCTGAAGTTCTGCTGGAACTTAAGTACAAATGCTGTGCAGTCAGAGGAGCTCAACCTCTATGAACTATGGTAAAACCAGGTCTTCTCAGCTTGTTCTTATAGAACTGGCTTTCTTCCTGCAGAGAAAGAAAATGCCAGATAATTGAGTTTGTTAAATAACTTTGCTGGTCTACTTACTGTATCTCTTTGGAGTATATTAAAACTGATTTTTAGAAAGCAATAAAGTATTTTCAATAAACAGTCATATATCACACAGGACTGTGCTATCATCTGCAGCAAATACCTGGGAAAAACCTTATGGGCCAAAGGGTTATGGATTTCAGCACATAAGGGTCCTGGCCATGCACAAAGGAGCTTACAAGGGAATCAAATTGCATCACCCTCCAGGGTGGGGAAGAGGAGGGAAAGAGAAGGTAAACCTTAACATCAACCCCCTGGTGCCAGCTCCCTTGCTGAGGAGGGCTAATGAGCTCATAAACACCAGGGCTGAATTTTGCCCCTTTCCTTAACTCAGTTTAAAATCCCGAAAAACAGTGAAATCTGAGGGAGTGTGGTAAGAAGCATTAATCTGGAGAAGTGCTGAAGCATCACGAAGCCTTTTGCTGTGTGAAAACAGCCCTGGCTTAAATATACCAGGGATGCTGCTGCTCTGTGCTGCAAATAATGATGTATTTTATGTGCCACAAGTTAGAAGAAGTGTTTTAAAAAGCTGGATTCTTCACAAGATGCCTCGCCTGGGTCCATTTTTCCTCTTTCACTCTCTCTTCATGGTGCTTGTTTCTTACAGAAAGTTTTGATCTCAGTATCAGGACACAGGGAGAACATGTCAGGGAACCACTTCTCACTTTCCTGAGTGAGGTGCAAGAGGGGGAGATATTTTGTTTAAGTTCAGTCCCTATTTTACCCCACCTGCAGTGCTCCTGTGTACAAGCAAACTGGAAAAAAATAGGGAGGAGAAGATTTAAATGAGATTTTTCAGTTTAATCAAGGCAAAAACATTTCTAATATTTCCAGAGTTTTCCCAGCATTCAAGGTGAAGAAAAACACTTTTAAAGAGGAGAGAGAAGAAAAGCCACTGTTTTAAGTGGCAAATCCAAAACACTTAAGTATGAACTGTTGAGACAAATATTTGAAGTTTTTTCAGCATATTTTCTGAAAAATCACAGATAAAATCCATTTTGAGGTATTGACAAGAACTTGTCAAATATTTTCATCACTCTAAAAATGTAGGTTTACGCAAAAATGGTTGTGCAGCCCTCCTTAGAGGAGACTCTCATCGAGCCCTTCTGGTGCTGTTCCTCTCCTGTCCTGCTTAATGGGAAGGAATTGCTCCATTGCAGTGTACCAGATGAGAGGGACAGAAGGGGACTTGGGGTCCTCAGAGCTCCATCACAGGAAGAGTTTGAAGTGACTGAGAAAATCAGAGACTTCTGCAAGGGGCCAATTTTGGTTGCATTGTCAATGACTTGGAGGCCTTTAGGCCTGAAAGGTCACCCTGGGAGACAAAATAAGCTCATGAATAGGCCTCTTTGTGAAATAGCCAATGCTTTAATCCCACTGGGGTTGGAAACAACCCAGGAAGAAGGGCTGTCCCACCTTGATTTTGCCCTTTGTGGAGTCCAGACATCTGTGTCAATGGAAAGAAAAAATAAAAAAAAGACTAGAAAATAAAGAAGTGTATTTTCCAGTCGCAGGAAAAAAACAGCTCACCCTTCTGAGAATAGAGCTGTGCCATAGGAACAGGAACTGACTCAACGACATCTTTGAGAATGCATGTTGGTATAGTGGGTGGACCTGATACTAGAGTGGGTAGAGTGGTTCAGAGAGGAAGGGCAGCATCACAACCACCTCTTGAGTGCAACCAGCCAAGCAGAAGCCTTGAGACATGGGCAGAGTCACGAATGTCCCTTGACCACATCCAATGTAAAGAAACACCAGGAACTGGTGTAGGGACAGAGCCCTCTCCTCTTTGGCTCCTGCTCCTGAATTATGAAAGTGAAAGTCTGCCTATAGCTTGGGAGGGGACATGACGAGGTGGAGGAAAGGGCAGAAGCAAAATCCTGCTTATTTGGGTGATAATCAGTCAAAGCAAACCCCTTTGATCTTGGCACTGTTGAGGGCACAGCATCTGAAAACAACCCGCAGTGATTCTATGTCATACTTATCTTGCTGCATTCCTCTTGGTACTCCTCCCTAACATCAAGGGCCTAGGGTTATTACTACAAAATGACCAGATAATCTGGTTTCTTGCTTTTTGGGGAAATACCGAGAACAACAAAGAAACAGTGTATTTCAAAATCCTGGGCCAAATCTTCAGCTGTTCCACAAAACACAGCTTGGATTTACATACCTGGTAGCTGAGTTGCAGTGCCCAGCCAAGAGCCAGACAACCTCTAATGGTCTAGAGCCATCTGGGAGCCCCAACATTCGTGCCAGCTGTAATACTGAATTTACGGAGCAGCTCTGAGCCAAGGCTCAGAATAAGTCAGAACAGAGATAGCTGGGTGACAGCAGCCAGGCACTTAAGCAAAGCAGAAAATAACTCTGTTAAAGTTGTCTTTTTCTGCATGTCTCTTTCGTTGTAATTCACGGTGCACCTGAAGTTTTCTGCTGTGGAACAGCAGTAGAGAATTTATCTACCTCATGAATAAAATCGATCGTGTAAAAAATCTTGGAGGAAAAAGCAGCGGTCTGGAAATTGAGCTTCTTGAATCATAACAAGAATTAACTGGATTAACTTCCAGTTGTGACTCCATTATATTCTTCCTCTCTGCCCCAACTAGAAAAGTGTCTGATGGCTCCAAGACTTTCATCTCCTTTTTATGCACAGCACTGTCATAACTGGGGCTGAGGAGGAAAGGCTTTGTGGTAGCTGCATCTTTGGACAGGGACAAATGGGTTTATCAGATCACTGTATTCCCCTGCTCCATTTCCACAGTTGCTGGCACCTCACTGCCAGCGGAGCTCAGTTAATAACCGACCACGTGTGTGAGGGCTGTGTTCAACTCAGCGGCTCCGTGGAGTTTTTATGTTACCTCTGATGGAGGCGATCCTGCACCTCCAGCTCTGTCGATGTAGATGCCTAACCCAGCAGTTCTCCATTTAGATCCAGCATGCATCGGTGGGCCGTGAAGGAGCACAAAGACAGCCAGGCACAGTATTGAGCCCTCTGCATCGGTTCCTGGCTCAGTACTCAAGGGATCCCACAGCAGCATTGCCATAGGTCCCCAGCTCCTCAGCCCCATGAACTGGATGGAGGAAGATAGACAGAAAGCACTGCAGAGCAGTCAGTGTGAGGGGTCATGTTAGGGGGCTGGATGGGGAGGTCTGTCCTGTACATCCAGTTCAGCACTGCCTCTGGCCATGGCTCAGCAGCCGTAATAAATACCTCAACTGAAAAGCGCATGTTCAAAGGATCAGAAGTGTTCTTGTGAGAATCACTTTTTTATTCCTTCCTGGAAAACTCAAAGAGAAGATATAAATCGTGTTATTATCTCTTCCTAGATACCAAAAAAGCAGGAATTTCAACAGATTCTTCTTCTCTGACCATGAGATGGATGTCAGGGTTCAGACAGTTATCCTGACATAGATGTATCTGTCTCAGCAGCTGTGGAACAGAGACGCTGCAGTCCCTTCAGGACTAGCCATGCCCAGGCAGCTTTGAGGAACCTCACGTTCTCCATGTACTGCTTCAGAAGCAGAAAACCCACCAACCATCTCACAAGACAGCCTGTCTTGGCTCTATGCAGCTCTCCAAGGAGGAGGGGTTGTAGGATCACATCCCAAATTTAGAGACATTCTCTACCTGAGCACCTCCATTCTCAGACCCTGTTGTTCATATTATCCACCCAGCAGGAAGTAACATGGGCCTTTCATAATGAGATATTGATTGCCAAGTTTCAGTAAATAAGCATCTCTGAATTCCTTCTCTGACATAACACTGCTTACCAGACGTGCCACAACCTTCCTCCTGTGACTCCACTGCTGGTTTACACCAAACAATTGCTCTCCTATCTGCTGAATTGATGACGGATGCACATAACCAGTTTCTCACTGTTATAGGTTCCACCATGACCTTGCAGTCAGTGACAACACCCTAAATTAGCAGGATGTGCTCAGATTTCCTTTCAGTGCACTATTCTTAAGAACTTGGAGGATGGGTACGAGCAGCACTGACTCTGCCCCTGGCCAAGATCACCTTATCTCCTCAAAATTCCCATAAGTCCCCTAACTGCCTCTGGCATTCTTTCCCCTGCAGCCTTGCTAAGGACCATGTCCTCCCACACTAGGTTATCAGATCTGACATGACCCAAGGGGTACCACAGCGCACCCCCCCCTCCCCCCCTCCCCCACTTCTTACCACCCCCTACAATTGCTCCAGGCCCTCCTTGCCTTCGGCCCCCAGCAGCTGCGTTCACTTGCAAAGTAAACAAAGTCCTAATTAGTAATACAAGAGTCTCTTGTGAGAAGTAGAAATGGCAGCAGAGGTGAAGGAGAAATAAAGAAGGAGCAGACATAGCAGCTTGCTACAGTTTCAGGCATGAAGAATAAACCGAATCCAGTAGGCAGCAGTGACTGTGACGGCTGTGGCACAGGATACAAGCATGCTTCTCCTTGGCCACAGAAAGAGCTGAGATGGGATTTCTGCAGACATAATTAATGTCGATTGTGTTCTCCATCTTGCTTCCAAGCTCTAGCGCTCCAAAGACACAACAAAGTGTGAGTCAAAGGAAGCTAAAGGCCTTATCCATGTCTTTTCATAGCTAAACCTCTGATATGAAACAAAGCAGCTTTAGGGGGTGTTCATAACTGAAGACCAGCTTTACACAGCAGTGGTTGGAGTCTTTGAGGTTGCCTTGTCTGTGTTGCTATAGGTTTTGGTGACTTTTTGAACTTTATGGACACGCTTTGCCCAGAACAGTACAATTCATTCCATCTGTTGAGGAAGTGAGTCCCACCAGATCTCTGGTGGAAGTGTAAGAGTCGGGTAGGACGGTGCGTGCATGTGTACAATAGATGCTAGAGACTGGTTATTTTTTCCTGCTACTCTGCACAAAATTACGTTAAATGTGCATTGATAAAATGCAAATTCGTGGAGTTAGAACCTCACTGCCTCCAGGAAGATCCCCTTTCCTGACCCATAAAGTTACGTGACAGATAAAATGAAATAATCAATAAGTGAAAAACAAGAAGAAGGAAGGAGACAGGTATGGGCAGAGCAGAACCGAAACCAGACAGTGCAACTCTAGACATGGGTCAATTCCAGGAAGGGAGTAACCAAGTCGTGGGACCTGCTGTCCTGGCTTAGGAATGATTGTTTCTTATTTTCAGAATAAACCACGACTGGTGAAAGTTACCAGCTGAGAGTCCAGGAGAGTTGGTTTTCTGTGCTGAGACAGAGATGGAAAGTCAGTGCTCTGGGAAGCTGAGCTGGCCAGATCTTGCTTTCCTGAGAAAGCAGGCACTGCAGAAGCATTGGACACTTGGTGGTACATGCATACGTGCTGTCACCCCTCAGGTGTTGGTCTCTTGGTCACAGAATGGGCCTATCCATGGAGGGCTGGATGGTAATGCCCTAATGTTTCTTTCACCAGCATCTCTCCTGGAACAGAGATGTAATGCCCTTCACCACCAGTGACATTTAGTGCAATTTACTTCCTTGATGATGTGAGCAGACATTCAGTTTTGCGACAACATTTTTTACCAATGTTTCTTTTAATAAAATAATGACTCTCTGTCCTCTTGCCTAAAATTTCCTCTCCCACCCCCGCCTCTACACCTCTTTCCTCTCTCATCTGAATGTACACACAAGTGGGCTGCTCATCTCTGCCAGACCTGGTGCCCCATCCTTGAAGACAATTTCATTAGAGCTCAGCTCACTTCTGAGCAAACACTAGGATGAGAAGGGGGACAAAATGAAGAAACCCATCCACAGGAGAGATTTAGGGACAAATATGACATGGTTTACATACTTCACCCCTAGCTCTGTTAGAAACCAAAGGCCCAGTTGCTCATTGCTGGTTCCTATTTGGAAATGAGTCTTCAGCAATATATAGCGTCTCATAATGTGAAACACAGCAAGTAGCATTAAATATTAGCAATAGCCCTAATGAAAGGACTCTGTGTTTAGAGAGCTTGAATAAGAAATTGAAGGCTCCTGTTGTTGATCTAAGGGAGGTGTGTTTGTTTCCCTCTAACCTTGCAGAAACACTGGCACGGGCGGTCTGGACTTGGGGAGTTTGCTTTGAGTCCCTGAGAAGAATTGTGGGTACACGACCATGCAGACATTGCTCCAACTCCCAACCTTCTCGTGCTGAGTTTATGGGAAACAGAGACCTGTTATGTTCGTGGAGCCTTGACATGGTGCTGCTCACTCGCATGGGGATTGGTGACTAAGCCATTTTCCAGGTTAACTTGTCGTGATAACTGTTCAGAGCCCAGGGACGAATTCTGTCTTCTATTTGGCTAAAGTGGCAGAATTGACAACCTGATATACAGACCAAAATCATGAAGGGTCTCTGGAGATCTGACAGCTAATGCTAATGCATTGGGCAGGATCTGATCACATGTGCTCAGGATTTACAGTTGTTGCTATTGGGAATACAATTAAATTAAACCTTCTTGGAGGAAGACATGGGTGACCACCTTGGAAAATCTGGACTTTTCTTTGGCATTTGTCAAGGATATCTGCTGGGCATGAGCTCCCAAACCAAACACATCTTCAGTCAGTTTAAGTTTTATAATTCCTCTATTCCCATGGTCTTGCACATGCAATTGGGCATTTCTGACCAACATCACTGGAGGTTATGGAACAACAGGTTTGCTTGTCAAGAGGAGAATCATGATAAATCTCAGCTAAACCAGCAAAAAATTAACGTTATTGTTCAATACTGTAATTCACAGCATTTTAACAAAAAGGCTTTGTCATGATAATAATATAATTGGGATTTACCCAAATATGTTTTGTAAAGGAAATATCCCGCTCTATTTAGCAGCAATAAGACAACACTGAGAAATCTAATTTAGTTCCTTGTTTGCAGCAAAGAGAGATGCATGCTTGTTCCCAGCACAAATTGGAGGAAGGTGGAAATGATTGTGTGGTTTATTGTGTTAAATGAAAACCTCTATTTTCTTTTTATCATGCCACACCTGATGTTGGAAAACAGATACAGTGCAACACCTGTCTCCCATAATTTCTTTCAAGACAGAAGAACACTTATGAGACAGGGAGTGTCAAGGTAAGAAGCCCAACTATGGTGTTATCTTTTTTCTATGACATCATATGTTTGCTTTCTCATTCAGTAAACTATAAAAATCTCGATTAGTGCATAAAAGAGTTACCGTATTTACATCTCTGGCTTTCAACCTGCCCATAAGTACAGATGGTTTATTGATTTCATTGTGCTCTGCCGGTAGGCAATTCTTCAGAGAAGCATGTTGTCAAAGGAAATACTGTTCATGGTTCTTCCTGAAATGAAGCCGTTGTTTGAAGCCAAGAGGCTCCTGTAATTTTCTTATCTTGCTCCATTTATAACGTAAATTATAGATTTGTCCATAGCTCTGCCGTTGCAAAATAGTTCTTAATTTAACCCCTGATGTTCCAGTCACCACAATGCTCTCAAGTACTTTCCTCATCAAGGGCTGAGACATCCCAGTCTTGATTTACCTGCTAGACAGCAGCAGTGCAAACCAAGAGCTGCTACTGCTACGAAAATGCTCATGGTGCAACGTCCCAGGAGCCCACAGCCTCCATGGGTAACTTTTCCAGCTGGGCCAAAACTTGCCTTGATTTACCAAATTGTGGGCCATTTGGTGTGTGCACTAATCATGGCTGATGGGGAACTGCACATCCTTCCCTTCAGCTGAAATGTCCTGTGCCACCGACATGGAGATGGTCTAATGCAAACACACGTCATAGAGGTGACAAGTCAAGAAGTGACCTTCCACTTTTTTTTGTTCCAGCAGTTTATGGCCAGTGTTAAAAAAACCTCATTTGCCTGGAAAGGTCAAGTGGTTTTCCAAGTATTAAAAGATGAGAGAAGTCCCATGTTGTGGGTCTTCACCACATGCTTAAAGTTAAGCCTCTGCTGGTTGGTGGTGGACCTCAGCTGGCACTTAAATGCTTTTATTGAATAAGTGCTTTATTGTACTGGGGCTTGCAGAAGTTTAACAGCTCTTTGCGCTACACTAATAATCCAATGTTAACGTTGGCCTCCTCTCCTTTTTTGTCTAGTATAGTTACCTAATTAATTTATCTGTACATTTAAATAGTCTGTGGCAGTGCCTGCAGCTGGGGTGCAGATATACTGGAAGCACAAGGACCATGGCTAATTCTGTCCCAGTGAAACAGTAGGATTTTATTGCACTGGCTTATTGATTACTTTGTTCTGTGCCTTTTTGGGTCCAGGCCAGAGAGGATGATGGTATTTTAAAACTTCCACAGAAATCCCCACAGTAGTCTTCAGTTTATCCAGTATCCTGTGGTTTCCTGCTTCCTCCTCTGCTGTCCCACCTTGCCCTGGCAATGTGGTGCTGCTGACTTTACCCTTATGCCAGATAGAGCTGATCACTCTGATCCATGCTGGGAGGTGCAGAGTGTCCTGGAGAGGACAAGGGGCCGTGGTTCAGCCACAATGAGAGGGGGGATGCCTGATCCAAAAATCAGGGAGAACTCTGCCCTGGGGAGAAGGGGTGGCATGAAGGTCCTGCTCCTTGCCTGAGGCTGCGCATATGAGCAGCAAGGCAGAGTCGTCCTGGCTCACATTTTATCTCGGGAGTGCCCTGGGCAGCCTCTGAAACTGGCAAAGACGAGCAGATGTTTGCTCTGCTCTCACCCCTGCTGGGCCCGGCCACTATGGTGCAGGCAGCAAGGGAGGAGGGACAGCACTTTGTGGAGGTTACAGGGATGTGCTGTCCGCTTACAGCAAGAGCAGGGAGCTGATTCTGTCCACTTACAGCAAGAGCAGGGAGCTGATTTTAACCTCCAGGGAGGAACAGGGGCTCTTGACGCATATTCTGGTCATATAGGTCCCGCCCGGCCGATGGCTCAGTGAGGCAGAATACACACTTGTGTGTGAGAGAAGGGCCCAGTGTGTGCAGAGGCTTGTTTAGCTGTCATAAGGTATGTGCAGGGAGGAGAACATGACTTAATTTCACTTACAGATGCTGGCACAGGCTGGGAAACCACAGGAGGCTGGGAATACCCAGCTGTGCCTAAGCAGAGCGAACAGTGGCTGCCCTCAGCCCTGGAGCGAAGGGTGCAAGTGAGTTTGCAGGGTCAGAAGGCTGCAGGGTGAATGGGAGCCTGTGTTCAGACCTGAGGAATGGCTGCCAAGGCTTTTTAATTGGGAGTTTGGGGAGCTGCTTGAATGAAACAACATCCATCACCTGGAGCCAGAGTAAAAGCTGCTATTTATGGTGACTTCTGAGTGCAAACTAAATAGCAGGCTGTGCCTCGTGGAGGATCAGATGGACAATAACGCCAGTGCCAAAGCAAGCTGAGCACAGTTAAAACTGGAGTTACTGTTTACATGTTAGTAATGAAGCGTGGGAGGAATCCAGTCCCAAAGCTCCCAGGTTTGGCTGCTCAGGTCCCAGAGCAGTGCTGGGTGAGCAAGGAGGGACTGAGCTCCTGCCCAGAGATGTAGAGGGGGTATGTGGCTTGAGGGAGAAGTCCATGAAGAAGACAGAAAGATGCTCTAAAATAGTGACAAGGGAGAAGAAAAGGGAAGGGGCTTGTCCCTTGGGTGGCGGGAGGTGGTACTGTGGCTGTGCCGACGGAGCCATCTCCCTGCCCAGAGCAGGAGGGAGGAGAAGGAACAACTGTAGGGAACTGGCAGAGATCTGCCACTTGGACACTGCCTCCCATACAGGAAAAAACATTACAGAAAACCTCCAAATGTGTAATGCACATCTTGGTGTTGGAAGGCAGTCTCTTGCCTTTAAGCCCTAACTCATTGTTTCCTTGATTGAGGTTTGTCTTTCTTAAGAGTGAATTTCCCTCGTCTCTGACTCCTCCTGGGTCTTATTTGTTTCAGAGGAGACAAAAACGCTCCTCTCTGCTCTTGGCAGAAAACTCCCTCCCCTTCCCACTGTGTAAATCAGGCCCATGTTCTTGGGGACAGCTCCTGAAGCAGTGCAGCCAGGGACCACCTGACCCTCTGCAGCTCCCAGCTTGGCCACAGACCCACATCAGCCACATCAGCATGTCACAAGGAGCTGAGTGCCCCGACACCAGCTGGGGAGTCACCAAGGCCAAGCAGAGAATGGCTGTGAAAATGCCAGAGAAGGACAGGGCGTGAGTTACTTGCTGTAAGCCCTCTGTCAGAATTGCACCTTCCAGTATTTATTCCTTCCTCTAGTGTTTAGCCATCGAGCCTTGCAATTTTAGGAGCACAAATAGCTCGGTGGAAATCAAATGAAACTCAAAGCCTTTTCCCTATGTTCCAAAAAGAGGATTTATTTAGTGGATTTTAGCGGTTTAAAATACACAGATCGGAGTGTTGTGGGAGGGGATATACAAGCAGTCATGACATTCACAGTTCAAGGCATTTAGGAAACACGGGCGCTCTGGGAATTCCTGCAATAAAGCATCAGCTCCTGATCCTGCTGGCACTCTGTGGGCAGGTCTCCCGGCGGTTTCAGGCACTTACTGGACATCAACAATAAATAGCCACAGAAAGCTCCCAGGAGAGACACTGGGTGGGGAAGTGCTGCTGTTTCCCAAGGAGGTAAGTGCTTGATTAGAGAAGGTATGGCTTTCACAAGGCCATGTGTTCCAGTGGGGCATGGGATGCCTCATGTGCTTTAGTGAGATCAGATGCTGTTCCTTTGCTCAGGGAAAGTATCCTTTGGTTTCAGACTGCTCTGTTCTTCACACTTTCAAATATCTGCATCACCTTGCCTGCTGGTATGCAGCCCTCTCTCACGATGGTAATGCCACCTTCCCAGAGGAAGAATGAGAAAATTAGGATAATCCCCAAAGTGTGAAAGAAAGGAATGGGGATATAAAGGAGCATCTTGGACCAGTAAAGCCATCCAAATGCTCAGGACATCCAAATAATAAAGTTGTGTAGCAAGAGGACCAGAAACTGTCAGAAAATAAAAACATCCACCAACACTGATCCCGCACTTTGTTCAAGAGTTTAGTTTTCCATTAGAGATTCCCACTCAAATGACAACCCAGATCCAGCTAACAACACCTCCGCTTGTGCTGTTACATCATTGTGGATGAGCTCTTGTAACACCTTCATTCTGGTGGTCTACAAGGAGTATACACCCTTCCTTTTAGAAGCATCCACCCTCCCACTTGAAGCATTTTTGCTCTTATAAGGCAGATTTTGCTTGCACAATCATGTTTCTCCTCATCACCTTGTTCTCTGTCAACACAGAAGTCCTCCAAGGACATCTTTTGTTTGTTCCACTTCATCAACATGTTTGCAAATGTCCCAGCACTCAAGAGCTGTTACTCTTGGAGCACACTGTGCTGCCAGATTGATACTATTGAAAGGGATGGAAATATCCCAGGAAAAGGCAATTGCTGACATATAAAGGGTGGTTCTTACACTCACTTTCATCAAACTTTGTGCAGTTGACCACAGTTGATGCCACCACCTCATCAGATTCTCCATCACAGAGAACACCCTCCAGCTTATGGCCAAGACGTCTGTAGGGAAAAAAACCCAACAAAACTACACATTACTTGATATTACATTGTGCTGAAGTTCCCCTCAATGCAGGGCATCAAATCATGATCTATACACCACTTAAATTTGCTGGCCACCCCCCTTACAGGGGTTTGCACTTGCCAGCTGAACATGAGCCAGCAGTGTGCCCAGGTGGCCAAGAAGGCCAATGGCATTCTGGCTTGTATCAGAAATAGCGTGGCCAGCAGGGACAGGAAAGTGATTATCCCCCTGTACTCAGCACTGGTGAGGCCGCACCTCGATTACTGTGTTCAGTTTTGGGCCCCTCACTACAAAAAGGACATTGAATTACTTGAGCGTGTCCAAAGAAGGGCAACGAAGCTGGTGAAGGGTCTGGAGCACAGGTCTTATGAGGAGTGGCTGAGGGAACTGGGGGATTTAGTCTGGAGAAGAGGAGGCTGAGGGGAGACCTCATCGCTCTCTACAACTACCTGAAAGGAGGTTGCAGAGAGCTGGGGATCAGTCTCTTTAACCAACAAGCGATAGGACAAGAGGTAATGGCCTCAAGTTGCACCAGGAAAGGTTTAGACTGGATATTAGGAAGTATTTCTTTACAGAACGAGTTGTTGGGCGTTGGAATGGGCTGCCCAGAGAGGTGGTGGAGTCCCCATCCCTGGAGGTGTTTAAGAGTTGGGTTGGCATAGTGCTTAGGGATATGGTGTAATTGAGAACGGTCAGTGTGAGGTTAATGGTTGGACTAGATGATCCTCAAGGTCTTTTCCAACCTAGACGATTCTGTGATTCTGTGATAGAGTGATAGAGCAAGTACTCACGAGATGACCATATCATGGTGTGTGCTGTCCACCTCTCCACTAGGATTAGCAGATGTGATTGCCAAAGGTCCCGTCATGTCAATGAGGTGCACCAGGACAGTCAGGTCGGGCACTCTGATCATGATACTGTCTTGAGTTCCCACTCTGCTGTAGCCTGCTCCAACCCCTTGAAAGACAGACAGAGGATGTTGGCAGAGGCAAGACTGGCACAATACCTGGCATGGCATCAGGGGGAGACCTCCTGTTTTCTTTGCAAGTGATCCTGATCCGTACCCCAAACAAAATTGTGAGTCTCTTTGTATGTGTTCAGAAAAGCAGCGTTCTTGATCAGAAGTCTATGAGAGCAGCTGTAAGATTTTGTGACTAACTGGGTAAGAAGGAAAAGATTAATGGCTGGAGATCATCATAGCTGTTTTCATGGACATAGGATCTACCTATATCACAGAGTCTAACTTCTTGTGATCATTGCCTACCCTCCCACCCTCTGTCACATTCCTCTGCCTGTTAAGCATGCAGGACTCCTACTGTTTCTTCAGTCTGTAATACTTTCACTGATTCCCAGAAGCTGTATTTGAGTGTGAATCATACTGCTGTTCAGTGTTTTGACTTTGTCCATATAGTAGGAAGGAAGAGGTGATGAGAAGGGATGCCCTTAGGAACCCTGTCCCTCCCCCCAGTGCTAGGAACCCTCATCTGTCTTTGATGCTCCACCCAGGGGTTGCTCATTCCTAGCTAACACCTATGGGCTTGAAAGAGGTGACCCCCCCAGGCCGATGAGCCTCCCTTGCTTCAAGTCTGGCTGGGTTAAAGAAATCATCATGCTGGCTTACACTGTTAATGAGTCATTCCAGCTCATTAACACCCTCTGCTAGCAAGGCATGTAAGAGCTCCAGAGAAGATATTTCAGGATAAAATTAACAGAATTTCTCCCCATTGACATCCAAAGGGGTGTGTGAGTTGCAGACCTGCTGTGTTGAAAACATGAGAGGGAGAGAAGGGAGAAGGGCTGTCCTATTGATCTCACCTAACTTCTTCAGCCACTCTCCTTTCTTGATAATGCAGCCAATGCCACCAGGGTAAACATTTTCCATAAATTCCCAAAGCAGTGGGCTGATGGGGGGAGCAGCTGCTCGCAGCTGGTCCAGGTTTGAAATAAAGATGCAGATGGGCTTCTCTTGAGGCCTGTCCTGCAAAAATCAGGAAGAGAGAAGCGGAAAAAATGGATGAAGAGAGAAAGTTTGTGTTGAGAAGATCGAAGCTCACTGGAATCCTAGTTTGTGTGCTTCCCAGGAACCAGGAGTGCCAAGCAAGCAAGATGCTATCTCTGCACAAAATGCTGAGCACAGGAGGGGACTATGCCACAGCTCAGATCTGCATGTGCAAACTGATGAAGAGCCCAACCAGCTATCTGCTCTTGAGATCTTGGTGGGATGCATCCAAATCCCCTGCTTTAGACACAACCAATGCAGGGACAGCGATGCTCTGCTCATTATTGGTGCTTTTAACATCTTAAACACCAGGGACCTGATTTTCTTCTAAGTTATGCTGGTATAAATTGAGGTCAAACCCACCAATATACAGCAGGATAATGGAAGGAGACCCCAGCCCCCTGGAAACCAACATCTATATGACCACTTCTACAGTTTTTCGGTGCTTTGAAATAAGCTTGCTGTAAAATGAACAGTGATATAGAAGGCAAATAAAAGAGCTCACAAAGTGGTGTAATTTCAGTCCTCAACTGACACTAGTTTCAGCAGGGCCAAATGACTAAAGAACTGGGCATGTATTTACATTCTGTTTATATTATCTCATCGACAGGGAAGGTTAGCATTGGCACCAAAGCAGGACAGAAAAGACTGCCTTTGTTGCTGATGTTCACACTAAGTGCCAGCTGAGATAGTCTGTTATGCTTATTTCTCCAGGCTAGCCAGGAAATTGCCTCATGGAGAATAGATGGGGCCGGGCTGCAAAAGTTGTATTGAAGGTGCAAACTTTGGGTCTGATTCCAGCACTGAATGACTCCAAAAGTCTGCAGAAATTTAGACCTGGGATTCTGATTCAGCACTTCGTAAGACAGAGAGGGTAAATACAGGTTTGGACCCACTTGTGACAAGTGTTGGGGTTGTTCCAGTTTGGATTTGTGTTTTGTCACCCCAGTGAAGCAGAATGTAGCTGTAATTCCCAGTGCCCCATGCCCAGAGCAGAGGGTGCTCTACCCTGGGTTGCTCAGCTCAGAAAATGGTCCATAACATTTTGGTGTGGCTGCTCGTAAACTCTATCCACAGTCAAATTCTGAGTCTTAGGACAACTTGAAACATGGGGCTATCATTTCTGCTTCTGTACATAACTCATCTATAGGACATAAGCAGGATCCAAGTAACAAAATGACAGCCTTGTATCCACACCTTGATTCTGTAGACCTTCTCGATGGCTTCAGGGTGTTTGCAGGAGGCTGCCAAAGCATACACAGTGTCTGTGGGGACCCCACATACTGCCCCTGTGTTCAGCAAGCCAGCAATGGTCCTCAGGCCACTTGTACAGTGGGACTTGGGGCAGATGCAGGGTGGAGGATCTTCAGTGTCCTTGTCAGAGCTCTCAGCCTGGCAATAATCAGGAGGCAAGAAATCCATTACATTGGGAATAAGCAAACATGAAACACAGGGTAGGATTCAGTCCACTCAAATGCAGCTATCTCACTGTGCAATGCTCCCTTGATAGTCAAAGGGCAAAGGCAGCACTTCTAGGGACGCTTCACCTAAAATAGGTGGGATGAATGACAAAGCAGAAGTGATTAGTTCTCCCCCAGTAATAAAGTCAAAGAGACTAGCTCAGGTGCAGACATTTGAACTGCTGATGCCTAAAATTACAGGAGATGTATCCCACCCAGCACAGTGACTGCTTCCTGGAGAAATAACTGCCCTCCAAAATGACCTAAGGAAACTGCTAGGGAATCTTAAATCTAGAGGGAGTTGGGTAAGATCAAGTTGCAAGTGCTTTCTCATAAGTCTCTGTGGTTAGAAACGCTGATTTAATGAAAATGTTTCTCTGCAGCAGGAATTAGAGCTGTCAGATCAATCAACCCAGTTTGGTGGAGCTGCCTTGGTCAGACATAAAAGATGGTAGAAAAAGTTTAAAGTTAACAGATATAGTGGAGCTCTTGCTGTCCACTTTGGGAAACTTTTAACTCCCTACTTCCCTGCCCCCAAGGTTATCGCCTTCAAAACTTCAGTCTGTCAACAATTCTTGGATTGGAGTTGGCTCATTCCACAGGACCATGGAGACAGGCATTTTGGAGTGAGGTAGGAGTTTTGTAAATGTCCCTGCCCTTTCTCCAAGTTTCCATACATGTTATTCATAACAGAAGAGAGATTGTTTTCAGCTCATAGCTCCCTGAAGAAATGCTGTGACTGGGATTTCAAATGGCACTAACGGATTCAAAGGAAGGACATTCAATGGAAATTTGAACTCCCCTAGGTAAGACTAAAGACCCCAGGATGTCCCTCCAGACCAGGGAAACTACAGCATCATGCAAAAAAATCTCTTACTGTGAACAGAGGGGGTCCCATCATCATGAGATCCTTCCCAAACATGCTGTTTGCAAGTGATGCTGTTGCTCCGTAGAAGCAGATGATGCTGAAGATGCTTAGCATCACAACTGGGAAAAAAAACAGAGTCAAAGGCAGGAAGGGTGATGACAAAGTTTTATTTTCTTCTATGTCTCATGACTTCCCAGCATTGCAAACTTACTTTAGTCTTTCCTGTCATGCAACATTTGCAGTCCAGCATATTTGTGGGTCTAAAACTTCAAGGCATTTCCAGGCTTGTCTACCTGTGCATCTTTTGGCATATGGCTTTTTTTTTTTTTTCCCATGGTGGAAAAGATTCCATGAAGCATCTTGCTAAAACACTCTATGTAATTACAAATAAAATTCTCACTTGCTACAAAGCCAAAACTTCAACAAAACTACAGCCATTCACACCAGTGGCACGTTTAGTTCATCCCAAATCTTAGCTCACTGAACAACTACTAGAAAGTAGGACTGTACAGAACCTCAGGAAGTTGTCTTGATTCAGCACTATCAGCCACACATAAATGTTTTTTAGAAAGCTTAAGGACCTGAGGATGATACAAGGAAAGGTTTCCTCCTCCAGTCATGGAGCCGAAAGGTTCAGCATCTGTAGCTTGCACACACACCAGTCTTATAGGGAAAGATGACACACTCTTCTGCTTGCTTTTTTCCATATTGAGCTCATGCAGAACACTGTTCCCTAACCAGGGACCCACTCACTACACTCTATGGGTGAAGGTTTAATGACCAAGTTGGCCTAAAACTCACTTTCAAATGGCAAAGGGAGGTTCTCCAATGTAAAGAGCAGAAAACAAATGGTCAAGAGCTCCATTGCAAGGGTCATGCAGAGAAGTACCACATTAAAAAAGGAAGCTGTGAAAAGAAATAGAAACAAGAGGAACCCATATCAGAGAATGGCCCATAAAAATGTATGTGAAACAGCAGAAGAGTTCCTAAATCAGCTTAATCTTATTTGATAAAACTGAGCAGTCCATGATCTGACTTCCCTATTCATGTTGGAACAGAGCGGTACAGCTATGGTTTGTTCAGCCCTCAGCTTTCAAGAGACAAGCTGCCAAACCCTTAATCTGCCAGTACACTGTGCTCACATGGAAAACACTTCTCAGGCAGCCAAGAGGATTCTGATTTACAGCAGCTGGGCTGGAGGGTGACTGTGGATATATGCCACTGGCCCAGTCCATCTAACACTTTCACCTTATTTGAACCTTTTATTTTCTTTGAAATGTTCTTCCGTTCCCTTATGACTGTTTCTTCTAAGCCAACTCAGCTTCTGTTACTGGCTGTGGGCAAAACATTTCAGTTCTTGCTTAATCGGAGTGACAGAGAGAGCTGAGACTCCCTCACTTGTGCATCTCTACCACAGAGTGACCACAGATGTGATTAATGATCTGACCCCAGATACCCCTCAATAAACAATCAATCACACATGGTACTGAAACTTACCTAAAATAATTAAAAATGCATTGAGCACCAAAAAGGCAATAGAACCAGCAGTGAATCCTTCACTGTTCCCTGCACCGATGTTCAACAAGTGACCTGAAACAGGACCAGCAGATTTGGTTGTGAGCAAACCATTACGTGCAGTGTAACAGAAGAGTGACATATCTGCAGTTGGAATGACTACAATTCAAACTAATTGATAGTGGCTGCTATAAAGAAACTCTACTGCATTGAAACTCGTTGCTTCTGCAATGCAAAGCTTTTGAGGTATTAACTGAGGAACTGGTGATGGCTATCCAAAAAAGCTGATGATTTTGTCTCCAGCTTGTAATAAACAGGGTCTGGCTGAAAACATTAATAGCTTCTTGCTATACCTCTTAAACAATAACTTTAACTTTCCCCACAAGGGCTCATTTTAATAGGACCTGGCATGGAGGCTGTATGAACATGCTGCCCACCTGGAGCTAAATAAGGCTTTTTAAAGCCCAGGCTCATCATTCTGAGATCTTTTTTCATGGCTATGACCAACCAAGACAAATTTCTCCAGGTTTCTGAAGGATAAATCCAGAACCTGGAGTCTTTCACTGCCTAAAATGCATCTCCTGAATTGTTATTCTGAGATAACAGTCTAGAGACAGTCTAAGCGCTGTCTTACATCAGTTTAGTAGAGAAATCTTGACCTCTGTTAGAGTCAAAGACACAACTTAGACTCCTGTAGCTGTGGGAGTACCAAGTGGCTGCAGCAATGGCAATCAATTACAAGAGTATCAGCTGGGATGTTTGGTCATTATCTTCTTACAAGGAGGAATATTGGTATTCCTGTCATCACTGTCATTGAATCTCCTGGGAGAAGGAATTACGTTGGAGAAATCAATGTGAAATTTCCTAAAAATTTCCTTTTTTTTTTTTTTTGAGTAAGAAAAATTGTAATCCTGACCTTGCATTACCTGCAAACCGAAGCCAGGTCCATGCTCCCCAGAAGGCAGCGTAGCAGAATGGAAGAATGCAACCAAACCTTCTCCCGCCTTGAACCTGGATCCTGCAGACATACAGCTGCATTAGGGCTCCTGGGATGAGCACAGAGGGTATGGAAAGTTGCTGTCTGATGGGGTCACTGAAACTACCCTGGATGGCAGAGACTGCAGCCAGGCCATTGCAGATGTAGAACAAGGCATCTGGCACTTCAGCTCTGGTGCCACTTGGGAAATTCTTGGACCTTGTGAACATGATTTTGGCAGCCGTCAGTGTGGTTTGAAGAGCGGAGCTGGACATAGCCTGGACACCAACTGGAATCAAAGCTTTCTCCCCAATGGAGTTGATAAGGCTGGCAAAAGTGGCATACATTGAGAGAGCAGTGCAAAGGCTGCAGGCAACGCCAAGGAACAGGTAAGCATCCGGCATTGGGATCTGATGGATGGCGGCAGTTGTGAGGATGATGAATGAGGCGTTTTGCAGCATCTCCAGAGTATCTTTGTGGGTTGACATCAGAAAGAGCATGCAGGCAATGGCCAGGAAAAACCACCCTCCAATCATTCCCAGCCTGCTTTCCTGAGCCTTGGACAGCCCAAGGAAGGTGGTGAGTGTAAACTCTTCCCAGGACATCACCAGCCAGTAGAGGCTGTGGACACCAAACTTGGTAGTGTAGTAGACATCACCTCTCAGGTAACTGTAGAAACTGGACACCAGCTGGCAGCTGGAGATGATGGATATCCACACTGCTCCAACATAGAAATTCTTCATGTACCCAAAAAAGTAAAAGGCAAATAAAAAGGGAGAGACAGTATCACAGATGTTGCCTAGAGCCATTGGCTCGGCATACTTTGTGTTCTTTTTCTTTTCTTCCCCAATGGCCTTGGAAGAGCTCTTCTGTGCTGACCCCAGTAGCAAGACATTGAAGAGAGGATGCCCAAAGCCTGGAAGAACATACCGTTGTGTGATGCCCTTAAACAGGAGAGCCACAGCTCCATACAATCCACACATGACAATGACAAGCTCAATAACACCTGACACTACCAGGGCCCACTGGCCAAAGAGTGCAACTGCTTCAAACACCAGGGCAAGTGCGATGGCCCCGAATATGAAGGGCATGATGTAGTTCACTGTGGCTGAGCAGAAAGAGAGGATAAAGGAAATGGAAATGTAGGCCACAAGCCCAGCCACTGCACTTTGGCTGGCAGAGAGGTGGGCCATGCCAGTGGGCAGGAGGTGGCTGGCATTCTCTGAGGGCAGCGTTATGTTCTGCAAGGAGGGGTCAGCTGCCACAATGATGCGTGTAGCCCCGTAGCTACTCCACAGAGCAGAGAAGGTGAGAAAGGCTGTGCCTCCAAGGTGGTCATACTTCCGGAAGGCAAGAAATCCTGCCAGGAGCTGGACAAAGCCTCCAATCAGGATGAGGTGGACACCTGAGAGACACATGAAGAGGTCAGATAGGAAGTAAGCCACAAAAAGGCTTGATTTGCAGGAAGCAATACTGTGTCTCCAAGATCTGGGGGACATCCCACCTCAAGTCCCACAACCTGCTTTTGACCAACCCTAAGGCTTCTGTCTTCCCCTCTCTTCCCACCTTTATGACAAATTTCTGTGCTGAGCTTTGGCGTGTGGCCACTGAGCCCCTTGGTATGCTCAGTATGGTGAGCTGGTCCAGGAGTGGTTTGGATCTATGGGGAATGGCACATGAAAGGTTTGGACCAGATTCCTGGCAGAGTTGCTGGGGAAGGAGGATCAGCCATCCTAGGGAGCACACAGACCTTCTGTACATTGGAGAAAACCCATATTTCCCCACTCATCCCACCAGTGCTGCCCATTGACCCATGGGGATGACTCTTGAATAGTCCATCCTGCCTGGTGTTCTCAGGGAAAGTTCACCTCTGACCAGCAGCCCCCATGTCTACCATGAGCAGCGTCACCCACCTGCGAGGATGTCCTCTGCTCCTTGTGGCCTGAGGCCAGTATGTGCCACGGCAAAGTTCTGCAGGCAGAGGAGGAAGGCGCTGACCACATTTGCGAGGAGCCCCAGCACCGCCGGCTCACTGTAAAAGACGGCCGCAAAACCTGCCGTGCTCGCCATGGCCCTTCCAGACAAAACAAGAGTGTCAGCAGTCGCCCCCACAACCTCACCATCGTCGGTGTCTAGACCAGTGCTGCTTTGGCTTGGGCGCTCAGCCAGCCTTCAGAGCCATGCCCCTGCTCCAAGGAGGGAGAAACTGGTGACAGGCTCAGGTGTTTCCATAGTGCCTCCCCGCTTATTGCTCCAGACAAAGGCTCAATTCAAAGCAGAACTTTAGGTGCCTACTTTCCGGAGCCCTATCCAGAAAAAACACACACAACCTATTTAGGCTACAAGGATTTCTGGCAAAAACATGTTTAGGTGCCCCAAAGCGCTGCAGGTGGTGGTGATGGTTTCATCCCCCTCTTCTCCAGGCTGCTGGAGATGGAGAGGAATGAATAGCCTAACACAAATGAACAAACATTCAGACGAAACCCACAAGGTATTTTTGAGCCATTCCAGGACATTTCTTATCCACTGTTACAGACAAACAGGCAGGAACGACGCACTCATACACAGTCTCCCTTCCAGATGGAATTTTCCAGCTCCATCCCTTTCTTGAAACCCTAGTGACTAAATAGCCTATTTTCAAACCCTTCATATTTCTACCATTAACTCGTCTATTTGCAGGCAGCCCCCACATTTCCATTCCTCTGCACTCCTGGGTACCATGAGCTGGAGTTTTCTCTCTGGAGGTTTTTGTTAAGAAACAAAGATGAAAATAAAACAGCAATGTTCTTGTTATTTTGGTATTTTTAGAACATTTTATGACCTAAAGGAGTTGGAAAGGGAGAAAGTGATGTATTCTGTTCTCAGCCATTCCAAAAAGCTTTTTGGAAAGAAAGGAAAGCATGTGGCACTACTATTGATATGGGAAGTGGGGAGTGAAGGAGAACTACCCAAAGAAGAAGTGGTTTTGTGAATATTAAATGAACCTAAATCTTAGTGTCTACTCTTAAACACACAGTATTCCTGGGCAGACATATACATTTTGCAAACATCAATGGCCCCTGGATTCTTTATTCCCACTAAAATAACCATGTTTTCCTTCTCTCCATTTATTCTAAAGGATGTAATTTTCACAAAAATTAAGGATAAATTGACTCCCAACAGCTTTGAACTGATTCAGCAACTTAAACTCTCACGAAATGTGCAAGGAATAAAAACTTTCAGGAGAACCTTGGGAGACAATTAATTCATTCCATTATTTGGTTGTGCTAAAGGTTAGATTTTTTTGGTTCAGAAAGAGAGATGCACCAAATCAGTTTTGCACTCTCTTTTAACATCAAGCATCTGTATAAACTAGCAGCTTGAAGGAGGCCCTAAGAAATGAGGCACCCTTAGGAAGAGCTGAGAAGCTACCTGTGGAGTCAATGACATTGTCTTTTTTTTTTTTTTTTTTTTAATGACATTCAGATATGAATAAGCGGTTTGGTTTAAATGGTTATACTTGGAGGCAGGCCACAATATTAAGTTCCTCCAGATGTTTCAGTCTGAAATAGCTCAGACAGTGGCTTTCTAGGCATGCTGCAACAAGCCCCTGTTTTGAGTCGATCTCTGGGGGAGGATGAGATGGGTTTTCTGGAGGAAGATGAGCTGGCCAGGTGACTGCTTGGCTCACAGAAGTGGTTTTCAATTTGCCAAGGCTCACTTTGTTGGCGGTTCCTGCATAACTAGCTGTGCTAGCAGTTTTAGAGTCTGAGACATTCGGCTTGGTTTTGTGAAGGATGTAGAGACACAACTAATAGGGCTGGTTCCCTCTGCTTGCAGTGCAGTCCCTCATAGGACATCTGAGAAGGGGAAAAAGAAGTACCAGGATATGCTGTATCAGGCTACAGAGGTGTAAAGGGAAAGGATGTGAGAGGATTTAGACCAAGATATGGAAAAGGAGGAGGATGAAGGATCTTCTCGTGGAAGGAGAAAGTTTTAGGGCTGGAAACAGCTGCAGACCTGCTCTGCTCACACCTACTCACAGTGTCTCCCCACACACTTCAAACACAGATTTGTGCTTACTGTCCTAACACCATTTCAGCATTTGTGCATTACCTCCCCTCCTCTATTTCATGCAACGTAAGGACGTGTCAGATAATTAATCCTTTCCCATTGTTGTGTCAGGAGTAGCAGCACTAGTGATGCTGTGGGCTGCACCAAGACCTGGAGAAACAAGGATCTGCATGGAAACACTCAGAAGTGTTTTCTGTTCCAAGTATGCCCAAGCCTTGTTTGTCCCTAGGATAAAACCGCTCACTGCTGCTGTCACTATCTGTTTCGTACAGCTGCTGCCTCTGGCACTTTGAAAGGACCTGTTTCTCCACATGCACTACAGAAAACTGATAACGTGACACTTCTGCTCCCCACTCCAGGCAACACAGCAAGGAGGGATCTTCCACCAAGTCTTGCCTTTGCACTGAAGTCTGCAAGCTGGGCATCCTCAGCTGGGACTGATGCAAAGTAGCTCTTTGGGTAGAGATTATGCAGGCAATGCAGGGCAGCGCGGAGGCAGAGGAGCAAACGGGAAGTCCCTTTCTACCATGTGGGGTTAGCAGCTCTCTGTACACATGGGGTACTAGCCAGCACAGCCACTGTCCAGGAAACAACTCTGGAGACCTCCCCACAGTGAGGAGGCACCTGGAAACCTGGGGTGCTGCCAGGTCTTTCAGAGAGATGGCTCTACCCAACAGATGGAGCAGCCTGGGGTGATCCTTCCTTTGCACAAATCCCTTTGCAGCGGGGGCAAAGCTAAAGCCATCCCCTCACTCACCCAACCTCTTCCTTCTTCCTTCCTTTTCCTGCTTGCCCCTGACATTCTTCAGCCTGGGGTTTGCAGAAATGGCTTGTGAGGTCCTGGCTCTTCTCCCCTCAGCATGACCACGTGGCCAGTGTGCCAGCTGAGCTGCAGCCTCTGAACAACTTTTCCTTTACTTGCCACCTTGCTCTCAATAACTTCCCTTCAGCAACTCTAGAAAAGGTAATTCCCCTCTGCACCTCCTTTCTATCTTGCTGTTATACCTGGACTTCGCAGGTATCACTGTGTGCTTTGCACTGGCATATGCTGCCCGTGCTTCTTCACCTTGACTAATATTAATGGCAATATGATGGTGTATGGACCTTGCCTCCCCAGGAGGTTGGAGCAAGTCTTAGCATGCCAGGGGACACATATATAAATACCAAAACATTAAATTTTCAGACACTTATTCCCCAGTGGCATTTTGCGATTAGTTTTCCATCCCACCTTATTAATGATAACAAATGTTTATATAGCTCTGACAAAATACTGCGTCTCTCAAGATAAACATGTTAAGAGAATGAATTGTAATTCTTTTTGGATAAGCATGCAGCAAGATTAACAGTGCACAGCAACATTACACAGCTGGAATAAATATCACAACCCTGACTCTTTTCTGGTGAAAAACAGCACAAAGTTGCCTGAGATGCTTTGCTACATTCATAATGATCAAGGGTCTGCCTAGTTATTTAGTAGAAAATTCAGGCTGGTTTTAAATGCAAGGTGTATCACACCAGGCTGTTATTCTGTACAAAATAATATGCAGCATGTTAAATGTCCCCAGGTTTCACTATTGGACAAAGCAAAGAGCCATGGCATTCCCCCAAAGTCCAGACATTCCTTTGGGAGCAAACGTCCCAATGTCTCCTGGAAGCTACAGAGTTCACATCTGCACAAACATTTCAATGAACCAGCAGCACATGGCAGGCAACATCACAGAGCTGAATATTTAGAAGGAGAGCTATGAAAAGATTCAGCCAAATGACAAAACACTGATTGTATTCAAGAAAAACATCAAAGAAAACCACCAATGCCATGCTTCTCCCTCTGCAGCTTGTATTACCTGGTTTGGTGACACTTCTGCTCAATGGGAGGATGCTCTTGTCCCTCTCATTTCCTGGTAAGTACCAGTTTTATAGTCCTCCTCTGTAGGAGGAGCCTGGGGCCAGTTGCTTCACACACTGGCACCTGTTGCATTTTGGAGACAGGAATTTCCTTGAACTTTGTCAGTTATTGTCTTAAATCTTTTTTTATTTCCTGAAACCAGAGGGGGTTTCCCTTCTGTTCAGCAGAGAAAAAAAACCCCTCCTCATCTATTCCCCCCACCCTCTCAGTCCCCAGAGGCTGATGTCATCACACTTGAAATTCAGTTGCAAAAAAACAAAAAGCAAATTGCCTTTCAGAAGCATATATAAACCCTGACACCAAAGCACCTTTCAGACAGACACCTCTCCCATCCCTCGAATAGAGCAGTGCAGAGCTGGGGATTAAGCAGTGGTAACAGCCACCAGCATGGTCTACTTAACCTTACAGGTAACTACTATTTCGTTTACAAAACCTATTAATCTCTGATCTTTCCTTTTTCACTTTAAGGAGGTAATGTCGTTTTCCAGCCAGTTACTCAACTGGTCAAAACTGTCGTGATATTAAATGGGAACCTGCCCCAATACTAACAAAATCAGATGGTTTTTGCAGACACTTTATTCATAGTTACTAACCTGTTCCTTCCATGATTATTCCTTTTATGTGCCCCAAACGTGTTTTGTATGGTGCCATGGCGGGGGGGTTGTTGTTGTTGGGACGCGCTGTGTTTTTCTCCTTGTGTCTGCTCTCAGCCGGTCCTGCTCACAGCCGTAAGCGGATTTCATGGTAGGTCTGAAAAGCCTGTACTGCCCCTTCTACTGTACTGCTTTATTTCCCTGGCTATTCTTGGCACCCCTGCTGGACTGAGCTTTGGAAAATATTTTTTTTCTCCTTTAAATATGTAGTTAGTTTTATCCACTCGTTTGATCTGTGAGTGCCTTACAATGTCATATTAGAGGCACAACCAGTAAAACGGCTCTGAAAAAGTTCAAGCAGCTTAGGTGACAAATGCTCTCTCTCTGTCTTTACTGTAGAAATCCCAGAAGTTCTTGGCAAGCTCCCGGCAAGTTCACAAAACTGCTGCTCATGGTTTGTATCTCTCTGCAGAACAGCATTTCCTATCCTTTTTAAAGAGCATCCCAAAATAATCATGTAATTACTTTATTAAAAAAAAAAAAAAAAAGAGTGCTGGACTAAGCACACTGAGATAAACTGCTCAAATTCGTGGAAGACAGGGCATACTTGGGGCGGTCTTGTGCTGATTATTGCCCTCGGTTGCTAAAGAACAAGGAGAAAAGTAACAGGCGGTAAAAATGTTGATTGCTAGTCCTGCACTGAAATAGAAACTTTAACTGATTTGGAACCAGACTTTCCAAATTCTTACTCTTTGACCATAAATGTAAGATATTTAAATTGTAGCTGTCATCGGATTGCTCAGATCCTTAACTCCTCTGTTTGTCATTACTTCTTTATTACATCTGATCTTTCTATCAGCATTGCTTGAAGTGATTCACAGATCACTCTCTGTGTCTCACAGCCAGTGCGTTGACTTCTCCAGTGCTGTATGTCTACAGATTCTCTGCTTTGGACAATTTAAGCAGAACTTTGCTGTGTAGCCACTTGATCTATTAAAAGTTTGTCTATTAAATTATTTTAAAATGTGTTATTAATACAACAAATGCAATGAATGTTACTTAATGAACACTTGAGAACAAGAGAAATAATAATAATAATAATTATTATTATTATTATTATTATAATCCATGCAGATCTATTTGGTCTTGGACAGGGTCTTTTATTTTTATTAAGTTCTGCAGCACAGCTGCCATACCAGGACAAAAACACTGGAGTCATTAAATGCTTTTAACTGAAGGGTTAAAAAATATCATTGCCTACTGAAGTGACAAAGAGCATTTGATGACGGGAAGGAAGCAATCAGAATTTTATGGGTGCAGTGTGATTCGAACACATTTTCCTCCAGCCTTTCCAATCTAGTTTAACTTCACTGTTTCCTTCTCCTTGAGGGCGTTGGTGCTTTTGTTTGTGGTATAGTGAAGATGCTCTCAGAGTACACAGAGAGGACACAGATTTTTGTCAGCAGAGGGTTTCCAAACTGCTGAGTGTTACAGATTCTTATAGTAATATATTTCATAGAGCCACTGCAAGGGATGAATTTTATTTCAGTGAATCACAGCAATGATGACATTCTCAGCTGTGTTTCCAAGTGGTTTTTAGACTCCTAGGCTCTAGGTGAGTCCAAATACATTTGCAAGCAAACTGTGAGTCAGTAGACATGACATTTAAGAATGAATACAAGCTAGTGAAATTAGGGAATGGTCATTTTTTTAAATTGCAATATTTTCTGTTTAAAAAATAAAGTGTCATATGTACCTGCTGATTTTGATGAGGTTTCCTGTAAGATGTTGAAGCAAAGTATTTTTATTTTCTTGTTTCACTCATCTTGACTTTTTCATGTGATTAGTTTCATTTGGACATTAATGCCATCTGTGTGTACCCCCCACATACATACATACGTGTGTATATATATATATATGGACTTGCAATCATGCAAATGTTAGCTATATTGAAATTTAGAGTTTTCCCACTCTCACATGCACTCTCAAAATTATATTATAAATTATAATGGGTCATAATAATTGTAATCCTATGAATTATAAAGTCATCAAAACAAAGCAATTTGTCACAGAAATTAAGAAGTACAGTGGTCCCAAATTGGGTATTTTCTACAGAATTTTAACACCTCCAAAGGTTTGGAAATGGTGACTTCCGAAGCCAAAAGTGCCAGTAGTTTGTGCTGTCTGCCCAGCTCTACCTTACAGGTCATAAATACAGGCACAGATTTTGCCTTGGGAGGCTCTATGTGTTGCTTCTTTTCTATCAGCAAAGGTGTTTTCAGAGACAGGAAAAGCTTTCCATAAAGCTCAGGAGATCTTCTGGTTTAATCCCCTTTTGAAGCATAGGCTGAATCCTCTGATATGCTGAGCTCAACTATGAAAGAACACACAAAGGACTTTTTTTTTTTTTTAAGTACTAGGATCCTTTTGAGTGCATAGGGCTTAAGAGCTTTGCTGGGTGAGGCAAGACACCTCAGTGCCTTATAGGACCAAACTTCTGGATAAATTCAGGCTTTGGGTCTAGTCCTGCTTGCCAAAACATAATGGAAGCTATAGGAAGTTTTGAGTTTATGTGATCGGCAGCACTGGTAATGTAGCAGGGCATCAGGTCTGCCTTTTCTCCAGATAAAGGGACATAATTTGTATTGACTCCCCAAAAGATGGTTGCTTGAAACCCAGGTTAGGAGGATGTGGCTGAGTCCTGAAACTGCTTCACTTGAACCTTCCTGAAGCCACCCCAGGAGGTGCCCAGAGCAGTCTTCACAGCATGTGAAGGCAGTAGGAGACAGGACGTGTTGTCGACCCTTGAAAACCCATGGAAAGGGACAGGATTTACACCAGTCTGCTCGCCTTGGGCTCCTTGTGCTGACAATGAGGGAGAAATGGCACTTTCCCCTCAAAGAAGATGCCAGTTCCCTCTCCAGGAGCATCTCTCCACTGTCTACAGAGGGAGCCTAGAGCAACGGTACTCCTCTCCTAGGCTCCACCAGGTGCCTGAAGCCCCAGGAGGTGACTCTGGGCCCAAATGACATTCTCAGGGGGAGGCTTACAGCCTGGGACAGCACAGGGAAGCTGTATGTCACCTCCCAAGTCTGTAAGGCTGTATGCAGCCATGTGACCCAAGGGACACGCTGGACAGATCCTGCACTCTCCAGCTGCCTTTGCCCTTCAATAAATTCAGTGGCACTAAGGAGTGAAGACCTGTGAGCTGTCAGCACGTGGCCCACATGTGTCCTTATCCCCTTCCCTCTTTCTTGGTGCTGCAGTGGTGGCCAAGAGTGCTCCAGAGGAGACCGTGACCAGCAGCTTTGCCTCCTTCATCCATGGTGTTCAACCCGAGCACTTGTCCAAGATCGTCCGTCACAGAAGCAAGAGAATGATCCTCGACAGCATTGGGGTTGGCCTTGTGGGCAGCACAACGCATGTGTTTGATATCGCTCTGCAGTACTGCCAGGTAGGAACAGCCCCATATTACCATGTAGTTAGGTGGTCCCCAGCCTGACACCACCACCACAACTAAGGCCTTATTCCATGTCTGACGTAGGACTTTTGCCTTGCAGTAGAGGGGTGTTCTGGCATCCCACAATCACTGCTTCACTCAAGGTCCTCACCGGAATTTCCCTCCCTTTCACAGGAGCTGTACTCTCCAGTTGCCGTGAGCTCTGTCTATGGCAAGCCAGGCATAAAGCTCTCCCCCACGCTGGCTGCATTCACCAACGGAGTTGCGGTAAGGCAGGCTCTTCCAGGAGCAGCTCTGCTTATGGTGCCTTCAAAGACACTAGTTAGTATTACAGGAAGCAGACTGGTGACTGGGAGGGGTAACGAGGGAAAAGAGGTCATGGATTCCTCTGCAGTCCTGCACACTGCTTTTAGAGGGATCAAACAGCCATCATAGGGACCACCAGTTGTAGCCTCAGCAATATCAACAAGGACCCCTAGCTCCCTCCCTCAGCTTCCCGCCCTCCACACCAGCATGTCCTTACCTCCATTTCTCTGGCAGACTCACTCCATGGACTTTGATGATACCTGGCACCCTGCTACTCACCCATCAGGGGCTATTCTGCCAGCTCTTCTGGCAGCTTCCCAGATGCTACCTCCAAGCACCAAACCCAATGGCATGGATTTCCTGCTGGCGTTTAATGTGGGCCTGGAAGTGCAAGGAAGGCTTATGCATTTCTCCACTGAGGCTCACAACATTCCAAAAAGGTAAACCTCCTTTTCTTTACCGAGTAGGACGAGGGCTGGTGAGTCTGTTAATAGGCCTACTCAGGGTTCCAAAATGTTAGTTTAAGTCCAGCTGAACTCAGGAACAGGGTAAAGCCCTACTGAGAGCCAAATTCCAGTTCTGCCAGAGCTGATGAGGCACCACATATTCATTTGGTGACCTCCAGTGATCTTGCCTCAAAAACAACCATCAGGAGGACTACCACTGAGTCTGCAGTGTCATCATCTAAACTAACCAGAGCAAGAGCACAGAACAGGCAGTGGCACACAGCCATGCAGACAGCTTAATTGTGGGCACAGTCCCTGGCACAGTTTCTGCCTGTGTCAACTGCCATTCACCAGGCAGTGCCATGGTGTGGTCCAAGGGATGGAATCAATAAGGAACTGTTACCCTTGGGCATGTTGGATGAAGCCATTTTATTTGTCTGGGGGGAGAAAGTTTGGCTGTATGGACACAAGCCATGTCACCTATGCAGGGAAAATTAAAAATTGCTTTCTGGAGATGCTGAGCTCACTCTATTGTGTCCAATGTAGTTTCAAGTAGACACTTAGTTTTTAGATGGCTGAATTTTGAGTTAGGTGAATCCCACCTGCACCAGACCCAGGAGGGATTTCCACTGGTTGGCCTGGCAGTTCATTTCCAGGCCCAAAGGCAGGTCTGGTAGGTGAGGTGCTTGGGTGCTCCCTGTGCCAAGCAGGCAGGGATGCTCATATCTGCAATTTCCCCTTTAGGTTTCACCCTCCCTCGGTGGTCGGTACCATGGGCAGTGCTGCAGCCACTGCAAAACTGCTCTCTCTCAGCACAGCCCAGTGCACACACGCTTTGGGCATTGCTGCATCGCTTGCAGGGGCACCCATGGCAAATGCTGCCACCCAAGCCAAGCCATTGCATATCGGAAATGCCACCCGTCTGGGCTTCGAAGCAGCACTGCTGGCCGCCCGAGGGATGGAAGCGAACCCCTTAATTCTGGATGATATTCCTGGTTGCTCTGGATTCAGTGTTTTCTACAGTGTCTATCAACCCAAACCACTGTCCACACCAAGTGACCATCATGAGTTCCTCTTGGAGAAGCAGGATATTGCTTTCAAGAGATTCCCAGCCCATCTAGGGATGCACTGGGTGGTGGATGCTGCCTTGTCTGTCCGGAACCTCTTCATCCACTATGCAGGGTCATTCTCTCCCTCTTTGATCCGCACCATTGTGTTGAAGATCCCAGTGTCAAAGTACATCAATCGGCCTTTCCCCAGCTCTGAACACGAGGCTAGACACTCCTTCCAATTCAATGCCTGTACTGCCCTGTTGGATGGTGAAGTGGGCCTCAGCTCCTTCACAGAGAGGAGCATCCACCGGCAGGAACTGAGGGAGCTGCTGGACAAAGTGGTGGTGGAGCATCCTGAAGATAATGTGGCCAACTTTGACAAGATGTACGGAGAGGTGGAACTGCTCCTGCACAGCGGGGATGTCCTGACAGGCAAATGTGACACTTTCTATGGGCACTGGCGTAAGCCTCTGAGCAAAGAATCGCTCCTGAAGAAGTTTCGATCCAATGCCTCTCATGTGCTTTCAGAAGAAAAAATAGAAACCATCATCACTATGGTGGACAACCTGGAGAATCTGTCAGATAGTTCCCAGCTGGCCTGCAGCCTGTGAGGGAACAGCAAGTGGGTTTTTGATACGGGACTTGTCCCAGTGCAACTCTGATTCCTTTCTTCATTGGTGCTTTACTATTGATTTCCAATGACAGGAAAGTTCCCACCCGTTGAAGTCAAAGTAGACAGTTTAATACCAAAGGTGCCCATGAGGCAGGAGGTGTGTCTGTGTCAGTAACTAGTACACAGATTAAATTTCAACTCATGGTTGATGCTGTTTGAGTAACTGAAAGACCACCACAAATACAAAACAAATCCCATGGAAATCTGTGAGAATCCTGGGGTATCGTATGGAAGCCAGTTTCCCAGAAGGAACTGTGTCTAGATATTTTTGAAAGGTGCATTCAAAGTTGTGCAGAATGCCTAACTGATGAATCTGGGAAGAAGATGAGGTTCAGCTGCAAAACGTGTGCTTTTCTTAGTGCTCTTCTGGGCACTTTTCAGATCATGGTTAGTTAGTCATGCTGGCCAGATGAAAAATCTATCAGTTACTGTAAACAGCCCTGCCTTGCAAAACTCTCAGGCAGAGAGGGATTTTTTTTTCTTTTCCAGCAAAAGCCTCCCATTTCTCCAGCACTGGGGAAGTGTTTGTCACTTCTCTATGTACATGGGATGGTTCAAAGACCCTTAAAACCTGTATGTATTTTCTGAATGAAAGGTAATCAGTAGGTGAGGAACTCTGCATCAGTCCTACACCTACATCCTATGCCTCCTGTAAGGTGATCCCTGCCAGTCCTAGGGCTGTGCCACATCATCCCTCCTGGTTTTGTGCAGGTGGCCCAGGCATCTATTCAGAGCTGGCTCACCAGAGATGGTCTCTATAGTCCGTGCAGAGATGAGCGCCTCTGGGTGGTGACTTGGGCACGTGCATGCTGTGACTCACATTGGGAAATTCCTGTTTGTCTTCCCTGAAAGGAGGGAAAGCTTACTGAGACTCAGTTCTTAACTCATCTTTCCAGCTGGGGTGAAATCAGTACTTTTGCCCCTGAGTAGTCATTCACTGAAAGGCTTTCTTACCCTGCATCCTTTCTGAACAGCAAGATGGATGACTATGCAATATTCCTCTGTACATTAAACCAATACTGTGATTGCTGATCCAAACATTTCCAATATGATCCTGCTATAGGTAGAGCATCTGTTGCAGAAGTGAGGGTTGCCTTCTACAAGGGAGACTGAGATGGGACTAGACAGGCAAGAAGGAATGTGGGCCGGTTCCTTTTCAGCTTGCTGGTAGAGGTCTATGCAGAGAACTTCCCAGCCACAGCAAAAATGTTTGCCCACCTGTTAATCCACTCTCTCATACTGTCTGGCATATTCACATTGAATCTTTCTGAATAAAGAACTGAAGTAAATTCATTTTCTGCATAAAGATTTAATGCTACATTAAGTAGACCATCAGGTTTTCAGTTTTAATCAGAACATATGCAATACAGAGGCTTTTCCAATAGATGGGAACCCAGCAGAAGCTAGGACAGGGCCAGCTAGAAGTCTGGCCTGTGGCCAGTGGTTTCTCCAGAGTCGTATATTTACATTGAGCCCTTCAGGCTGTTTTTCCTGGTGAGAACAATAGCTATTAGCCAGAAAAGCTTGACTGTAGTTAAACACAATCTCTCAATAAAGAGAAGTTACCCAGTGTTTCTCCATTAAGCAACAGATTTCAAATACTTGCTAAATTTCCATGGCAAGCTTCTAGTTTTCCTTGGTTCGAGTTACATTTGAGACCACCAAAAACATCATTCCATGTTTCACAGTCCAGTGAACTGGAAACCCACAGAGCCAGTGCCTTCCAAGTCAGCATTTAGCTCAACATTTGTCAAGGGAATCAATATGTGTGACAGAACCGAGATGGGCTTCAGTGGAGGGAACAATGCATCTCAGGGGATTATCAGTGGTTTCAGTGTCCCAACATTTGTTTCAATGTTCTCATTTCCATGCCTTATGCACCATGCTGCAGTGATGCCATGTAGCAGTGAAGCTGAGCAGGAGAGGCAGGAACTAGCACCTTTTACCTCTTGGTGCTGGAGCAAAAAAAGAGAGCTTTTCAATTGGGTTCCAGGCTACATTTTGTCCCTGAGATCCAGAAACCCTTCTAAACCTCATTCATGTGTTAGCTGTCCCAGCAGATGCAATTCTGATACCTTTCAGCAGATGATGTGTAAAATTAGGAAGGGAAGGCACAGGAAGGGTCCAATTTTCCTTTAACTGGGCCCCTTGTTAGTTAAAGCAGTAAGTAGCTTTTCCAGAGCATCTAGGAGCTAAAGGCATACCTGAGATTTTTTTCATGCGTGGTATTTCCTCTAAAGGCCTAGGACCCTGAAAATGCCTCCAGTATCCCAATCCAGGAAAGTGTCTCACTCGTTATTTCCAGTTTCAAACAGCAAATGTTTCATATCCTTAACTAATTAGGAAGCCCAAACCCCTGGCAGGGGAAGCAAGGCCTTAAAGGAGCCAAGGAAATAAATAGCCTGTGAAAATTATAGAGCAACTTGTGTGACAGTGAGTGTATTCAGCGATTAATGTGGTGCCACTGAAGTCCCTAACTTCTCCTCTCAGGCTGAATAAGAAAAGAGCCGTTGTCCTTCTTTCTACTGCTGTTCCAAGATAAATGACTTAAAATTAAGGAAAGGAAACATTTATCCACAAACATATTTATGGTAGCAAGTTCAGTGAATGAAAGGACACTTGCTGTGCAGAGCCAGGCAGGATCCGTGTTAGTAATTAATCAATAGCTACAATCCCACGCCAGCAATTAATTGAGCTCCTAGCCAATTAACAGGGCTCGGCGGGCCCTCAGCACCCTGGAGAGCAGCCGCCGGGCTCCGGACCGCGGGGGCTCCGCTCTCCCGGGGGTCCCTCCCTGGGGGTCCCCTCCCGGGGCTCCATTCACAAGGCTTTCGGCCATGGCAGCTCTTGTCTTTAGTTCCCACAAATGGTTCAACACGAGCTGGAAGCAGCTTTTGCCCCTACGGCCACCCCCGGCACAAGGTTTTGATATTCTGAAGCACTGAATTTTTTAGGGCTTTCCATTTTTTCACACCATGGAGAATTTTGGATTTCCCACGAAATGACAGCAGAAAAAAATTAGTACAATTCAGAGATTATTTCAATTTTAGAGAGGATTTGACTGTAAAGGTCAGAAGAGTCCTCTTTGCCTTCCAGTGCTATTTCCGTGATGATAACATTGCTACCGCAGTGTGGCCAGCTGGGGAACTGCTCTCCTTGAAAAACCTCAAGTCGTTCTTTATTGTTTTACTTTTTTTAAATAATTGAGGAATTGCCTTTTAAATAATTAAAGGAAAAAAACTTAGGACAGTCCCACAAGTAACTGAGGGCCATCAGTCAGAGTCCGAGTGGACTCTGCTGTGTTAGAGTCCTACCCCAGCTCTGCTGACACACCTTCCTTCTCACAGGGATGAGTCCTGCCTCCCTCTGTGCCATACAGGCAGCTCCATGCCAGAACTCCTGGAGAAACTCTGGATGCCTCTTCTGGACAGAGGAAGGCAAGAGTATTGGCCTTCCTCTCCCTGGTCCAGAGGATCTCCCAGGCTCTGGACATGTTGCCATGAGAGGGTGTCAAGTTTTGCAAGGAGGCTGCTGTTCCAAAAATGAATGACTGAGAGAAACAGTCCACAGGAATGTGTCGTGCATGGGGATGGAAAGGAGGAGCAAACCCCTCCCAGCTGAAGAACAAGGTTGCATCCTTCCATTGGAAGCTAGGATCTGGAGGCCAGACATAGGCAGCTGGTGCAGGGGCCAGGCAAAGTCCTGTTGCTGCCTTACTGGGAAAACAGGGCAACCAGGCTGTTTTCTGCCTGATGCCAGTGTCTTTTTAACACCTTGTTTCCCCTTCATCCCTGCATAAATCTAGGTGAACTCACTGACTTTAGACACTCTCCTCTCCATGCAGCCATCTTGTCTCTGCTTTTTCCCATCCCAGGTGACAGGAACCCCATAACTATTTATGCAGAGCTGAGTATGAGGCACAGAGCTTCAGTCTCAGGAACAGTTTGTGTGTCAGACACTGAGGCCAAGTTCTCAGTTCCTAGACAGGGAGTGGATTTCAACAGTCACAACTGGATTTAAATCACTGACTTGGTGTAAGAGCCACCAGTGCCAGCCAGCCTAAGCCAAGCAGGCAGATGGAGAGGGAGACAGAAATCTTCAGCTGTGTAAAAGTGACTATGATGAGGTTCTTTTGTGTTCATGGAGGACAGTGTAGAAATGAGGGGCTTCAACTGCAGCAAAAGGGGTGTCAGACATTAAGAAAAATGTCCCAACAAGAGTAGTACAGCAGCAGCAGGACAGATTTCCCAAGAAGTTCATGAAGTCTCCATTGATGGTGATTTATAAAAGTAGGATTCACACCCAGGGGTGAGAGCTGAACAGGCTGCCTTGGGAAATCTCTCAAGATTCATGCAGACCTACTTTTATGGCTGGGGTTTGAGACTTGTCCTAGGTTTTCAAAATAAAAGCTTGAACCTGTAAACTGGCCATCAAAAGCTGGCTTCTGCATCCTGTTTCCTGCTGGGACACAGGCAGAGTATGGGTTGTTCTGTTTAGGACTGCCGTCCATTGACTGCAGTAGCATCTGTGAAGTACCTGGAAACCTCGATCAGGTTCTCATCAGGGTCTCGGAAGTAGATGGATGTTATTGGACCCATGGCACCAGTTCTGGCCACAGGACCTTCTTCAATAATCACCCCACAGGTCTGGGAGGAGACATAAGAGTAGGGGTTTAATGCTTAAGGTAGTCTTATCAGGGCATTGTGAATTCTCCCCCCCCCCCCAGCCTTGAAAACATGAACTGTTGGATGAAACAATTCTGACATTCCTCAAGACACAGACCCTGAAAGTGTCACTTGGGAGGCTCTGGCTTCATGCCTCTAGGGGTCACACTGCCCTGTGGACACTCTATGCCTTCCTCACCTTCAGATGATCCAGCAGCTGGTCCAGGGGCACCTGTGTGATAAGGCAGATATCTGCAGAGCCGGGGACCGGGCACCGAGCTTTGGGTTCAAACTCCTTCCCAGCCTCATGCAGGTTAAACTTCTGGTTGCCAAAATGTAAAGCTTTGCGATTTCCCTGTCCCCAAAGAAAAGAATTAAAGTGCAGTGAGACTAACTGGGCTGGAAGCCTTCAGCATCCACTCACCCGTGTAGTCCTAAAAGTCCTGGGGACCTGGCTGTAGTCCTGCTAACTCTGGGCTCTTGCTATGTCAACCCAAGACAAGAACTGACCACTGCAAGGCTCCCATGACAGCCCTCAAGAAGTGAAGTGACTCAAAAAAGTCCTACAGCCACATTCAGCTACATCCAAACCATAGTGATGTAAGTTTTCAGTTTGGGGCATTCTCCATCCTGCCTGTGCAGCAGCTGCACAAATAATGCACAGGTTGACACTGCAGTGGGAACAAAGATGAGGCGATGGGAAGAGGGTGAAGAAGAAGGTTTTTGGCATCTCTTTTCTTTGCAGACTCTCAAGGAGATTTCTGCAAGCTCATATGGCATCTGAGTCCCCATGGATATGCAGGACACTGACCTGCCATCTCTGCCCACCTAAAGAACAAAATGAGGCTCACTGTAGCCTTGGGATGTGAATGCAAGTGCTTTTAAGAGACCTGAGGAGAGAGGAGAGAAGAACATAAGTTTGGAAGTTTAAAAAGTGCAATGTGTACAGCCAAAACAGGTCAAGTGGCTTGAAGGTTGGGCAGGACATGAGTTGGGGCTGTTCTGAAAGTGTTAGCTATCTTTTCCTCTCTTTGCTAATGTAAATATCAAAACAAGAGCCTGTTAGACATCTGTAGAGGATGCGTGGGTTTGAGGGTTCTCCTCCTTCAGTCCTAGAAATTGTTTTTCAAATAACATTTCTTTTTTTTTATCACTTTGACTTCTTCTGCAGCATGGTTTGGACTTTCTTCTCACTCAGCTTGACTCTGTTGAAACTCAGAGCTTGATGGTCTGCAGCTTGTGTTGGTCCTACCATCCCCACCCCAAGGAGGTTCCCCAGAGACCTTATCAGAGATCCACAAGGACCAGCCACTGGCCCAGAACTCCAGCTCCAGGCCTGCTAGACCTGAGCTGAGCCTGTGCCCCATGTTACCTTGAAAGTCACCACCTCCATGCCCAGGACTTTGGAATAAAAGGCCACAGTGTCCTCAATGCTCTTCACAGTCAACACAAGGTGGTCCAAGCGCTGGATGAAACATGAGGGTGGACTCATACATTCCTCCTTCCAGGACATCATTTCAGGCCTGGGAACCAGCATGCAAAACCACAGAACATGAAGGTTAGACACACAGCTACTCAGGGATGTAGGTAGCTGTGAACAGAGCTGAGTGGTGATCAAACCGATTTCTCTTGGCCTGCAGGTGGCACAAGTACAGAAGCAATAAATTCTCCTCCCTGGAAGGGCCTCAGACCCCTGCTTTGCTATGGTGGGACCTGAGCATGCCAGAGCCCCTGGCTGGGGCCAGATCTGGAGGACCAGTTGTGTGACCTCGCTGAGGGCTGATGTCACCAAGATGGTGAGCCCCCAATGCACAAAAACCTGAGTGCACCATGTGTGTGATCCTTCCCTCCAACCTCCTTTAGTGTCCTCCCAACCTCATTCATGCCCAGGTGTGGACACTCATCCAGGTGGAGCAAAGACAGAGAGTGGAGACAAGCTGGTTGCTGGCAGTGCAGTAGGAAATGTCTCTGGGGGAAGAATATTCCTTGGAGAAGAGGGCACCAGGACTGCTTGGTGTCCCCATGGAAAGGGGCTGTGTCATTATCTTACAGGAAGGGCACAGAATCCCTTCTGGTCCCTATATAATGTAGATGTAAGACATGGACCATAAGATAGGGTCTGTGGCCCTGACCAGCGTCAAGAGGATGAGAACTTGCCACCAACATGACTGCACTGTGGGACTGAGCCCAGAGGGTGAACGGCTGAGGGCTCTGGGACTGTGACATGATGGCTTGGCAGGAAAGAATCAGTTTTAGGAAAATTAAGAGTGATGAAAATGTTTCAGTGACCTACTTGTCACATCTTTGCTTCACTTCAGCCCCATCTGCACCAGAGCAGGATCCCTGACAATCCTGCTCTGATGACCCTCTGATGATCCCTGAACCCCTGATCCTTAGCATATATATAAACAGGCTCAGGCTGCTTAACTCAGTGGCAGCAGATCTTCCTGCTGTTCCCAGAGCCTGGGAGGACTTTTGCACCAAGCTGTTAAAAGGAAATGGATTTGACCCTGGTGGTCTGAATTATATTTCTGGGAGGCTGTGAAGTTTTCATTTCATTTTGGGTTTGGTTGATTTTACCTTCAGAAAACCTGGCTGTGGAAACTAGGAGGGCTGTGACAAGCCCCTCAATGACAAATGGAGTCAAGTTTCCTTCAAATCAGTAACAGCTCTCTACTTTGATGCATTTACTTCTTGCTCTTAAAAAGCCCCAAATCCTGATACAAATGAAAATTCACTTTCCTGATACCCTCAATAGTTTCTCCACTGACACTCCTGTTCAAGGGAAGCTCAACACTCCTGTTGCCTCTCAGAAAAAAAAAAAACAAAACAAAACAAAACACAAACAGGAAAACAGCCCACAACAGCAACCCCTTTTTGCTTTGTCATTTGCCTTCAGAGTGATAGATGTCATCAGCAGGCAGTGGGTGAGGTTGATGCCAGAGGTTCAAAGAGATGCAGCGTGAGGGTATGGGGGACTCAGTAGCCTGGGTTTGCAGTGGTTCTTGGTGTTTTCTTTTAGGTTGGGTTCATATCATCTGGCATTACCCTTCTGCAGCAGAGTGGCAAGGAGAGATCTCAAAGCCCTGCTGACACAGGAGAAAGGTCAGCATAAAACCAGGCACAGTTTCACCGCAGAATCTGCTCACTGCAGTCAGAGGAGCTTGCTTGAAGCAGGACCTCGTTGTCCCCAAGCCCATGCTGGGACTGCAGCATGGCCCAGACTGTGCCCAGTGATTGCACCAGTTATGGAGGGAAGCTGTTAACAGAGGCAGAGGAAAGTCACTGCTCCTCTTTGCTGCAGATGGCGTGTGGTGTTTAACAACCTCACCTCTGAGCAACCTGGGCTCAATCCCTCTACAAAGTCCTTTCCACCCAGGAAGTCTTCCTTGGTGTTCCAAGGTTGCAGGGCCCTCATGTCACAGCCTGTAGCTCCCACCTCCTGCCCAGCAAACTTTCCCAATACAACCCTCCCCTCCCACGTGAGCAAACAGCTGCAAGGAAATCGAACTGCAAAAATAGGCTGAGTACCTGCGAGAGAGGACGAACAGTTGGGCAAGCCAGTGCCAGATGGTTCCCTTATGACAGTCCTCTTCCTGCTGCCTGGAGCCGAGCTGTGCAAGCAGCAACGTCACAACAGAATGGCGGGGGAAACGAGATTAGAAACAGGAGCTCTGAACACTGCTCCCTGCAGAGGTGTACCTTGACCCAAAGGATCTGAAAGTCCAACTGCATAGAGTTGCTTGAAAAATCCTGGAAAGAGTCTGGATATTTTAGCAACATATCTTTCCCCTTGCAACAGAAAGATATGTTAATGTGCTGTATTAAAGCACAGTTGATCTTGGTGCTCAGGCTGTGGTGACTTACTGTTAAGAAGAAGCAAGGATATCCCTGGAGAAGAGCAGCTGTGGCAAGCAGCTGCAGTGGGCTCCCTACCTCCCTGGCAGCAAGCAACGTGCTTGTTCACCTCTTTTCCACCAAGATTATTTTCTGCCATGCAACATGCTGAGGTCTTATTGCCCTGCGAGGCACTTGCTGTCCCTGGGAGCACTGCAAGCTCCCACTAGTAAAAGATGTATGAGCTGTAGGTGGCATGCTAACAGCCAATATGTAGCAAGGAACAATAGAAAAGGTGATGTGCACAGCTTTGTGCGCCTTTTTGGACACGCCTTCCTGCAAACAGACATGTCCAAAGGGGTTCTCTGTGGTCTGAGCCAGAGTTAGAGATTTTCTTCCTCTACCCAAATCTGTCAAAAATAACATGGAGTTTTGAACGGTCTGATGCTCTCTGTGAAGTTGGTTCCAAAGGATTGAGCAGTTCAGGCTGCAGAAAAGCTGCCGGGCAAGTGGTTCAAGGCACAGGACATTCTGTGTTAAAATTGTTCTGCCTAGACCTTCTTCACCCAAGCTGCCCACACTTCACTCTGTGCAGCAACATGCCAAATAAAACCTGAATTTCTGATACATGGAAATAGCTGAAAATGGTTTTTTGCCTCGGGTCAAGGGAAAAGGACATCTGTGGGTTGCTGTGGGAGGGAGAAGTTGAAGTGCCTGTATCCTTTTTGTACAGCCTTTTTGGATTTTTCTCCACTAATTGTCCAAGTTGGCCGACAAAATTTACCCCAAAGCTACTTCATGGGTTATAATCTACTGTCAACTAACAATGGTGAGGGTGAGTAGGTTAGACAAGCTAATCCTGGGACATGCAACACCACCTTCATGCCTTCCTTGTCTTGAAGGTCACTGTGGGTTTATTCACACTGGAGAAGGCAGAGCTGAGGTAGAAATCCCACAGCCAGAGCTCATTCCTCCCCAGTACAATGATGTCCCTTAAGAGTCCTCCAGTGAGGGGAATGCCACCGGTCTCAACACAAAACAACAGAAAAAAAGAGGATGTCAATGCTCTGAATGGGGAAGGATGCTCATAAATCTGCCCTGAGAGTAATTATGGAAAACAGACCATATTTATTTTTGAAACACCAGTGACAGCCCACTCCTAGGGGCTCTGCAGCAGCCTTGTGCCAGCTGGCCCAGAGCAGGGCAAGCAGGACAGAAAGCAGCTCAGCTCACACTGCAGCTTCGCTTGAAGGAGACTGTCAACACCTCTTCCCTCTGTCAGCCCCTGATTTTCACAAGACATGCCAGAGTTGACTCTTTTGGTGATTTTTGCTGTCCTGTCCACTCCAGATCAAGAGGTTCACCAGCTACACAGTGAGTCTGGCAGACAGAGGGACAAGCAGAAGGTGGACTTCCCAAACCTCATTTTCTTGGGAAAAATCTAATATATTTTCTTTACTAAAACTCCCAAAGTTGTTCCCACAAGTGCTAGTAACATTGACATTGTCACCTGATAGGGTTTTGAGGGCACTAATTGACCTTAATAGCCCTGACCAGACTCACCTGGGGGCTTCCACCCACATCCATGGGCCCTGGAGCATATTTAAGCTCTTCTCAGGGCTTTTATTCCATGTCTGAGATTTGGTGTAGGGGTGCTGGTCTCCAGCCTAGCCCCAAGTGTGCCTCTGCCTGGCTAATGACCCTGCTGGTCTGGATTTCAGCTTACAGACTGATGTCCTGGTCCTTGACCCTGTGTCATCACTATGGACCTGCTTGTTATTTTGTACTGAACCAAAGAGTTCAGAATCTTCAGTTTTTTAGAGAGAAGGTTATAATGGACATCAGGTTAGCCCCATGATTATCATCACAAGATACAAAGGCCGTATTTTCAACAACAAAAATAGATTAGCGAGTTGAGATGTTGCTATAGGATGTTTCATAAGAAAATGGGATAAGAACAGGCATCTCCCTGAAAGACCAGTGTGGATCTCTAGAACTGTAGCATTTGCTCCACTCCAGTCTACATGCAAGTAAATTATTTCTTAACTAAAAGCAACAGAATTTTTTATATTAATAACTCTGAAATTTCATCTGTGTCTACTGAAGCAATGAGTAATGGTGCATGTTCTGATACCTGGGTATAGTAACATTGCACACATCTGGGTGTCTTGGTGTGTTGTAACCCTATTGTTTTAGCACAGGTTCACTGTGCAATCTGAGAGTAGATAAAAAGGAGAGAGTTCCTGAAGAGAAGATGCTGTTCACTGTTCAGCTGCACTGGGAAGTGGTCTGCTAAAAACATATAGCACCGCACTCACTGTGGCAAAAATTTGAGGTTTGGGATGGGGTTTTTTACTAGCTGCATAATGGTTTCTTGGAGCAGGGAAGATGTGGTTTGGGTCTGAGAACTCCACTTCCCCAAGGGACATCTAGCCTAAGACCGACAAGTCAGAGACACTTTGGCATTAAGTTCAGGATGGGATCCCCATATATCAAACTTCAACTTGGGAAGGGTTTTGAGTTTAGCTCCTTAAAGGTGTAGCTGCAGACAAGGATTCCTGAGCTGCTCCCAAAAGACATCCAAAGGGGATTGCCTCTACATGTTGGACAGAGTGATGGAGTTGAAGTAGCTCAGCAAGTCCTCCATGGTGAAGTCCATGGCAATCCCTGAGCCTGCATAACAGCGTTGGATGAGATCCTCAAACTCTTGGTACTGACGTATGAACTCCTGCTCCATAGCATGCCATACCACCTAGGGAAAAACAGACCGTCAGCTCCCTTCATCAGCCTGTGACATACATGCTTTGCAGTCCTGAATCCCACAAAACATCACAGCATTACACCCAGATCACACGCCAATTACCGGCAAAAGATTTTCCTCCGGGGAGAGATACTTGTGGATTTTCCTGTAGAGGGTCTCAAGGGCTCTTTTTACTTCCTTGCCAGGGTATTTTTCAATGACCTTCCTCAGCTCCTGCTTGCTGTAGGCTAGCTGAAAGCTGACCTCTTCTTCTTTCACCCCTTGAGCCACACGGGCTTTCACCCCTTCGAAAAAGTGCTGGAAAGACAAGAAGACATTCACTGATGAACTGCCCTAAGGCAGACTCCTGTGTCAGAGCTGAAACCTGGCCACTTTCCTCAGTTCCCTTCCTATGTCTAAGTAAGTGGAAATTAAGTATTGGAGATTGCTCCAGGAAAGCAGGGCACAGGGAATTCCACAAGTTCTCTTCCCTCCCTGCTTGACAAGCAGCATCTCTAAGGGTTGCAGTACCATGGAGCAATGGAACTGCTGGAAAAATCACTCATGTTCCTTGGTGCTTCATATAGCTTTGGTCACTACAGACGGTTTGAAGCCAGAGATGGAGTTGGGGGACCCCAGAATCTGCAGAAGTGTAAAACAAAACTCAGGTTTTCTCAGTTCTTCCAGGAAAGGCAGTTCTGTAGGGAGGAGTTTTAAAAGGAGCACATGTCCCACCCCAAGCACAGGTTGCTTGAGAGCCCAGGGCTATGCCAACCCCAAGGGATACAGACCTCAGCTAGCTTTCAGAAAAGTACCAAGAGCAGTGTAGCTCCACAAAAAGCTCAGTGCCAACAAATACTTTTTTCTGCATGAGCTTTTCAGAATCTGTCAAGCTGGAAGGGACCTCAGGAGGTCTTTAGTTCATCCTCCTGCTCAAAGCAAGTTCAATACTGAATTCAAACAAGGGTACTTGAGGCATTTCTCAAGGTAGATCTTGAAAACCTTCAAGGATAGAGATGGCGCAACCTCTCTGGACAGACTGTTTCAGTGCTTTATTATGCTTATAGTCATTCTTGCCTTCTATCCAGCTGGAACCTTCTTTTTTACATTTTCTGACTGTTGTCTCTCATCATCCTGCTATGCACCTCAGTAATCTTCTAGGGAAGGTGGCTACTAAGTACCCCTGAAACTGTTTCTTTTCCAGGCTGACAGAGCCCAGCTCCTTCAGCTTCTCCTCACCATGTTGGTGGCCCTCCACTGGCCTCGATCAAGTTTAACAACACCTCTTGTCACATGTGTATGTGACTTACATTTCTATCTCTGCCACAGCTGGACATGGTATTCCACATCTGGTCTAATGAAGGCTGAAAAAAGAGAATAATCACTTCCTTAAACCTTCTGTCTACATTCCTGTTCATATAGCCCAATAATCTGTTTGCTGTCTTGGGTATTTCCACTGCAGTTTTGCTGTGAAGAAATACCCTAAATCCTAAGGATTTTCAGAGGGAAAGAGGTTCCTAAATGTATAAACTGTTTTCAAAAACAGAAATGGTCTCCTACATTACTTAGGCCCCTTTGCAACTTCTCTTGATGTTAGTGAATTGTGCTCAAACCTGAAGAGCTGTGTGGTGTTCTAGGGAAGGCCATGTCAGTACTCCAGAAACCCCTGAGCAGAATGATATCACTTTGCTTGTGAGCAATGAAATTATACTTTTCCTCACAGAGGAAGGGTTTGAAGTCATTAACATAGCAGGGCTGCAGGTAGCATGAGACACCGAGCTGATCTTCCAGTCAAGCCTACAAGATGTTTGACAGCAAAGACTGGAAACAAATTGAAAGTAACAGGCCCTATAAATAATTCAAGCTGATCTCAGTCTGTGAGACATTTTAGGCCAGTGAGAAGAGAGAAGGAGCAGAGCAAGGAGGGGTCTCAGGAGCAGCCATTGTCTCTGGAAGGAAGGGGGATGTCTGTTTGAATTTGCAAAGCCAGATGCTCTTAGCTCAGTTAACAAAGCAGCCGCTTGGGAAGCGTGAAACTGTGTTAGATGACTTAGCCTAGGCAGCCATGCAAAAAGAAACTAGCATCTGTCAGACGCAGGCACACAACCTGGAGCAGAGGTCCGAACAGGTCCTCATGCTGCTGCACAGAGGCTGAGTTGCAGAGCTGGTACCAGCATCTGAGCCCTGTTCTTGCTGGGGCTGTGCTGCATAGTGAAACCCACCAGTAAGTGGTCAGAGAAGGTGTGGGAGCATTGGGGATGTGACAACAAACTAATATAATCCCAGACTGGATTTGGGAAGGGCTGATTTGAACACCAGTTAATTCATAATTTTGGGAAGTGCAGTTGCCCTTTGAGACCCAGGCGAGGGTCAGTTTATCCTGTACTCACATTGAGCTTCTCCAGTGGCTGGCCCAGGTACTTGATGACGTATTTCTCCATGTGCTCACTATACCTTTGCTTGGCTTCTCTCTTCTTGCCCTCCAGGCAGTGGATCTTCTTTTGACACAGGAAGCAGTGAATGTGGTGGAAATTTTCCATCATGACCATATCTGTGTTCACCTTCAGGTTTGCTGAGGACAGACTATTGACTTAAAAGAAAGAAATAAATAAGGTATGGAGAGAAGACCCTGCAGGCTGGGTCAGGAGGGACATGAGATGCAGACACTGTCAGACTTTGGTCACCAGTGGAGAGTTTAACCATGAGCTTAGGTGAGCATCATCACAGGTTGTTCAGCTCTTCATCCACCTTGCCCTGCAGAGCCTTGGGGTCATGACATTTAATAACTGTTTACCCAAAAGGGTGCAAAGACATCCAAGTCCAGCCCTGTCCAAATCTATTTCTGACCTGGGCGCTAGAGCAGCACGTCAGCATGGCACACACTCAGCCTCCCAAGCGGAGGCACAGCTCACCATGCTGCCAGCCACTCGCCAGCTCGTCTGGAGAGGGCAAGAGCTTGAGTAGCTCATTGTGCATGCAGAACAGAGCAGGCCCTTCTCACTCAAGGCAGTAAACATGTCATTAGGCTGTCTCATTTGAACCGTCTGACTTCTTCCAGTACCAAAGGGAGTAACTATTCATAACACAAATACTGATCCCTGTTCATGAGCTAGGTTCCCTATCTCACCTGCTTCATTGTAAACATTGATGGAGCCTGGAAGGGGATGTGTTCATGGATTTATGAGCTGTTATTCAGTGGGTCACCCCAGGCTCATCTGCAGGTGGGAGCTGCCTCTCTATACCACCTTGTGATCTGTTGTTTGGAAACTTGGAGCTGTTACTTCTGCAGCCCCTCAGGTCCTCTCCAGGCTGGGGTGCAGGGTATCTCCACTGACAAATAGTTGTGGGCACCAGCTGGGACAAGACAGGGATCTACCAAAAGTTACCTGCCTTGCTCTCCCAATCTCTCTCTCCCTACCAATATGCCTTGGTGTTTTGGGAGAAGTTGCTCCTTGGCTGCCACTGCTCCCAACACCTCTGAGGTTGTAAGGAGTCTGATATGTAGGGAGGCGCTACTCCCTCCATAGTGGGAAAGGAGAGGTTGACATTAGATTCAAAGCTAAGGTTGACATTAGATTCAAAGTTAAGCACATGTGTCTCAGCCCTGTCACAACTGGGACCGTTCCAGTGTGGCAGACACCGTACACCTGGCATGCCACGCTCTCTGAATTTGTCTGATGTTCCCAGGCTCTTGCTGAGTGAAGGGAGTTTCAGCTCTCAGCAGTGCCCAGGATGCAGGTAGCCAGCACATACCCTGTTCTGGTGGTTCAGCTGATTGCTAGAAACTCTTGAAGCTGCAGCTATACATTTTCCTGTCTGATGCATCCAGTCACCAGCCTTTGTACTCACTGCTGCTGAAGACACTGACGGCCAGCCTGAGATGTGCTTTGTCCAGCTCCCCTCTCCGCCGAGCTGTCCTGAACACCTCCTCTGAGAAGCTCACAAACTCCTCAAAACGGCTCACAGAGGGCAGGATCCCACCTTTCATCTTGCTGGGCATCTTTGTCTCCTCAATCTCTTTGCACAAGGTCCCCTGGCAACAACACACAAGACGCGGCATTCTCAGATGTGACATGGCCCCAGCCTCATTTTATGGTGCACTAAGGCACAGGCCAAAAAACAAGCAAAGTAATCATTTGTGTGTACCACTTTCTCTATTTACAATATCTTCTATGGGAAGATATATGATCTTCTTTGTTTGAGGCTGGATGTGAATCTACGCTAGCTGCTCTCCTGGACCTGGTGTACCTGGTCTCCCAGGCTATGTGGTTCTTTGCCCAGACACAGCACTGCAATCTCCCCAGGCAGACACCCACAGCTCCTAGGACAGAGGTGTTCACCACTGCCACTTCATGCACTCCTCAGGCTGGTTTATGAGCAGACTTGCTGCTCCAGGTCTTAGCACAGACACAGCTGATGTCAACATGAGGCCTCAGTGGACTCAGGGACAGGTTTCTTGGCCAATTCTGATGGACTGTCACCCCCTCCCCTGCCACAATCCCCTCCCTGCTTCTTGGGCCTGGAGGCCAGCAGGAGAACAGGAGAGCCATCTGACATGCTGCCATCACTCCCACAGCCTCCCAGTACTCTACATGGGGGAAACCCCTTTGGTTTGGCCATCCTGGTAAGAGGAGGCACAGATGGCTCTTAGGTTTATTGTGTCCCACCTCCCTCACACAGACACAATCGTTGATGCCATGAGGGTCTAGTCCTCCCAAAACCAAAGAGTCCGATCCCTGTCTGATATAAACCAGTACTGTCTTGAGTGAAGATCACGTTAGAAGTTTAGGAGATTGTGATGGAGGTCAAACATCACTCAAGTCTACTTGGGCTTACTGCAACTGACACTCACAATGCATTTGTTGAAGCTGCTCTTGGCCAGGAGCAGCATGTTGCCCAGAACACTGTTGAGGAACGATGAGGGGAGAGCTGAGGAAGACCCCCACATCTCAAAGATGGAGTCATTCAAGGTAACCAGGACCTGCAAGCAGCCGAATGGGTGGGCCTTATTGCAAACATCTAGAAATCCTCTCAGCTCTGGTTCCAGGCAACTGAAGATCTCACTCAGCAGCCGGGTCGTAGGTTCTTCTAGTCTTAAAAAAAAAAAAAAAAGAAAAAAAAAGGTAAGCAATTAAATGGGGAAGGACACTGGCCCTGTGGCCAGCTGCAGAGGCAAGGACAAAGCTAAAGAAAGAATCAAAGCTGTCTGTATTGCAATGGAGCCTGTTTATGCTTGGGTCATCCTTCAACTCTACACCATCTTTGCTTGTAAAAGGACTTTGAAATGTCCTGTTTTGCCTGCCAAATGAAAAATTTTGGTGTTTTCATGCTGACATTTTTAATAAGATTTCTGTTCTACAGTATATTTTCACTTTATGACATTGCTAATAAGGAAATAAAACTGATCAAACCATAGGGGTTTCCATGAAACATAAACCTCGCTTTCTGATCCACCCTGAAGCAGAGCCGCTGTGCTGGGGAGAGGCAGAAACAGTAGGCTCTTTTCAGTCTCTCTGCGTGCCCAGCTATGATGCCTCCTGGGTTTTTGCTATCCAGGGTGCAAATCTGAGACCACTTAGTCGGCAGCAGGATGGTCAAGAGTGAAAAACAATCCTCCATCATTTCCTCAGGCAGTCCCTGTAGGACACTCCAGACCATGCCCCTGTCAGAACAGCCAGCTGTATCTCATCACCCACTTACTGACTCCGAGGCTTGGTGCAAGGAGGGTCTTCTGGAGATGTTGTGCTTTCTCCTTCCTTAGTGGCAGATGCCTGAAAGAAAGAATGGAATGGAAATTATGATTTGTCTCCCCTCCCGCAAAGAGAGAAAACTTGATATCTGAGTTTCTGCCACCTCATATTGGAGTTCTGTGTTTAATGCTTAGAGATCCTGTGATTTTGCTGGAGCCATCCATTAAGTTCAAGTCAATTCTCCTCTGTCATCAGAGGTCTTAAGCTTCCCCACTACTGACACCACTGACAGTTACTAGAGGACAAGAGCCCAGGAGAGCTCAGGTATCTGACGGAGGTAAGCAGCCACCCTACTGTGCCTGCAGAGGCTTGTATCAAGCTGGAGGGAGGACTGGCAAATGGGACTGGAGAGGACATAGTCCTCACGCTTACCTTCAGCACCTGCAGATCTGCAGCGTCGTGGCTTAGCTGGAAGAATTTCTCAATGAACTGCTGCTCCACAGTGCAAAGGGGTTGCAGCTCTCTCAGCACCTGCTCCAACATCTGCTTAGAAACCATCGGGCATGTTAGAAATGCCTTCTAGCACACACTGAGGACACTGGAGTAGATGTCCATGTCCACCTAAAGTGAAATCTAAGCCAGGTCAGCCATGTAGAGCATTTCTGCTTCTGTTCCAGGGACACAGCACTAGAGAAAGGACCATGGGATGGGCTGCAGCACCGGCACAGTCACTGTGGGACACTAACCCTTTAGAAAACCTCAGCTCCTTACCTTGATGACATTGCCTTTGTCTGGTGTGTCCTCCTGGCCTTCTCTGCTCCCAGGGAGACTCCATCGAGACTGCTGCCTGCTCCCCATCGCCATCGGCTTCTCTAAACTTTCCTGAAGACCTGCATAGTATGTTGGTAGGTGATTAGACATCTCCATCCCTCTTGTCCTCTCCAGCTCCTTTCATCATTTTAACAGATTTAAATGTCTCTTTTTATGTCTGATCTTATGCATGAATTGGCCTTTTCCTGTTGGATTCAGATATATGGGGGATGCAGGTTTTGCTCTCATTTTTTAATCTGCCTTCTCACCTGCTGCACTCTCTTTTTTATTACTTTTTTTTTATTTCACTGTCTGTGATGCTTACCCCTTTGCATCTAGTGCTTAATACTAACTCTTAAGGACTGAGGAGGGAAAAAATCTAGGTGATAAGAGCATAAATCAGCAGAAATGCCTGCAAGTTTCAGGAAAAATATTTGTTGCTTAGTTTTGATAGTAAATTGCCATAAAACAATACCCAGGCAGGGGGGAAGGTTGGCTTTTTTCAAAAACTAGCCTTTTAAAATTATAAACATTCACCTGGAAATTAATATACTTTTCAAATATTACCATTTTTTACCACAGTGTTTTCACTGAGTGCTTGGCTTAAGTGGAAAAGTTGAAAAATTTCTTTGAAATGTGCATTAAAAAAATACTGTTATACTCACAGTAGGGAAACATCCATATCATTTTCTAATTAATTCTAAAAATTTATATCATTCCACTAATCCCAGAGGTCCTGGGTGAGTCAGGCCAGCTCTCTGTTTCTCATAACATCCAAAATATCCTTGTTTGATCCACTACCTGCAGGGCTTTTACCTTTGGAAAGGATTTGTCAGATGCCCTACATGTGGAGCTGGGATGAGAAATGACAGACAGCCCTGATGGCGACCTCAGCCTTGCTAAAACCATGGAGAAAATTAATGAGCTGCTTCATAACCTTTTTCCCACCCTTATGCAACGGGTGACGATAATTTCACTTGCTGGGAAGTGGCAAAACCAGGAAAAGATTATCTCCCCACAGCAAACAGGAAAGAATTTTACGAGCCTGTAAATTTTAATGTGGAAAGGGGAATAAGAAAATGAGGAGAAAAGACTTAATTATTGGCTCATAATTAATTATAAACAGCTTGGGTTTTGCCTTCTAAACTCTCCCGTAATACTGAAACAAGGCAATAAATCATCAGGTGGTATATTTAGAAGCAATTGACATAAATAATCCTTTATGAGGGCAGGGAATCAACCCTAAAAATTCACTGCCAGGGTAATCAGTAGAAAGAAAGAGGTACGGAGAGCTAGAGCAAGCCTGGGATATTTTAAAGCAAGGATGAGGGATGTTATCAGGCAAGTGTCCTTGCAGCCTGGGCTTTCATCCATGCAGCAGCTCACCCCAACGAGCAGCTGAGCAGGTGAAACGTCAGGGAAGACCTTGGATGAGGTTCCCGCAGAACTTCATCAAAGCCAAACCTTCCCTGCAAAACAGGCTGAGGCCAACCAATTTTGCAGAAAATATTTCAGCAGGAGTCTCTGAAGGTCCCCAGGAGCTGGGGGAAACTGTGCTTACGTTCAGTGCCCACTGCTGCCAAGCTCCTGCAGAAGGCCATGTGCATGCATGGCCAGGGTGCTGCCAACCCTGCATTATGTCCCTGAGCCAAGGAGAGGTCAGCTTCAGCTCTGGAGGGAGGTGATGCGAGAGGAGATGTGCTGCTCTCCCTCCTACTTTGTCCCCAGGATGTCCAGAGGTGGACAGACAAATCTCAGTTGGTAGCACTGCCAGCCCTGAGGAAGGTGCCTTTCTGCAGCGTGGCTGGCAGAAGCGCTGTGGATACAACTTTCTAAAAATTCCCCCTATCACTAATTGCAGTCTGCAGTGACATGGTGTGCTGCTCACATTAATGATGGGCTGAGCATCCCCAACCAAGCCTGGGCCTTCCTACCTGTCCCAGACCTCTTCTCACCACAGGGAGCAAAGCACGGTGCCAGCACACCCCAGCACCCACAAAACCAGTTTCATCTTGTCCTGGACATGGGAGCAACACCAGCAACAGGCAGACACCTCTGGGTGATTTATAACAGTGCAATAACAGGCTTGTAGCCATCAAGGTGTCCTTCTAGTGCTGCAATGGTTTTCGCAGACACTGGATTTTCTCCTGGGATTTTAATTATTCCCATTTTATGGGACTCACATAGGCATTAAAGACAGACAAAGTACTGAAAGGAAATCACTGGTTTAACATTTACCAAAAGGGGATCAGGCAGACTGGCTGCAACACATGCCCTACACTATCTATTTTTTTATTTAACAAGTCCATTTTCATAAAGGTCCTCATTAATAGCCGTCTCTGCTCCTGCAATATCCCCCATTTTAATGGCTTTCTGAGCAGACCCAGCTGTTCTGTGGAGGAGACAAACTTAGGTGTTTTTATTTTCTATCACCCAGCAGAATTAAAGTCCCTTGCTCAGAGCCCATCAATCACTTTTCAAATAGGAACCAAGGCCTCTTTATCCTATACACAATCTTTGTTATTTCCTTCTGTTTGAATAAAAGCAATCACCCTTCTTCAGGAAATAGTGCTTGATCACATTATCTTATAAACCACAGATTGGAATTTGCTTCCCCACTGCTAATTCCCCAGGCTTGCTTGCTGTCAGTAAATTCATTACCTCTTATCAGGAATTCCTATTTTTAAGAAAGAAAGAGCACATTTCCCCAGGAAAAGCTGTGTCCAGGCATGGAGGAGAGGGGTGTGTGAGAGGAATGTTACCTTTTTTAACTATTTGTTTTACCCAGTGTGGCAGGTGAGGCAAACCATATGTCCCTCTCTGTCAGAGCTGAGTGTAGGAGCTGTATGGTGAGCCAGTCCCCGTGCGAGCGAGGCATAAGAGCTGGAAGCTGGAATCAAATTGGTCCTGACCAATTATCTCATTACAGCGACTGATTTATTTGTGCATGCACCCCTTCTTCCAAGGAGGGTGGGCAGTGTTGGACACTCATAAGGACAAGACCCAGCACCGGCTGTGTGGCAGCAGGGGGATGGCAAAGTAAGCGAGCCATGGAGAGCTACACGAACTGGCCGTGTCCTGTCCCAGTATGATACCACCAGCTCTGACAGCCGCCCTGGGGAGAGCTTTCCTCAGTCACTACATCTCTGGTGAGCTGAAAGGAAGCATGGGAACAGTCCTCTACTTGGGGCCCTCCACCTGGGCCAATACACCCTCACGAGGTGTCATCATCAGCCCATCATTGTGTGCTTGAACATAGGCGTCCTCCCTGGTGTCCAGATTGCAGCAGCAGGAACTGCCAAAATGTTCAAAGGGTGGGTAGCCCAGAGCCAACAAGTGATGCATCAAGTGCTCCAGCCCTGCTGTGTCCCTGGCACCTCTGAGGAGGGCGGAGGACATTCAGGGAGAAAACGTGTGTTGTAACACCCCCACGGGAGAAGTGTCTTCCTATATAGTTCTCGTGAAATTATATCCTTTTTCAGAAAGTCCATATCTCAGAATTATCCTGCAATTATTATTACCACCTCATTCTATTTTCCTGTTATCTGCTTGCTATAGGCTTTCCTGAGTCCTCCAGCATCAGTGACAGCTTGTAGCAACAAGTACAGCAGGTTAATGGCATTACACACAAGTTATTTGCCTGTTACCTTGTTTTCAAATTACAAGGAGAGTAATAATGTCCTGCTGACTTTCCCTACACAACTTATTTTTTGATCTTTTTTATCATGTCACTACTTTTCTGCTGGAACTAGCAGAGATTTTGATCCCCATTTTTCCCTCTCTTGGCTCCATAGTTTGGCAAATCATTCTGACATGGAAAAATGTGTTTCTGGTGACTATAAAAATATTTTCTGGAGGTGTTCACTTTCTTCATTTCTAGCAAAAATTCAAAAAGGAATATTCTAATTAAGTATCTGAGCTTCTACTGTCTCTTCCTTCAAAGGGGATAAATTTTTGAAAATGACAAATAGTGGGGAGAAAAAGCCCAAGCTTTTTTCTTTTTCCACTCCTTTCCAGTGACAAAAGACTATTTAAGTGAAATTTTCTTTCTTTCTTTTCAGGACTTGGGTGCTCTGTTGCATGTACACTGCCAGCACTGTCTGTCCTGGTTTGGTCCCGTGGTCTTGAGGTCCCCTGTTTTCCTGGTATGTGTGGCTGAGTGTCTTTCCCAGGGGAACTGGCACTGGGCGGGGAGGAGCTGGAAGCGGTGGTGGGTGTGTTGAGATACAGCTGTGATGCACACCCAAAACCAGGAGCTGAGACATGCACCTGTGTCCCTCTCCTCAGGCACAGCTGCCAGCATCTGGGAGTTGCAGTCTGCTGCTGTTGGCCCACCCTGGACTGGGACTGACTGAGGCAGTACTGGGAGTGCAGTAAGGGGATGAGCAGACCCAGCACTCAGGTCCACTTGTGCTTCTCAGTGCTGTGCTCCTTCACTTCTGTGAGGTGGGAACTGCTGTAGCTGCCGTGATGCAGAACAAAGTGATGCTGAGTGCTCCCACCCAGAGTGATATAGGGCCAGGCAACAGTACAAAACTTGGGACACGGAGGAAGCTTCTTCTGTCACCTCAGCATGGGAAACACTGCCAGCAGAAGCAATGTCCTGTTCCCACTCATGTGCAAGTTGCTGCTAGCATAGGCTTTCTCTGTCCCTTCTTGAGACTCACCAGATTCTTCACAGATCCACTGAGCAGGAAGGAGATTACAGCAAAACACGCAGATATTCGCCCTTCCCTTTATGGCCAATTCTGAAACTGAGGGAAAGGGCCCTGGAAGGCTACAGAAGTGGAAATCACGTGCAGTGATCTGATCCTGCAGCCTCAGGGTAGCTCCCTCCAGATGCCCATGGCCCAGGCTCCCTAACAATCCCTTGTACCCCACAAGAATGTCATGGACTTCATCCCAGAAGACAAAGGTTGGGCAAATATCAGGGCAGTTGGGTCAGCTGGACAGAGGCTGTTGGTACAATCATTGCTGTGGGGTCAGCACAGCAAGTACAGAAAGGCAGAGCCCTTCACCACGTTCCTACTGCCACCAGCCTCATTTCCTTCCCTAGGCTTTGTCCTCTGGCTCTGGGGTCTGGACACAAGTGATTAAGTAGGTGCAGAGCTGGAAGAAGCTGGGCTCGCACTCTGATAGACTAAACACACCATGTGAAGTGGTTTCTGACATTCAAGCTGGGCCAAGCTGGCATGGAACTTTCCATTACAGTGCTTTGTTTTGCTGAAGGAAAATGTGACTTCTGCACAATCAGAAACTTCCAGAGGAGACAGATCAGTTTCTCTTTTTATCTTCAGAAACACCTGACTGGAATATTTTGAGTCAGATGCGGTGATTTCTGTTGAAATGATCACCTTGGGACAACACAGCCCCACAGTCAGCTCACTATGAAATCATTCTGCTCTCACAAATATTGCTATGAATACACTCGTGTCTTCAGGGACAGGCTTGGTGCCATCTCTTTACAGGGAAAAGAGTTTCTGAGGAGTCTGTGACCAGCTCCGCTTGCAGGAAATATGGACCAGGCATTAGCCAGGCAGTCCCACATCCCCATCTCTTACAGCTCCTCAGGACACAATCTCAGCCACCCATGCATCAGTTCTGAGTCCTGCAGAGGGAAGGTACACACAAGCTACAGCTCTGACAAGCAGCTAAACAAAACTGAATACACAGAGCCAAGGCTCACCCAAACACTGCCTGGTGTAAAGCAGAGTCAGCTTTGTCACGTGCTGCCAACTGCAGACAAAGTCCATGGAGGAGAAAGTAAATTCATGGCACAAAATCTGGGGAAGACACCTGTGATAGAGGATGATTACTGTGTTCCCTACTTGCAAATAAATCACTGCTCAGCAGCACAAAGGTCATATTTGCAAATCACTCACTTCCTTTTCTTCTTCCTAACAAGAAGGTTTTGGCTTGTTCAAAAAAGGCTTTGATTTCCCGGTCATAGAGTCTGCTGAGCTTCTGGGCATAAACCTGGAAAGTAGAGAAACAGCCAGATGAAAGCAAAAAGACCAAATTTTATCATTTCAGACCTTTTCCTTCAACACAATGTCTACCACTGATTCCCAGACTGCTTTCTGTCAAGCACAGTGGCCCAACATCATGTGGCCAAGTTGGCTAGGTGCTCTCCTAGAAGGGCCAAATGCTGGAAGCTTGTGGGTGGTATGGGTCTGGTGAAACCAAGCTCTCATCATGAATTAACTAGTTTGACTAATCTGTTCCTGGCGAATGGTTTGCAATATTTGTTCAGGATTTCAGCCATACCTTGGGGAGATCACAGAACAGAACTGGGTTGGCATTCCTCAGCCAGGCCATGAGCGGGGTATAGGGCACCAGTTCCTCATGGTGGAGTCCATGGCTTGGTGCAGATAGCTTGTCAATAGGCTGACCAAGAGCAGAGACCTGAGCATTCCCCTAAAGCAGCAGAAACAGCAGAAAGAGTCAAATAAAACATATCCTTGAAAAGTTCTGTGAAATAATTGCTTCATAATTGCCCTTGAATTTCCAGTTCTGAATATGTTGGATTTAAAGGGCAAAGCGGAGCATGCATGATCACTTTGAACTCTAGCTTTAATCCCATGTCCTGGGAACAATTCTGAGCCCAGAGGAATGAGCTGGCCCATCAGTAATATGTGGGATACTCCAGCTAAGCACAGCGGTCAGGAGAAGACACAGATGAAAAGCTCATTTTTTGGGAGCATGCTGGAATTGTCCCTCCAAGCACTGAGAGGTGGCTATGCCTCAGGGGGGTGGGATGCAGTGGAGAGGAAGGATGCTTCATAGTTGATGCAGCCCATCTGCCAGGGTCTGGCAGAGGTGGGACACCGCACCCACAGAGTCAGTTGTGTAGGTGGGACAGGAGCTCAGCAGGTTCAGAGCAGGTGCTGGTGGAGCAGCTTGCTCAGGGCTGTGTCCAGTCGAGGTCTGAAAATCTCCAAGGATGGAGATCCCACAGTTCTCTCGCAGTTCCCTGTTAGTCACATCCCTTCCCAGAGTCAATGCTTGAAAGTAAATGCTAAAGATTTAAGAAAATAACGCAAGGATTTGTGAGTTTCTCCTTTTCTCTTCATTAAATGAAATCTAGAAGAGTAACATTTTCCTTTCTGATTTCTGCCCACAGAGATATTGTCCACCATATCTTTTAAATTGCAAGACAAGCACTTGAAAATGTTAATCAAAGGATCAAAGGATTGGCTTTTATCCTGGGATTTTGTGTTACAGACGAACAACCACCCTCCCCAAAGTTAAACAAGAAAATCTAAAGCAAAACTCTTCAGGCCTAAGCAGTCTTTAAAATGACCAGAGGATTAATGACTATCACAGGAGGGAACCTGATAGCCTGATAGACACAGAATTGTGCTGAATTTCTTCTACATGCCTGCAAAACTAACCAGAGGGCTAGGAGGCAATGGCAAGGTGAAGGTATGTAAAAGACCTCTTTGGGGAGACACTTTTGGAAAATCCTCTTACGGTGGCATCCCCTATACTGCTGGTACCATTTTACCAGAATATTCAAATCTGTCAGGATTTTGAGCTGCCACGTGAAGAACAAAGCCCACCTGCAGCTCGAAGATGCTTGTAATGTGACTGATGAAAGAGCTTTCGAAGTTCTGCTTAAGTGTTTCAAACATGATCAGTTGCTCAGCCACAGACTGCAGTTTCCGGTAACCTTGAGGAAAAAAAAGAGAGGCTATCATGATACTGAGTGGCACAAGCCGTGGTGGCTGAGGACCAGCATTGCTCATCACACTGGAAAATAAGACAGGTCTTCAAGGAGTAACTTCTGGGGTAAATACTACCATGCAAAAGCCAACAAAGGGGAAAAGATTTGCTGTGTTACCAAGCAAATACAGACAGGGAGGGAGTTTAAAGTAAAAAACCAAATAATTGCAAAGCATCCGTCACTCTGACCGTGGCCAAGGACAAACACCCAGTCTCTTCATAAGGAAAACATGGGGTTTCATGCCAGGATCAAGTCCCTGTACACCAGCAGGTCTCCAGCAACACCCACAGTGGATACTGCTAAAATGAATTATCATTTTTCCATGCTCAAGTACAGACAACTGGGTTGCCCCAAGAGATCACAATTTCTAAACATGCCTTTCCACCAGTTCCTTTCCAAACTATAAGAGGTGTTGTATACAGATGGCAGACCACAATGTCTTATATCCAGGTATTTAGAAGAATTGTATACATGCTTGCCATAAGCCTGCCTCGACTCTAATGTAAACTGGGCCAGCCGGTGCCTGAGTCCAGAGGTGCCTGCAGACCTGCCTGTGGTGTGTGGATGCCCCAGCTTGGCCATTTGCAGCATGAATTGGATTTCTCTAGGAACGGAGCCAATCACCTCCCCAGCAACTTTTCTCCATGGATGTTCAGGGGTAATGTTACATTGGCTTTCCCAGCCCTGCTTGAGTGTGCTCCTAGGTGAAGCTGCTAGGCCTTTGAAAGCATCAGCAATATCTCCAGAAGAAAGCCTGTTTCCCCAGCTCACAGCTTCAGGTGCACTGCAGGGAAATAGTGTTTGTAGCTCTGCACCTTACACCCCAGGTGCCCCTTGGTCAGTGCTGCTACTTAGCTTCCCAAATACATGCCTGCCTTCTATTTCTTTCCTACTTTGCCCAGGCAGCCTGCAGGGCTGCCCAGCAAGTGTGTGAGCTAATTTCTGGGATCACCCCCTGAAGCTTCAGCGGTTCAGGGGCATCTGCAGAGGATGGACAGAACAAAGTGGTGCTGGGTGTGCAGCACAGGTTGTGGATGAGATAGTGGCTCTGCTGTCTGCAGACATAAATCTCTGCTCTCTACTCACCGGGCTGTACCTGGATGTTCATGCAGGCAGATAAAGCTTCTGCTGCAGCAATGCAGGCTTTCACTCTGCTGGGACTGGAAAGATCTGCCTGGCTCAGGGCATCACAGTGTTCCCTGCTGAGGCTGAGGTGGGTCTAAAAAGAAAGGCAGAAGAGAACAGGTACAAGCACAGCCAGCTTCTCATCCCTTCTCATCCCACCCAGAAGGCTGCTGGCTTGAAATAGCCAAGTGCTACCTTCAGCTGCCAGGCTGCATGTGTCCCTCAAGAAGACCATGCTGCTCTATCCCCACCAAAAACAAAGATCTGCACAGTAGCAACTGCAGCTGTCACCACAGAAGACCTGGCAAACCTCAGCATAAGTTTGCAAAGGACTGGCACCTCTGGGATCTCTCCTGGCAACAAAGTGGTGGGGAAGAGAAAGAAAAAGCTAAGGAAACTGCAACTTGAGTTACTCAGAACTGAAAAGGTCAATGGCATAGAGGTAAGCAGTGGAAGTGAGGATTAGCTGTGCTATTACAGCACAGTTCTTGCATTTATGGCATGTTATGTTTGTAAATAATTTGCTTTCCCATATTTTCAGAGCTCATCAACAGTCTTTCCACTGGCTGTGCTGTCCCCTGCCCCAGTGTCTCTGTGGCTACGAGGTGCTGCAAAGAAAAGCTCCTTACTCCACAATGGGTGCGGAGACAGGCTGATGTGCACAAAGTCCACAGCTGATGGCAGATATTGACTTAACAGTTGTTACCTTCAAGGGTGGGAAAAAGAAAAAAAAAAAATAAAAAAGAAAGCAAAGGAGAGAAGAGGAATGGGCAAACTCCCATCAGTGGGAAGTGGAAAGAGATGCAACAGGGTCCCTGGACAAGCAGCCTCTCCAGGGCAACAGGGAGTCTCCAGAATGCTTTTCTGATGGTAGATGTATAGTTTGCCTCCGTACCCACTCAAAGTCCCCAGAGGTATCTCTGCCTGTGAGGTTATCGGTGCTGATGGGAGCACGATTTGACCAGGGGTGGGTGCTTCATTCTCTGGCTCTAATTGTTTGTTAAGTACTGTGTTTGCATATTCCTGGGTTATGATTACTGGCTACTGAAATGACTATTATCTACTAATGAGAGCTGGTTTTCCCTAGTACAAAGATATAAACTGAAAGCTACTAAGTGAAGGGAAGAAGAAAGCAGCTACCCTCAGTGGCAATTGCTTCCCACAAAACAGACATAGGTATGTCTCAAACTTGAAAACACAAGGCTGGAAGGATTACAGTGCTTTGGATGCAAGGGTAAAAACACTGCTCCAGCAGCCTCTGAGCATGTAAGAAGGTCCCAAAGCTGACAGTGAAAGGCAAACCACAGCATCCCAAGTGAAATGCTACAGAGCATTCAGAAGGTCCTTGGCATTACATAATTTGAGGCTCATCTTGACCATGAAAAGAACTCTTAGGGACCCCTCTTACAGCCCTGGACCACAGTGAGGGTACTGCTGGTCTACCTGTAGTCCATCCCAGCTGTGTGGTCATCATTATATTATCAAGACAACAAAGTCCCTCATTTCTAGGCCAGAGAAGCTCTGTAGCCTTTGCAGACAGATAACAGTTTTCAGAGTGTTTGAGGCTCACTGAATGTTTTTTCTAATACATTCAACAGGCTGAAGATTTATGTCTTTGCAAATCTACACACCGTGAGAAAGAGGATCTCATCCATCAGCCTTGTCTTGTTGGAAATGATGCAATGTAGCAAGGAGTTTTCCTGGTGGATGTGGTCCATCTGCTGCTTCACACTTCCCAGTAACTCATCATAGATCTGCAAGGTCTCCTCCACTCTGGCCACCTCTACCAGGGCCTCATCAATGGAGCTCATCAGCTGTGTCACCTGCTTCTCAGAAGATATAATGGCTCTAAGGTTGGCCTGTGAAATGGAGAAACAGACGTCTTCAGCACTGTAGCAGGGACTGATCATCACCATCTCAGAGTCAAATATCCTCACCTTCACTGTCCCAAGTCAAAGCAGAGACCCTGTCATTATAACATGCAAGATACTGTTATAATTGCAGCTGTCCTGCATCACTACCTGCACAAGGTCGATGTCTTGTCTTTGCACTTGGCTCAACTTTACATCAGCAACCATCTGCAAGTCCCAGGTACCAAGGCAGAACAAAACCCCTCCCTGAGCAAGGTGTACGCTCAGAGGACTTTCATCTGTCACAGCAAAGAGGTTACTGTGGAGTCGCCGGGCAAATCCGACCATGAGCAGAGTACAGTCTGTAGGTTTGGAGAGGGTACCAAGCCCTGCTGGTTTCTGCACCCCAGTTTTCCCTCTGTGCACTAGAAAAGTCCCAAATGGACACTGCATGGAGTCTCCAACCCTCTATCGCCAGAACTGGTGAAGTCCCCTGAGGACTTGAGTGTCCATCCCACACTGTTTGTAAGGAAACATGCCAGCTTTGAGGTACTGGCCATTTCTGGCTGGTTCTAACACATTTATGTAGGCTATGGCCAAGCCAACTGCCTGTCGCAGCATGTTTAGCACAGCTCCGGGCATTGCCACTGCTGCCAGGGTGTTACCCAGCTGAGCTGCTCTGGCAGTGGAATTAATAAACAGTTAAATCGTGCATGAAACATGCACATATATATGTCTCTAATATGGAAAATGAAGGCACAATTTGCCTAGGGAGGTCTCAGGCATTTGTTTTGATGGGTGGTAGAGATATAACGGCGTGTTAATCGCTGCTGACAAGCTCTGCTAGAGATTAACTGCTTCCAAATGTTAATTGTATCATTTTCAGGGCCTATGTACCATGCGGGATATCAAAGAAAGCAATCAATAGACAGGGGCCTGGGAGGCGTGAGTCTTCCAGACTGCTATTTTTCTCTCCATCAATAAAGCTTTTAAAGAAGTTTGTCTTTTCTGATATCTGAATTATCTGATGTCTTTTTCATTAAAGGAAGAACAACAGAAGCATATGCACCTCCCAGTATGCCCCACACTCAGCTCACCAGTAGGAAACAATAGGAGGAAGAGAAGCAAAGTCTTGTCAACCCAAGTCAGGTTACCGTGGCTTGGACCTACCCTGCGCTCTGAATTAAGAATGTGTCTGAAAGCACAGCCGATGCCAGGCATCTACAATCCCTGTGTTAAGGACCTTCTTTTCTTCAAGCTCCACTTGCACTGCTACTGGGATAAAGATGAGCTGCGCAGAGGTGCTCCTGAAATGTGTGAGAGCCAGTTTGCAGCACACACCTGGACCAAGCAGCTTCGGTCCCACTGGCAAAGCATGGATCACACTCTCCTGTTACAAATGTAGTGTCGTTTTAGGAAAGTGTGGAGAAAGGACTGTGGGGAATGGCTTCAGATGTACACAGATCCGCAAAGGATCTGGAAAGGTCAGAGGAATTCTGTAGAAAAGAAGAGCCTGATATCATAGCAAACACAGCAAAGCATCTCTATCAAAGGGTAGAGATGAAACTACCCCACTGCAAAGTGATGCAGCTTTCCCATGGAGAGCCCAGTGATGGCAGGGAAGAAGGAAGTTTCACTTGCCAGCAGGCTCAGCAGCTGGATTTAAAGTGGGGCTTGCTAACACACGCAGATGCTTACCTCCAGAAGCACCAACAATGCTACATGAATGCTCCTTTCGCCTGGAGCCCAACCAGCCTACACAGGCAGGCACAAGGGACCTGGGCAGGAGCAAACAGCCTCGCTCCCAGACTGCTGCTTTCCAGCCGCACACCAGGGACCCCAGCCCATGGCTATGGGCTCTGCACGGAGCTTCACATTTTATTAAATGCTCATAAATTACAGCCATAAACCTCCTGCAAGCCTGTCACTGCTTCAACTACAGATTGTCTTATTAGAGCTTAACAGACCCATGGGGGTTTGCCCAGAGCAAAGCATCACTGGTGACTCTGGCAGGGCAGCTGCTGGCAGAAAGGCCTCTCCAGAGAATCGCCTCTCGGGTAAGGGTAATAACTCTCCTGCTGAAGGTAGTACAAAGCTGCCAGGAGATGCCTGAGTTTCAGCAGGTGCTGGGATCCTGCAAGTACATAGGAATACCAATGTAAAAATCAGAACTTGCCACCTCCCAGGTGCCCTGACTGTGCTTTCCTTCCCTCCAAAGCAGATAAGCAGTTGCTTACTGTTGGTGCTGTGTTTCGTGATCCCCAGAAGAGATGGTTTAGCAGAGGGTGATTACTATTGTAAGAGGAGGACAAGGTGTTATCACTGGGATGCAGGAAAAAACATTTAAATATATGCATGTGCTAGTCTAACTTGCTGGTATTAATAACACTTAATATAATCGATTAAACCTTAGAAATAGAAACATCTCATTAATTAATTCCTATTAGCAATAAGTGACATTTTTCATTAGAGGGTATTAAAATAATATATTCAACAGCGCTTTTCATCACAAAGATCTTAACAGATATTTATTAGTTACTCTCATAGGGTGTTTTATAGCTGGGAAACAGAGTAACAAAGTGCCTGTACAACTTGCCAAGAGCAAGCAGGAGCAGACCTCAGGAGTTTGGTCTTCCAGATTAACTACTAAGTTTCCAAATGCAGTAAGTCATATATATAAAAACACAAATTGGGAATCAGCAAATACTGAACCTGAAGGTTGAATTTAGGGTTTGTGGTTTCAGGTATGTTTTAGGATATTTCTTTTGGCTTATTTTTTTCCCTTTGTTCTTCAGTTACCTACCCATAAAATCGTAGCACCAGATATATTAGCATAAGATAAATGTTTGAAGCAGCTATCTCATTATGTTTCTCCAGCACTCAAAGAAATTATCCTCTGCAGAAATGCAATAAAATACAGAAACTCTAATAAAGTAAATAAAGCTCACTAGTCTGAAAATAATGTGTGCCTTCTCCACTGGCCCTTTCTACTACAGTTTATCTTTTACTTTTTATCTCCTTTCAGCTCTGTTCTTCCCTCTTTCTCCCAACTGCTGGTTTTCTTTCTGTAGGGATCATTGTTGGCCCTTTATTTTCTTCCAGGTATCCCTGCCTGTCAGCCCACCCTTTGTGCTCTTCATCACCCCCCACTTTTTACATGCACTTTCATCCCTTCCCTCCTTACTCAGCAGCCTTTATCCTTCCTACCCAACTTGCCTCTATTCTCCCCTTCCCAAGGTAACTAATGTGCTTGTGCTCAAGTTAAAAAAAAACCAAACCAAACCAAAACCAAAAAAACCCCCAAACAACTGAAATAACAGGAATTTTTGATCTGTGATAGCCCTCATGGCAACGTGTCAGGACCCATCCCCACTGCTTCTGTCTGTGGATTTGGCAGGAGCCTGGGGAGCAATCAGTGGCCCAAGGTGTCTGGCAGGCTAACCCTCCCTGTGAGACACCCAGCCATGTTTCCCCTTGAAAACATGAAGAAGGATTTGTTGTTAACCACATTTTCCCCTTGGGACAGTTCCTGTAAATCATTTCCAGATGAGGTTAAGGCTGTGGGACTGCTCAAGATTGCTGCTGACCACTGATCTGGCTGAAGGCACAGCTTGTGGACCTAGCAGTAGGAGCCAGAGGCAATGCCCTAAGACAAATTTCTTCTGCACAGGTGGCAACAGAAACGATGGTCCTAATTCACACTGCGTGGGACACAGAGACCTTCTGGACAATGCAAAGGAGAACCTAGATGTCCCCGGTCTCATCCACGTCCCTCAGCCAGCCCCAGAGCACCCCACTTCAATTTGCCCTGTAGTTAGGCCCTTACAGTCAGTCTCTTACCCATCCCTGCACTGCCCCCAGAAATTATAATCTGTTGTCCATGTGCAGCTGGGGTCCGTATCCTTCCCTGCAACTGGGTCTGTGCCACTATTTTGGTTTACTCCTTTGCAAAACTGGGCTTCATCTGCCTCGAGTTGGTGAGTCATTGTGTTCATCGGAGAGACACCACCCAAACCAATGTCTAAGGGTGGTTAAGCTCAGCATAAACAGATATTTGGTGCCTGGTTGCCAGGCTGCAGCTACTTGTTTAGCCCCTGCAAGGGACAGGCAGCTCCAGTACAGTGCACAGTGGGATGAACACTGACCCTCAAGAGGGGACCAGCAACGTCCTCCCGACTTGCATGTGAGATGCCTTTTGAGCTGAAGTAGCACAACACCAAGATGACTTTCTCTCCAGTCAAGTGCTCACAACAAACGAAGGAGCTGCCGATACCCAGAGGCTCAGTCCAGTGCCCTCCATGCCAGCCACCTTCTTTTCAGTTGAGTCACAGCCCTTGGCACCCTTACCTCATCCAACACATGGAGATCATTGCTCAGCTGCTCTGCAAAGGCCACAGAGTTGTTCACAAGGGGCTCGTACTCCTCCATCAGCTTCAACACATCAGCAGCTTCCTTTGGTGTCATCTCCTGGTACACACTGAGCTCCTCCTGGCTCTCAGCTTCCACAGTGTCCTTCCTGTCTTCTTGAGGCCTTTGTCTCCCTGCATGGGCAAGATGAGATGTAGAGATGGCCAAAGCCTTCTAGCTATGTCATTTTATTAGCTCTGCTAATATTAGCCCCAGGGGTCCCATTGAGTCCAAGTGACATGAGTCCAGTGGTCTCAGTCTGTTGGTCAGTTAGAATAAGATCACAGCATAGAGCAAAGAAAGGTGCACATGGGATAAAGGGTCAGTTTTGTAAGAGGGACAAAATGGACATTTGAAATTTAATTTGAGCTCTGGTTGCGTTTTTGTTTGCTAACCTCTGTGGGACTGTATGTTGGGGAATGTTGATATGTTTGTTGTACAAAGCTGAGACAAATTTCAGAGATTAACAGGCTTCCTCTGACCAAAAATACTGATAGTCATGTGTTGTAGAGTAAAATATATTTTTATATCCATATATATCTGTATTTCTTGATATACTGCTGGGGAATGTTACCAGGCAGGCAACCAGTCTCCCCCTGGCCTATCAGGACCAACACTTTAATGCTCACCTGCCACAACTCAGAGTGCAGATAATGTCTCTGGAGATAAGATAAACTGCCCATCTATTTTTCTTCCCAGCATAATACTGTGTCTCCACAGCAAGGGTCAGTGGATAAATCAGGCGTCTGTGCCTCCAGATACAAAAACATGGATTCTCCTGTTTCCATCTCACTGGTGCCCACCTCTCCCATCATCTGCATTCACTGTTTGAAATTTATTCACCTCCTGTTCCTAAAGTGATGATACTGATGATGCAAAAAACCCAAACCACTTCAAGTGTGACAAGGAAACTAATTACCTTCCACTGCACAGGAGGGGACATTCACAAATGTGATAGAGCTGGCGAAGAAGCGGTGGTTCAGCTTCCACAAGCATCTGATAAAGGTTTTCTTCTCCTCAAAGCTGCTAGCAGTCCACTTGTAAACCTTATCGAACTGCAGATCAAAATCCAGGCTTGCCTAGATGTCAACAGTTAATTACCACATCAATTAGATGCTACTTGCCACACTACATACACTCAGCACAGGTTTGCAGCACATTTTAATAGCAGGCACTGATGTGAAAACACCTTGCACACCAGGAGGAAAAACACCTCCTGGTTGAGGGAGGGAGGGAGATACATCTCTACACTGCAGCTTCAAGTTTTTGGTGGCCCCAGGAAACCACATTGTGAATGGAGACTAGCACAGGGTTTAGATGTTAGAGGAGAGAGCTCTGTCTGCACAGGCAGCTCAGTCCCTTCAACCAGTGGGGATGATTCTGACAGCTCCCTGAGACCATCTAGCAAGAAGTCTGCCTGAATGTGCTGGGAAGGTGACCCCAGGGAGACCAGTGCTACCGGCCACATCATGCCGATGACTAGACTGGTTTTGGTGGAGCTGCACAGGTATAGGCAGAGTCAGATCTGATGAAGGCTATTGCCCCCAGCATCCCCACAACACCTCATGTGATGGACACCAACTGTACCGTGTCCAGGGTAACTTTTGTCAGAAGTTTGATTTGAAGTCTTTCAATCAATGAATTCCCTGAAAAGCTCTGTATTTCCAAGCTGACAGCAGGACATTCCTCTAGTTAACAGCAAATCCTTCTTTGTGTTTCTTTCCTGCAGATATAGACATCTCTCCCTGGACTTCTCCTGCTATCCCAGAGCAACTGGGTGGGATTTGAGAGGTATGTTCAAGGCACTTGGCATATAATCACAGGCATGACAAAAGCACTGAAAATAAAAGGATGCACAGCAATTCTGACCCTAGAAGTGGACACCAGGACACACATAGTGGGTCAGACCAAGCAACCAGTCCCAGTGTCCTGATCCAGCATGCTGATTTCTTTTCAGATTATATAAATCCCTCACTTTTTACTACAAGTTTTGGGGGATGAACACTGATGAATTTTGACAGTGGCCAGTGACAGATGCTTTGGAGAAAAAGCATTCAAAGGGCAAGTCCAGAATTATATTGCCTTCAGGATTCCCTGCCAGCCTCCAGCAGCCCGTGATCTAGCAGCTCGTTGAGCCAGAGGTTGTATCCACAGCACTGTGTTTAACAGCCCTTGAAGGACCTACTGTCCCTGATTTCCTCTAATGGTCTTTTGAACTTACAGCGTTGGCTTCTACAGCATCCTGTGGCAATAAGCTCTGCAGTGTAATGATGTGCTGAATGAGAAAGCTTGAATCAACTGGAGTTAAGCATTCGGGGTGAGCCCAGCATCCACCCTGCCTCCCACTGCAGATATTCCCCTCTGCAATCCTCCTTCAACCCAAAATCTTAAACCTCTCCTCACTCAAGTATTGGGAACACCCAGAGAAAATCCAGACACAGGCTTCCACAAGCTCAGTCCCAAAGTCCCCCCAGCAGCACAGTGGTACCACACATGCTTCACCTGGCATATCCCAGCAGCCCCATTTCCTGTCAGGGGAAGGTCACCTGAGATAACAGGAGCATGGACTTGGCATTTCCCCATGTTGTTTTCATCTGTATAAGTGTCAATATCTCTACATCTAGCTATGCCCAAAGGATGTAGTCTCACGGAGGGGGAACTCCAGCCACAGGAGTCTTAGTTTTTGCCACTAAGCAATATACAGGTGTAGAGGAGAAGGGAGGCTGCTGAACTAGGAACATCCCACAGAAAGAAACTCCTTCCTGCACCAGCTCATTAGCTCTGTGGCACAGCCTGATCTCATCTTCGGGAGAACTTAGAAGCCGCACTTATAATTATTGGTACTAATCATCATAACAGACACAGAGTTTATGAGGATTGACGCAGTCCTACGATGCTTTAAGGGTTGCTTTCTAAACACCTCGGAGCAATACATCACACCCCCGCATTGCTTTTCAGGCTCAGTAGCAGCCCCTGCAATGGCACAAAGCAGTGATGTCTGGGGGAGGAATTTACAGCGTGCGTGGTTTACAGCATGCCTTATGAGGAGCTATTAAAGCAGAGAGGCATCCGTTAATCGTTTCATAAATATTCATACTGTTTTGGTCAAGGGAGCTGTAGCTTTAAGCACCGCTGGACTTGCAGTGTCAGTACTTTGCTGGTGCCAAGGAACAGAGGGCTTCCTAGCACACCAGAGCAGACCTGACGATCAAGTCCTTGCTGTGTGTACTGAATATTGACTCACAAGCTGGGGTTTGGCTGTAGTCAGTACTATCTGCTAAGCAACAGAGGAGAGATCTTGTTTTGATTTCCATGGACCTGCCAAGCCATGCAACAGGGAGGGATGGTGCAGATTTGAGCACTGGGCTGCACCGGGGAGCTTGGCTTGTGCTGGGATCTCTGTGGTGGGACCTGAGAGATGTCAATACATCCTGGCTGCAGCCTACTGCTTCAGCCTCTCTTCTGCCTGGGGACTTTGTGCAGCAGCTTCAGCTGGTCAGTAGATCCCATTTTAGGAATGATATGGACAATTCTGGCTGCTCCCATTCAAGAAAGACCAATTCAGCCTGGAAGAGGCAAGGAAGAGGGCTCCAGGCCTGATGAAGGGAAGAGAGAAGTCAATGAAGAAGACTAAGAGGTCAGTCTGCTTAGCCTGCCAGAAGGAAGGTTGATAGGGGAGGTGACTGCAATCTAAAAATATATCTGCAAAGGAAAAGAGATGTCTAACCTAAAGGACAGGCACGGCCCAAGCGCAAACAGGGATGATGTGGGTAGGAATACAGGCTGGGAGTCAGAAGAAGGCTTTAGCCATTGGGACAACCAAGTTCTCTATTTGTCTCCCAGTAGGAGGGGGTTCAAAAATACAGCAATAGTTTAAGATAGAGTATTATCAGTTTATCTCATTGGGATGGCAAATGAGGGGGAAAGGACTGAAAATCCTGGAGGTATTTTCTAATCCTAACTCCTCAGAAGTCAAAGCAGTTTAGAAGATTTGGTGAAGCCAGGCTCATCTGCTAGAAGAAAGCTCAGGCAGGATGAAAGCATGTCTTTCCTTGTGTACAGGAAAATGTAACACAGTTCAGTTCTACCCATAGGATCAAGATGCCCTGCAAACCTGCAATTGTAATTTTCCTTCCAGACATGCTGTGCAGATGTACTTTATTTGTCCTGGATGTAGAACTGGAAAGCTGTTCTTTTTCTCATTTATTTCTATGCTTGTGAAAACCCAGGCACCTAGCCAAAGCCCCTGGAACATTCACATTAATAAAAAAACTAATTATAACAACTTTAACAACACACTGCCAGCCCCAGCAGCAGAAAGGGAATATCTTGTCCATGCTTTCTTTCCCAAAAAACCTTAATGTCACCCTAAAAGCGCAGACTCACGCTGACTCCAGCTCTCTATAACCCTTCTTTCAGTAAATGCCTCCATTTAATCTTTAAATACCCTATGCAAATGTCTGTCAAGAAGCTTTGTCAACATGGATCGACAGATGGGCCTGACAATGTGTTCTGCAAATGCTGGAGACCTGACAAGAGCAGTGCTTTGCAGTCCATCTCTCCAGCCTCTGAGGGTTGCTGCAAAGAGCTTCAGGAAGCCCTCTACCTGAGGAATAAGGAGAGTTTGCCCACTGATTTTGATGGAAGCTGTGTCCATGCAGCAGTCACCCACTCACTGCTCACCCTGGTCAGGTATTTGGCCAGCTTGACATTTCCTAACTTAGAGAGGGATGACTCACGAGGGAGAAAATCACTCCAGCTTCAGCATCGTGGGCACAGGCATCTCCCTGAAGCAGATAAGGGAAATGAGAAGTCCAAAAGCACTGATGTAGGATGGTGGAACCATCCAGGGAGGGACCTCAGATCACCATACTCTAGGAAACAACTCTGAGGGAAGGCAGAGGACTTTTACATTTTTTTAATACTGGTTGTTTCCCCACAATAAGTATTATTCAGGCTGGTTCAGTCCTATATTAGAAACCACACACCCCCCTACACACACACACCCTGCTGTCCTTCCCACCATCTAAACATATGGGCTGAGTTCCAGAGGACCCAAATCCCCCTATGGACCCTGGCCCGTGTCTCTCTAGCTTCATATTCATCTCTCTCTCCCGTGATCAGTTCTGCCCTTTGCCACAGAAGGAAAATCAGTCCTACCTGATTGAGAGTCTTGCCATCTACCAGCTTCAGCTCTGCTAAAGGCCACCTGTAGGCTATCTTGTACTGCTCTCCTCGGTCTACCTTGACCTTCACCAGAAACGGCTGCATTGGCCTAAAGGTGTCCACTGAGGATGAGGGACAGGAAAAGAAAAAACAACCCACAATATTATTGTTAGCCCAGTACACAACAGTTCAGTGTGAGTGGACAGGTACAGATGGACACACAGACACTGATTTTGCATTGTGGCTCTATGGAGAGGTGCTACAGGGTTTTGACTGGCTTTTCTCTTCAATGAGTATTTATATATAAGAAGTTCTCTCTAGGGTCTAATCCAGAGTACTGTGAGGTCTATGGAGGGATTCCAAATAATTTCAATGAGTTTTAAACCGGACCATTGTGCTCTGCACAAGCCACAAGTAATATTTCAGCAAGATCCAGATGTGATGGGAACAGGGCACCCTAATGCAGTAAGATTTATGATGGCTACATACCATACTGCTGGCCCTACAACAGGGTGCAAAAGCACTGCAGTGTTTGACTGATACCCATGCTAACATATCCCACCAAAAATCAATTCTAGTGCCAATTAGCTTACAGTCACCGCTTGGTTTATCTGGGAGGTGCTCACTGTACATCATTCTGGCTATTATAATCTAGATCTCCCATATCAGCTAGGTATCTCCAGAAAGCTGATATGGACAGTTCCAGGGGTAACTCATGTATTTTAGATGCTCCTCATAGGGTGGCTACATCATCCCTTGGAGATATTCCTCCTGTCTTCCATTGACTACCGGGGGTTTTGAAGCACATCATTTACATCAAACACTATGGCTAAGGCTGTCAGAATTTAATACTGTAGTAGGTGACTATGCTGCCTAGAAGCTCATTGGCAGGAAAGTCTCTCCCCTGTAAGTTTGTCAAAAAAATCTACACTAACAACTTCTCAGGAGTGATGGAACAACTAGAAAAGCATAGACCAAAGGAGATGGAAAATTTCCCAAAGCACTTACACCTTTGGATCCTAATCAAATAGCTACATACTCCTGAAATATCTGGGTACTGTTAAAACTTTCACCAAAAAAAAACTATGGAGAGACAGAATGAGGCTGTAATGCTGTGTAATGTTAGAACGGTTTGTTGCTGACCTCTAATGACAGATTTGATGCAAATAGTAAAAAAAAAAAAAAATCTTACATTGGTGGAGGGAGCAATCCTGCAGACCCCAGATCTCTTTAGCCAGCTAAAGTTCATCTGACATTCAAAAGGAAACTTGTGATTTTATTGCCAGTTCTTGACATTCTGTACGGATGTGGCACAGCTCCTATCTTTGGATCAAGATTTCCTTCATTTAATCTTAAAATATAGCATTCCAAATAGTGGTCCTGTCTCTTCTCCCAAATTAGGAAAAGAGCCATCAGAGACCAAACTCTGAGTCTGCAAGAAACCTTCCTGGGTTTGCAACTCAACCTGTCTCCCAGCCCCACAAGGTTTCTCACCCACAACACAGAGAATGGACATCTTCTTCTTCTTCCCCGTCTTCCAGACACGAATGGTTTCCAGCAGCCTCTTTTTCTGTGGGTTGAACACATTTTTTTCCAGAGAGCTCCAAAGAGAAGCCATGGTGATACCCAAACACAACAAGAAGTGGTAGCTTGTGGTCACTGCAAGCTGCACAACACCTCCTGTGAAACACAAACAGGCTGGAGAGATAATCCACAAGCAAGCTCCTGGCACACCAGTAAAATACATTACTCCCACACTGATTTTGTCTCTGTTGTCTTGCAGACAGCGTGAGTGTTAAATAACTGGTGCAGACTTGAGGCCAGAAGGGCCTTTTATAATCAGCTGGCTTGAATTCCTGCTCATTGCAAACAGGACATGCCAGTACATCCAGCCCAATAAGGCCACAATAAGACTTTCCTAATTTCTTCAAAAAACCCATTTTTTTTAGTTCCAACTCAGCTTAGTGTCTTGAGCAACAGGACCATGTCCACAGGCAGGTGAAACAGGTTAGCAGCTACAAGAAATCCATTGCCTGATTGTTTTTGTTGGCCCACACTGTTTCAGTGCTTACAACTCAAGAAATCACCCTCCTGGGTGACACAACGCAATGCTCAAGTTGAGCTGCTGTGCCCTGCAATCAGCATGGGATGGACATACATGACTGTGCAAGTCAGTGCTGCAAAACAAAGAAGCTCAACTCCACTTTTGGAGCTCAGCTGTGGGGCATCCTGCCTCTCGGACATCCCCGGGGCTTTAGCTTAGCAGAAATGCATGGCAACCCTCCGAGGGCAGATCAACTTGCCAGGCCAGCTGCCTTGCCAACTTCATGCCACGCTGAGCAGCCCAAGCACGCAGAGACACAACTCACTGAACCTGGGGAGATGCTGGAGCCTCACAGGAGTGCAAACAGAGCCCTGGCTGTGGAGGGGGCTCAGAGGAGCTCACAGGGTTGCAGTGTGGGCATGGAAGCAAAGGGAGGTGGATTACTAAGACACATGCCTTGCAAGAGATGTTGTGCTAAGACCAAGACCATGTGGGGCTGCAAATGCACAGCCACTGTGACCTCCCTGACCACATTCTGCCACCACGGCCTGCACCCACCTTGCTGTGCCCTTGTGGTCTTCAAATCTCTCCTCTGTTTCCCTGGGCTGTGCTCTGCTTAGCAGCTCTCCCCACTCCAGCTGCAATTCCTTCCTCCTTGGCTGACAGCTCTGTGATTCCCTGCTTCCTCCTCAGTGCCCTAAAAGATTCATTTTTGGAAAAATACCAGGGGAGAGGGGCCTCAGGCCACCACTGCTTCCCCCTCCCCTTCCATCCCCAGTTCTCCTCCGATGAGCCCCGCCCTGGTCTCTTGCAGCCATGCAGACCAGAGCAGATGCTTCCCCAAAATGGCTGGTTCGCCTTCCCAAGCCCTCTGCCTCGGTCCCTGGGGCTTGGACCCACAAGCAGCAGAGGGAAAGTACCCTATGCAGAGGGTGAAAGCGCTCGCAGGTTTCACATGATTGCTGACTCATTAGCAAACCAATATTAAGAGGCAGCAGCTCCTAAACTCCCAAGGAGACCCACACTCATTTGCTCTTTCAAGGTTCCCTGGCTCCAAGCTCATCAGCTAATTAACCAGAAAGGAGAAAGGAGTAACACAGAGGGAATGGGAAACCCAGTGGAGTCTCAGTTACTGGGGTTGAGCCCCTCCTGCAGATGGCTATGTTTGTATTCCCTGGCTATGTGCTGCGAGCAAGCACTTCATGGAAATGTGCATCCACTCACGCTGAGATCTCCAGCCAGCTGAACAAGTGTACATTTTTTGCTTTCATAGTCTAACAGGAAACAAACCCCAACTTCTTCTCCCCCTCATTTTGCTTTGTAGCTGAATGTACTTCTCCACAGCCTGAGAATGGCTATGATGTGCATGACTAAAAGTCATCTAAGGAAATCGCAGCATCCAGCTTTAAACCATTGCATCACCTCATGACGTTTTGTAGGAGTAACATGATCGCCACTTTACAGACGAGGAAAGTGCAGTAAGAAATCAACCCAATCAGGAGGATCTCTCCTGGCTGCCTCCTTAAAAGCAGTGCTCAAAGCACCCCAGGGCCTTGGGCACAGATGCCACAGGAGAGTCCTATCTCCAAGTCCAGCCCACAGAGATCAAGACAACTGCAACCTCTTGAAAGCTCAGGCAAGCTCAGCTCAGTGCTAGGCTGGAACAAGACAACTTGATTCAGTTTGAGGTATTGAAATATACTGATTCAGGTCAACCCCATGCAAGAAGGAAAGGGTTTGTTTAAATCATCTTAGCAGAAGCAGTGTTTTTAGCAAAAATGCGTTGCTTGTTCACAAACTTGAGGTCCCTTACCCTTGAGGTCCCTTCCAACCTGGTATTCTAAGATTCTATGAAAGTGGTTTTTTTAATCCACAATATTCTTAATGGAAAGTTATCACACAGATCGTACCTAAGACTCATGGAGATATATTTCCAGTGTAAGTCAAACCCAGCACTATCAGGGAGGAGATGGCAGTTCATGTCCTGTATGTCATGTATAAACATTCAGAAACAACCAGCAGTTACATTACAGCCTTTGATCTAGGTGGTGAGGGAATAAGCAAAGTGGCTACAACTAAAAGGTTGCATTTAATGCAAATATTTCAGTAAGAATTAGGGATAAATAAAGATATAGACTGTAGGAAAAAATAATATTTAGAACACTCACTTTGAATGTTTTCTAAGAGAAATTAATTGTTATTGAAATTTACTGGTTGCTCTGCAGTGAACTAAAACAAATGAAACCTTCAGAAGCTCCCTCCCCATAGCGATGAGGCTTTCAGCTCAGCCACACAGTTAATGAGCTTGAAATCACATCCACAATTATTTAAACTTTTTCTACCATGGCTGTGACCAAAAAAAAAAAAAAATTTGTTGCTAAAATTATTCTGTCACCATAGCATCTCTTTGAATGCAGTCTCTCACCGGGTTATCTTGGTTTCTCCATCCCTGTCAGCTTTTCAGTCTCTCTAATGGCATTCACCTCCAGAGGCAGGCAGGATGGCAGCCCGGAGACCTGACCGTCTACACTGCTATTGCTTTCAAACTCACTAATTCGTTTATAATAGCACTTGAGCAACAGCTACATGAAAATGATTGAAAGCCAAAGTAATAGAGGGCTCACTGCTCCCTGATAAGTTAATGCAGAAAGCACAATACTTTCCACAAATGTAATTGAAAAGCTGTCTGTAGGGGAGCCAGTTAACCCCCCCTGTTTTCTAGACACAACCTGTAAGACTTAAAGATCTCAGTGAAACCTTCCTGAAATTTTCACAGAAGTGCACATCACCCATCCAGACAGCTGACAGCAAGGAAGAGAGTGTTAGTGAAAGGAAGAACGTTCAAAGACTTTACCAGCCGTGTCTCGCTGAGGATAAATTGCAGGATTTCAATCACAAGAAGCCTTAGAACAGGAAACAGTTTGCTGGTAAAATGAAAGCTTTAAGAGAAAAACAGGAAGCCTGAAGAACCTGAGTGAAGCTGCCGGCTTGAGGTCGGGGCAGGAAATCCCTCGTGCAAACGCTGCAGAGACCAGGTGCAGCTGAGAGCAAGCGAAGCATCGGAGCAGCTGGAGATGAAATGGGTTTTGAGTAAAAGCAAAGCAAGGTAAAATTGCCCTCCATTTCCTCTTTGTTTCACTAAAGAGTCCAAGTGCTGAACGGAGAACAACTGTGGTTCATCGTCTAGTCTGATGTTGTCTCCCTAGTCCTTCTCCTTTAACAAAGGGTCTCAGAAGCCTAGAAGAGATTTAGGAGTCAGACCAGATGCTAATGGCATGGTACATGCCCTTGTTAAGCAAGATGCATAATCGTGATAATTTAGCTTTAAGCATAAAGTAAACCTCATGCTGTTTCCTTGTAACCTTGGGATACACTTTAGTATTAATCAAAAGCCAGGTCCTGTTGAAGCCAAAGGACCATAGGCATTTGGGTACAGACACTGGTGTGAGTACTATCCTGCAAATAACAGATCTGTGCTGGAGCCAAAAGCAATAATCCAGAGAAGAGCCAGAGTCAGGAGCTAGGAATGAGGATCTGGAGAGTGGCAGGGAGAAGCAGTCTCAATGTCTAGCTGTGGGGCAGCAGGGCAGTAGCTGTGAATGATGCCTCAAGGATCACTCTCATGGCCCAGGTGGAAGGGTTGGTTCTTCCATCCCTCCTTTGTGGTCCTCAGCTCGGGAGGAAGCCTGATTGATATACTCTTTTGGCAGAAATATTTTAGGGGAAATGAGAACTCTATTTTTGCCTAATCTCTGGAAGTTTCATGGCCATAACCCAGGGAGAGGATGCTCTGGTCCTAGCTCATGTGGGTGTCAGCCTTGGCTTAAGGAATGATGCCAGTGCAGAAATCTCAATCTTGAATGTATCTAGGGCTTGAACCATTGGCACCTTTGAGGGTAACAAAGGTAATCTGGCTTTCAGCTGGTGCCAGGAACTGCCTGGGAACCATATGCCTGGAGTTGAATTGCACAGGGTGATCTTAGCCAGGAGGAAAACAGACAGACCCATCTCTGGTGCAGCCTGCGTATTGCCTTCATATTTAGCTTCAGAATCAGGCTCTGCAGCCCTGAATGGGCCGTGTTCCCACTAAGCAATCGTGATCATTCACTGAGAAGCTCTATCCCAGACCCCTGCACCAGCTTATATGTTTTGATGCCATTGACATATACCCGTGCCATACTTCTCTGCCTCAGCATGAATCTAAACTGGCAGAATGAGGGCTTAAAAAGCAACAGTCACTGGGAAGTGGCAATGGTTTAATTGAATTGTTCATTTACCAGGTGTTGACAGGTACAAGGGACGCTGCGAGTCACAGCCTGCTGTGAACTATGGTCATTTCTCCTTCTCCAGCATGTTACAGTGGGGCCATGACTGAACACTGGTTGGGTCAATGAGGTTGTGTAGACTCCAAGTTAATGCCCCGGTGTCATGTCTGGGTACCAAAGATGGCTGAATAAAGCTGTGTCTATATGCCTGCTGTGTTTGGTGCCTTGGAAAAACAACTTATTTAATTTGTGAGCTTCAAGGACATTATGTGCACTCTGGAGGGTAAATTCGATGGGGCAAACATTATGGAAGAGAGAAAAATACGATTGCACCACACAGCAGGACTGCATTAACACAGTATCACTTACTGCAAGACAGTAAAGATGCTATGCCAGGCCTTCCATTCATGACTTCATATTATTTCCATAAACTTGGTCTTAACCTCTTCTTGCTCACACAGCGGATTTTCTTCTCTTCCAGCCAGCTGCACATGCCTTCATTATCATTCATGGGCGTTACAGGAGCACAAGGGGGGAAATCCCTCCCTTGCACAAACACAGTTGAGGAGAATAATTCATCCAGATGCCAGCCTGGCACACAAGCACCAGTTCCACTGGGAGCAGGGAGGTTTTTTTAAGACCATCCTGCGTGGCTAAAAGAAAAATTCAGGAATGAAACAGGAAAGAATGAGTTACTGTAGGATTTCTGGCTTTACTCACACAGTCCCAGGAGCTCACAGAAAGCTGCTCTGTAGCACTGCAGTCTCAGGCACCAGTGCCCGGACAGATCGTTCCCCTGGATTGTTTCCCTCGAGTCTCACAGCTGCTGTAGACACTGAGGAATCAAAGTTTTTATTTTAAGCAGAGGGTACATCTAGCCTTATGAAGGCTGGGGAAGAAAAAAGCCCAACAAACCTTGAAAAAGCCAGCCGTTGCTGGCATGTGTTTCCCTGCCCGCATCTGCAAACAGGATGAAGCAGCTGTAAGAGTGATGCAAACAACCAATTAATCTCAATTGCTGCAAACTCATAATCCTAATGAATTACTTTTAAAAATACAGGGGTGTTTTTAACAGTTTTCATGCAAAGAGAAATTAGGAAATTGCATGTACAAATGAGCTAATAAAGAAAAGGGAAATACAAGTGTGGAAATACAGTGTGCCTTGCATTAATTTTTCCACCCAATTCCAAATGCAGTAATAAGTTGATTATTTTAACATTCAGGCTGGAGGAATCAAAACCATACACAATTTGGAGTGTCTGATTGCTGTTCCCTGTCTGAGATTAACAATCTGCAGTAGTTTGCTTTTCTCTTCCTTCCCAAAACAGGGAACAGAAAGCTGGTTTTGCCGCAGGGCACAGCAGAGAATCTAAGCTATTTAATTTTCTGCTGCGGGGACTTGTAGTCATCATTTGATGTCAAATCCTATTTTTGGTGCTTAAACAGCCTGCATTCCCAGAATACCTAGCCATTTCAATGTTTAATGGACAGCTCCTGCCATTACCCCTAAAAAAGAGGTGGCAACCAGCACTTCTCAGGAAGGACTTGCTCTGGACCATTAGGTGACCAGATATGCATGGACAGTGCTGCTCCAAAACATGAATAGGGGGTCACAATCCTTCTGCTTGCTCCTACTATGGATTTTCTTCAGCCTCCTTGCTGCACATGAAGAAAAAAATCCCCTTTGTCTTGCGCCAGCAGCAGTTTGAGACATACCCACTAGGCACACAGGTGCTGTCCCATACCAGGAGGGGGGGCTGGAGCCCAGTTAAACCACAGAAGAATGGGGAATGTCTTAGTACAGGCAAAATGAGAATTTTCCCAGTAAGTCAAGACTGAGGTAACAGTGATAGATTAGGGCAAGGAAAATGCAAGATAGAAGGAGTTACCTTGTCCTTGTCCTTATTGTGACTCCCCATGTTTAATGTCTGGAGGCAGTTGAAACTCATGTTGAAGGGCAAGCAGCAATTCTGGTGTACATTGGACACTGTTTTCTGCCCTCTCCTTTTCCCAGAAAACTGTTCCAGCTGGAAAGCTTCTCCTCTGTGCTCAGCATGGTCTTCCTGCTCCTGCCTCGGCCCCACTGCAGGGTATGCCTGTTCTTGCTGATCCTGCTGGCGGTTGAAGGCTGGATCCTTCCCTCCGTAAAACAGGTAGTCCAGGTTGCGGTTTCTCATTCCTCTGATGCCAGGCTGTGTGCAAACCAAGGAGGGAGGGAAGGGAAAAAATGCCATGCCTCAGAGCATCCTAAAGGCTGCTGCAAATTACGTGAGCTACAGAAATCCCACAGTGAGCTCTGCACCTCCCTCTCCTTCCCCAGGTCTCCCCCTGCCCTTGCCCCCAGCTTTCCTGCCTCAACTTATGGCTGATCCTTTTTCTGTCTTCTTAAACAGAGACACTGGGCAGAAGGGGACTGAGTGTCAGGGGGCTACATTGACCGCACCTGGGATCACCCCATTTTCCAGGTGAAAACCTCAGCTGCTCTCTCCTTTCATGCTGCCCGGCAGCTTTGCAAAGCTGATGGAGCCCAGTGGTTACATAATGATTTGTCAAAAGCTTTGCAAAAGTCAAGTGTCTAGACTTTTTGGTATGGATTTTCCTTTTCAGTTCCTTCTCTGACTTCTTCAAGGACATTAGGATGGACTGGGTTGGCATGGTATACTTCTGGTTAGTCTCCTGGCCTCTTCTTGTCAAGCATTTCTCTCTGTCCTGTCCCATCAGCTGGTGCATGGAAAGTCCCTGCTCCCTAGGACCAAAATTATCCCAGTTGCAGCAGAGTATCTGCCTCACACCTTCTTCTTATCAAGTCAGACAGCAGTGGGCTGAGCAACCCTCCAAAAGCACCTTGATGCTAAGAAAGGTGGCCCCATGTTGCCATGTGCTCGGATGTGGCTTTTGTCAAGAGCAGCAACTGTTTCCTGAAAACAAACAAGATGGGCATGAGGCCAAGGTCATCTCCCTCCTACCTGTGTCTCACATCTTCTGATCTGCTTTTGTTGCCACTTCTTAAACTGAGAGATGAGGAAATATGGTGCAGTGTTCTGGTTCAAAAATTAGTATCTCCTCCTTCTCAGTTCTCTTAGTATTATGAGTTTGGGAATCCAGTAGGAATATCAAGGATTTCACCCACCCCAGGGTCAAATCCCAGCTGGTTTAGCCCATCTTCCTCCTTCCCAGGGAAAGTACTTGGAAGCACGGTGTGCTAGAACATGGTCTTTGATGTTGTGATGAAGGATGAGAGCTGGCTTATGAATGCAGAGGAAAGATGAGAACTGAACAAACAATCTACTTGATGACTTCCCCTTTTTTCACTTTCCTTTACCCAGGACCAAACCATAAGCATTTCAAGAGATTCATATCCTTAATTTCTTCGATAAGTCTTTTGCAGCTGCAGATGATCAGCAGTGTAACGATGCTCCTGTCTCTGATCAGTGCTTGAGAGCATTGCAAATGTGCCCTAGGCTGTGTCTGGCTGAGGCTCTGCAAAGTACCAGATGTCAACGGTAAAGTGCCAAAGATTCTCAAAGCCTCTGTCAAAACACATACATAGGGTAGGAAGAATTAAAATTGCAGAGGCAGCTGCAGAGCTGGACTTTCTTAGCTTTGCAGTGCTCTGCTTTGTAAACTCAGTAGCTGTCTTGATTCTCTATAGATTTGGAAGTGAGAGGGAAAACATGGGAGGAACAAAGGAGCTAAAGGGCCCCCTGCAAGAGTATGATGTTTCAGCATCCCTGGCTCCCATCACTTAGCCAGGAGGGACCTGCCCTGCTACACAGCAGGATGAACTTTGAATCTCAACATGCCCCAGACCTCCCAAGTTAATTTGGACAAGAGTTTTCACTGCTTCCTTGTGCCATGAAGCTGCAAGCTGCTGGGGATGGTGCATGCATGTGTGTATGTGTGCATGTGTGCAGTTTTTAGGTATATGGACCAGACCTAGCACATGGTAATCTCCATGGCCTAAGATGAGCTGTTTGTCACCTGCCTGCTGGCCTTCACTCCTGACCCACCAGACTGCGATGACTTCAGTGACTACATCATACGGACAGGCATGCGTGTGCCTATCCATCTTCTTAGTAAGACAATGCTATTTAAACGTGAAGTAGTATGATTAATAAAACATAATGCCTTGTTTTTCCCCACTGTTTTCACCTCCTGTGCTCTCTTCTCACATTTTTGCTGGGCTGATGGTTTTCTTACATGCCCTAGATAACTCATTGAGTTTCATCTTCACTGCTCTTTCCACCTGCCTGGTCTTCTTTCATTTTTTATGAAGACTTTTTCTTGCTCTGCTAACATGCTCTTAATCTCACTGGTAAATCAAGGTGGCTGTTTGTCTTTAGCTCTCTATTTGCTTTCCTGAACACGAAGATAAATCTAGGCACTGTGCTGGAGCTAGATCAACAAGAAAGCGGATTTCTTCCCTCTTCCCTCCCCATTCACAGTTGTGCACAGCTGGCAATAAGCTGTGTTTGAGATCTAAGAATGCTCCATTTTCTGGGGTGAAACTGATAAAACAAATAGAAAGACTGAGAAATGACCTCTCCCAGGCTCTTCTGGGTGAAACCACACTGCAGAAAGCTCTGAGATATAATGTTACTCCAAGAGCCCAAACTGGGGTCAGTGCAAAGGCTCCCATTAACTTCATCTGATGTTCTCAGATTTATGAACTCTGTAACTTTTCCAGGCCTTTCTGATGATCTCTCCAGTCACTGGATTAGGACCAGGATTATAAAGAGTCCCACATTTGTGGTGGCTTCCTTGTGGACTACAACATGCTGTGGAGTAATAGCCTGCAGCCTGCTAGAAATAGGAAATCAGGTCATGAACTATCTTCCCTCTCAGTCCAGCATCGGAAGAGATGAGGAATGAGACATGGCCATGTGTCCCTCTCTTATTCTGTCTCTGCTCCCTGAAATGATGGCTGCACGTAGCAGTGTCCAAGTGGGATATGGGTGTCCAGACCCAGAAAAGTGGGTCTCTGTACAGCCAGATGCTCTGCCCAGGGCTGGTCCTGCAAGCATGCCATGTGCCTGGTGCAGCTTTGCCCTGTCATCTTTCCCACAGAGGAATTACATGTGGGGTTAAAGGAAAAAAACCCACCAAACCAGCATTTTTATCTGGGTTCAGAGCAGTTTCATATGTCTGGAAAGGATATAGCAGTATAATCAAGATTTATGAAAGAAAGAAAATATTTTAGGAGAGGCTATTTGTTCTGTTCTATATCCCATAAAATCTCCAGAAGTTATTTGTCGGTCGATGTGGCAGCAACACTCAGCACTGCAGCTTGGGAACAAAAGGCTACTCTGCAACTAAAGAAACAAAGCATTAAAAGACACAAAGCAACATCTTTTTAGGACACATATAATTGCCCCGGGGAACTCGCTGCCTCAGCATTCTAATTAGGCAAATGGCTCCACAGTTTACAAAAACTGATCTGAGTGTACCTAAAGATAACCCAGGAGAGCTGGAATCAGTGGCCATGATCCAGGCATGGGTAGCCTCTTCTCTGGAAGATCATCACATCAATGTACATGCTGATCTAGCACAGGAAAAGAGAGTACCATGGTGGTAGTACAGCACCCAGGTTTTGCTGCTGGTGGAGAAAATAAATCAGGTCAAGTGAGGCACTGGTTTGTTATGGGGAGGAGTAGGGATGTATTTTGCCCCATGTCCTTTAATGTCAAATTCCTGCAGGACAATTTTTGATTCCCACAGGTTTCTTGCTTTGCAGCTGGAAAGTAAAGACACACAGGGATGCGGGGAAGCTGCAGAATGTGGGACCTTCCATCCTGGAGGCAATGTGGTTAATCCCCTGCTCTGCCTGGAGGATTAGCCCTGGCCCCATCCCGGATGCTTGGGGGGCTCTTTCACCCCCAGAGTAGTCCTGGGGTGCTCCGATCTGGTCTCTGGCTTCATTTACCATATCAGTGAGGGCAGAGGCACAGGAGGGCTGAGGGTCCCAGCTGGGGCAGTGTGGGAAATTTATTTTTGCTGTGTGATTCATAGACCAGCCTGTTTGGCATCTCCACCACTAACCCTTCCCTCTCTGCACAAGGTCCTGATGCTGAAGGGACCCTCACGGTTCTCTGTGAGCAGACCTTGGTGAGTTCTTGAGTGGACCCCCAAGTCATTAGTGAGTGAAAGGACTGCACATCCTCATCCTCCCTCGGCATGTGTGTTTTTAGGGGATGCTTGCAGAGAGCCGATCACGGCAGAGATCCCACTAGAGGGTGCTGCCCAGCTCTGCTGGGAAACACCAAAAGGCTCTGCCTGCTCCTGGACCTCCAAACATCCTGTTAGCTCTTGGTGCCTTATTTCCCTTGCAAGACTTCACTGTCTTCCCTTTCCTTCCGATTTATCTCTAGCACAATGAGCGCTGTATCACTGCTATAGATTGTCACTGGCAGCAGGACAAATAAGCCCGTCTTTAGTTTATGGACCCACTTTTTCTTTTTTTTTTCCCCTTGAGTAAACATGAACAATAAACCAAGTGAGTTCAACTGAGGAAAGGAGATTACAGGGCAGCCATGTGCTCAACTCACTTTGCATCCAGCAAAATGAGAGCCTGTCACACAGCTGATGTTGAGAGGTTTCTTCCCCTCCTCACTGATCTATAGCAGTACCAAATAGCAACAGGGAGGCAGTTGCCCATCTCTGGACCATCTTAGAAGACAGACTCATAGGCCCTAAATGTCTCCCATGAGTTGCAAGACCTACATGGGTGTCCTCAGGGGAAGTGGGGGAAGTCTGCCTTGTGTCTATCTTCCTCCCAGTTCACAGCACTTCTCTTCCCTGAGGCAGCACCAGGCACCCTTCATGGCAAATGATGCCCTGAATGGGTGCCTGGGTACACAACCAGCCAGAGTCCAGGGTTGCACAGAGAGTGGGATGTCGACATCCTACTTGTGCTATATCTCTTTGGAAGATAAACTGCACATTGACACTAAATTCCCATCTGCAAAACCTGCAGCAACAGAGAGTGAAACATATATACTAGTCCTTTGACAGGAATGCCCTTTGAAAATGCTGTTACAAATAAGCTGATTTAAAGTCAAACTTTCTGTTCCTCCAGGCAGCTTCTGCCTTGGGGATACTTTTGTCAGTCGTCTGTGAGCATATAGCAGTGGCTGCATTCCTGTGCAGGAAAAACCAGCCACTTCTTAACCTGTCGTTAATGTAACCCTAATGGAGCCAAATACACTCCTGAGAGCCAGTGCAAATGATGTGGAGGTGTAACTGCTCCTCAACAGCTCCTTGCCCCAGATCTTCTGGAAGCTGGGCCCCTTGGAGCTAAGACATGGTCTGCTCGGACCCTGTACTGACTCTAAGTATTTTATTCTGAAACAGATTGGGAGAGCAGTGAGGACACACGTATCAGGCTACTGCCAGAACAGTGGCAGATACATTGCACCACAGCAGTTTCAACTGAATCCAGAATGGCTCGGGGATGTCAGTCCCACCATCCCAGCCCAAGGGACCCACTTTCCATCAAAAGGCAAAGACCTCAGCTCAGAAGGAGTCTCAAAATATCCAGCCCAGTAGCCTGTCTCCAACACTGGCCAGGACTACTTGCCCCAAAAATGGTAAAAGAACAGGGCAAGTATTTCCCTGTACACCCAAAGAAAATCCATAGTGGGCTCCAGTTTCAGGATTTCCTAAGCAGGCAACAGCCTCTTCTTCTGTCATGGATCCTTCTCCCATGAACTTCTCATGTTGCTCTCTGACACCAAATGTATTTTCAGCCTCCACACTACCCTCTAGCAAGGGTCCCACAGTCTGAAGACACGCTCTCAATATTTAACTTGTTTTGTTTGGCTGGAAGCTGCCACCTGCCACATTTCCTCTAGAGACAGAGCTTTTTTCCTGGCCCTTACCAGATGTGGTGGGAACCACACAGCCAGGCTTCTCCAGGGCTTTTGGAGACAGCAGGTTGCTGTCCTCTTCCCAGTAGTTATTGCTGGAATAAGCATTGAGTCCAGCTGTTGGCCACTGGCAGTTTTTAATCAGATGCTTGTAGAGTATTTGGGGCAGATCCTGTGCTCAGCTGCCCAGGGACTCAGGAGCTATGCCACGCTGAGGGCTGCCTGCTCTAGCCTGATGCCATGTTAATGACAACAGCAGCACTGGGATCCCAGGGACTGCTCTGGACCTGCAGGATATACACATCCTAACACATGCCCTTCACTGCTGGCTGCTTTTTGTAAAACCACCTTTGTATTCCTCCTGCATTTTAGAGATGGCAAGGTGAGAGCATGGATGTGCAGGGGCTGATGCACATACTCCAGCTGTGACCCAGAGTGTTTCCCAGTTAAACAATCACTCCCTCTGCACAGCAGCTGCACTAAAAGATAACATCTACCTTAAAACTACTTAATGGGAAAATGAGTTTCATTCTTCACCACTTACATGAAAAATTCAACATTTCATCCAGAGTATTTCTTCTGCTCATTAAGCTGACATTAAGCTTTGACAGAAGTTGGTTTGCCATTTGCTGACAGTAGGTCCGTGCAATGCCAGAGGGCAATAAACTGTGTCACTCTGCAGTGGGATGGCCCCTCTGTCCTTGCTTTCTAAATCCAGTCACTGCCATCAGCATTGCTGTGGGTCGGATGCAATGCCGAGCCTTTATTGGCAACAAGGGATGAGCTTTATGAAAGAAGAGGTAATGAAGGGTAAAGGGTGAGGGGAGGGGGAGAGTCCTGTGGCTCAGGTGGTGGCCCCGGGCCATTTTCTGAGGTGGCTGGGAGTTTTCCAAGAAAATAGAAATACTGACTCACGGACACTGAAGATTTTTTGTTGGAGCAGCAGTTTTGAGGGACATCCCCCTGCTGAAGCGGTCTTGGGCTCGAAGTGGAAGAACTGCTCAAGAGCAGCACCTGCCACCCTTACACAGCCAGTCCCTTAGCAGTTTGGACCTGACAAAGACTCACATACCTGTAGAAAAGCCAGGTCTAGGTCCTTACCAGGCCTGGTTCACATCAAAGACTGAAACATGTAGGCTGTGAAGGTCTTATATTTTGTGCATGGAAAAACTCCAAAACATCTTGGCTTCTGCTCAGTGCCGAACTGCAAAATTTCTGAATCCTCAGTTATGTCCTTTGCAATACATTTCCTTCCTCTTCGTCATCACTCCTTGTGTGACCGTGAGGAAATCGCTCACCTCTCTGTGACCTGGATCCTCATTTGTAGTATGAGGACACTGATTCCAATTGTCCATTTAGGTTGTAGTCACTCTGTAGCAGAGATTAATGTTTGTGAGGGAGGTAAGCACTGCTTTGAGATGGGTGAGAGGAGACTAGACTTCACAAAACAGGGACAGAGAAAGGGTATGTCAGGAGTTAGACCACCAGCAAAATGATGATGGAGGGTAGAGCCATATGTTACAGCCAGATGTGTTGCAGGGTAATTACAGTGCCTCTGATTTTATGTCTATTCAGCATTTTTTCATGCTTCCTTAGCCACAGTTCTGTGGCCTTAACAGCTGTTGTGCTTTTGGCCCAGCGCCTGATGCGTTCCTCTGGAGGGGGATGCAATCAAGCATGTTTCTCCTCAAACTCCTTTAAATATTACTTGCTTCTGCCTGAATGACACTTTTGATGCTCAGAAGGAGGGAAGTAATAAGAAAAAGACAAAATATTATTTCCAGCCAGAGCTGTGGAGTGGGCCTGTTGCAGATGCAGGAGAGATGCTGGCAGCTTTGGTGGCCATCTCCTGAGTCCTCCCTCAGCTGTCCTGCAGACTGCCAGTGGGATCTCTGGGAAGTTGTTTGCTCTGTGAATGGTAACCCCACTTCCTTGTTTGCAAGGGCAAAAGAGGTCGCTCACCTGTGTTTGGAAAACACTGGCCTTTTTTTGATGGAAAATGTTAAACATCGTCATTATTTGTAGCAGATTTTTCCAGTGCCACTAGTGTGCAGGTTGCCTAGCATTGCCATAGAATCATTTCTGGCAATAATTTAAGCTAAACACATGGCAGGGCTGACAGCTGAGCATTTCAAGCAGGTAATGTGAGAGTAAAGTCTGAGTCACCTATTCTAGCAGTAGCATGACCGTTGCTGTCACTGTGCTCTCTATGGAAACACAATGGTAAGCAGTCAGGAGATGCCAGGGAACAAATGCTTTCATGTTTTCAATGGATTGCTTTGGTTTTTTTCGATTCTAGTTAAATCCACTTGTTAAACAGCTCTTAAGTGGCATTTTACTAAGGGGGGTAAGCTAATGTTTACATGGCAAAAGAGTGAATTAAAACAGAGATCAGGCTTGAGTGAGGTGAGGCTTTATGTTCTTTAGCATCTCCTGCACCCAGGCTTGCAGAGAGGATCTGTGCTATGGAAAACAAGACACCTAGATTCCTCCATGAAGCATGCTATGAGGTTTCAGGGTGGAATCCACCTACCTTTGGGACAGAGCTGTGATTCTCGCTTCCCCCTTTACTCCCTGCTTGTGCTCAGGGCAGGAAGGCGGGAGAGCAACCACAGCTCCTCCATGGTTCAGCTTCACAGAGAAGGGAAGCTGATGGTTTGGCTCCATCCTGGCTCCCTTCGGAGCTTTGTCGGTGGTGAACTGCACTTATGGAAGATTCACAGGGGACAGCATGTCTTGCTCTGATGGCAGAGCCTGTGTGCATGGGCTGGTGGATGAAACATCTGCATCAGTGGGGATGCAGAAGTGTCCTGTGGGTGAGTCCTGCTGTCTCAGATACCCATCTCAATTAGAAAGACACCAGTCAGTTAAAAAGAGCTGTCACTAGACTAAAAAAGGCAATAATCCCCATCTCACTCCTTGGGATGTTTCAGGAGATAGTCACTCCAGATATGATAAACACCCCTAGAGAGAATGGTGAATGAAATATCCCCATCATGCCCAGGCCCCATTCCCTACCCGCCTCCAGCTCCCAAAACCATGAGCTGCCTAAAGGCAAAATGCTGCAAAATGAGAAGCTGATCCCACGCAATACAGTTTCCCTCTAGCCTGGCTTTAAAGCCTGGAGAGTGCAGGGCAGGGCTCAACTCCTTCTGAGGCCACAGTATGGAGTATTTAGCCAAGCTTTGTCCATCATTATTTATTTCCTCATAACCACAACTGTAGTATAACTGTGTTATGATGGACTGTGTTGTCAAAGCCGCATTAAGTTTATCCTTTTCCTTGACCTTTAGGGCATTATATAAATAGTCTACAACTGTGGTGGCCTGTGCTACGTTGTGCTGCAAGCAGCACCGTATCTTTAATGCTGAAAATTAACACAACAGCCTATAGGAGGAAGCATTGTCCAGGGGTTGAAGCACAGCAGTGAAAGGGCTGGGAGACCTGGGGTTTTCTTCTGTCTTTGGCTGTGTGGTACTGGGAAAATAATTTTTAAAGGGGGATAAAGAAGAAAATAAAGAAAAAAATCTAACCAGATTCCCAACTACCTTGTCCTGCAATTCAGTGTTTAGTGCATAACAAGTGACCTCAGATATAGGAACCCCATCAAAGTCAAAATCAAAACCAATAATAAAACAGGTTGCTAAACTCTATCTTTTAATAGTTCTTCTGAAGAGCGTGCACAGTGCAAACAGGTTGGGTGCTGGTGGTCCCAGCTGGCTCCATTGCTCACAGAGCACCAGTCTGAAAGCCTTTCTCAAGCTGTTTATGGTCTTGTGTGTGTGTCTGTCCACCTGGATTTCACAGTGGCTGGAGCTTTGTAGGATACATGCAGAGATTAGATAAAGGTTTGATCCAACATGAGTTATAAACTGAGGAGAGGGCTATCACTCTTTTTCTCTGTTTTCATAGTTCCAGCACAGCGAGATGGTGATAAATGTAATGAACACTAATAAATATCTATTAATTCAGCACATTTATCTAGCTGTTAAGATTTCTTTTTCTAGTACAATGTACAGATAATCAGATTAATTAGATTAAAAGATATCTAGGAAGGGGGATAGAAAGAGAGATTTGCCACTCAGACTAAACTGGGAATGTAAGAATTGAGTTTTACTGCCAGCTGAGAACCACACAGGAACTGGCCCACTTTAATTCAGCTGGTTTTGCTCCCTGACACTGTATATACACTGGTATGACTGGTCCAGCAACCTCAGTCTGCAGGACCTGTAACCAGTCCTCCATTATTATCCTCTATCCTCCTCCTGTGCATCCTCCTGGAAACCCAGTGGTAACTAAAGCAGTGGTCAGTAAATCTTGGGCCATCTTAAGAAAAGCTCGTGCATGTGTTCCTGAAATGCACACATCACATAAACCTTGCTTATAACAAGCCACTGCAGGAAACCCAGGCCTTTGATTTTTCCAAAGCCTTCATCAGCTGCAAATAACACCAAAAAACTCAGCTGCCAGTTGGACACAAACGTGCAGAAATAGATCAGAAGACATGGAAGAGCACTGAGCTGTATTGCACGGTCAAGAGAGCCTCCCCCAGCAAACCCAGCACCATGTCCAGTAAAAGCTTCTGGAAAAAGAGCAGAATACCCACTTTTGTGTCACTCTGACTGCCTTAAAAATCAAACTACTTCTGTGAATACAAGATATACCCTTCTGTAATAAAACTGGTGAAAAGATGCCTTATTATAACCTTTTATATATAAGGTTTTGTGGTCTAATGGGCCACACAAGCTACCAGCAGCCCGTTCTGTTGTGTGCTCTGTTCCTGTTACAAGTTGTGTCACTGTTGCATGCCTCGGTTTCCTGATTTATAAAATGAGGGTTATTCTTCTAATCTCCTTGATAAAACACTGTGAGACTACCACCACAAAGAGCTGAGACTCACCATACTCACATAAACACAGCTGTGCCAGAGCACAGCTACTGCTATACCTGTGAAGATATACCTGTGGTGTGCAGAGGCTGAGACTAGCAAATTTTTAAATCATAGGGGACTAACATTAACGCCTCCAAATAACTAGAGTCTAACATGGCCAGCATACAGGGATCTGGGTTCTCACCAAGTGTGGCGATATTCATCTGGCTGGCTGGACCATCATAGGAAATGTTGAGTTGTGGAAACTTTGGGGAATGAGGCTCCTATTCTGGGACCTAAATAAGAGCAAGGCTGAAAATCTGACTCCATTTATTGTTGATGAGCAATGGGAAATATGGCCCCATGTGAATGCAGTCTCTCTTTGGCTGCTTGGGAAATAGATGTCTTTTATGAGTTTATTGTAATGGGATAGAAAAGAGGCATTACTCTGGAAAAAAAACATTAAGACTTCTGCTTTGCTCCTGCTAGTGGTTTCATCTCCATTCATGAGATGTGAATCCGTTTACCAACTCTCCTCCATCACCAGTGCTTTAGGAGTTGTCCGTAGCAAATGCCTTTGGTTACCAGTGCCCACTGCCATTGCCAATCTCTGATCCCAGCTGCAAGGCAGCCCCTCCTGGGACCTCCTCCTGCCTGTTCCCCATCACCCCATAGGCTGTAGGACAAACTCCCTACACTGTGAGGCCAGAGCAAACAGCAGAGCCAGGTATTGCTGGAGGCATGGAGTGAGCACATTCTGCCTGGGGAGATGCTGCAGATCCTCCAGACAAGACTCATCCAGAGACAAGCTCAAGCTCATGTCTGTTGGAGAACAAAAGCCACAGGGTCTTCATGTCTATCATGGCCAAAGAAGACTGCCTAATCCATGCTCCCCATGCTGCAGCTGTCCAAGGTTTCTCCTGAGCCAGGAGAAGACAGAGAGGGAGTGAAGTTGCAAGGCATCCGCCCCAGGAAAATGATTCCTTTCCCCACTTTCAAAGCCTCCTGACAGAAGATGGGGGGAGCTAGGCAGGTTCAGATCAGACATCTGAAGGCCAGGCTGAACTTGGAAGAAGCTGGAGGGGAATCAGCCAGAGACAGATTTTCTGCTTAAAAGCAACTCCTTGAGAGACTCTAATCCAGTTCCTGTCCCTCACAATCGATCGGCAGTAGATAAACACGCTTGGAAATGTCAAGCGCATGTAAAATGCCATTTTGTCACTCACAGGGCAGGGTCTTAATGCACAGACTTCTCCTGGCACTGGGTTTTGAGCTACTAAAGTACAGCACAACATGGCGTTCACTGTCACCCACATATCCTTCCTCTGTCCTGGCAACTTTTAAATGCTAAATTGGCTATTCAGAAAGCTCCCCTGTTTCTCCTGGCAGTTTCCGTAGCTCTGTCCCCATGCCATGCTGCAGACCCTGCACAGCAGCCTCCAAGTCCCCAGCAGGGCTCTGGTCTTCAAAACCAGTCTCACAGGAAGAGCTTTCCTGAACTGGAATCAGATCTGAGCAGCTGAGCTGGAGAAGTCAGTGCTGTGTTGCAAACACCCTTTTAAGCACGAGGAAATCTCTCTTTCGAGTCTGTCTCTCTCTGCTGAGCATTGGCACTATCAATGTACTCAAAGTCATGAGGCACACAGGGCACGTGGCCAGAAAAATAGGCCAACAAATTTCCTCGGCATAGTGCTTGAATAAGACCATGCTTTCCAAAATTGATCCTTAGCTCCCACAGTTGGCAAAGTCACACTGATGCTCTTGTGCCTCAGTCTCTCCATCTGCAAAATGGGGGAAGTAAATCCCCTCTGAATTGCCAAGAGAGATGGAATTGAGCCATCTGATGTTTCTAACACACCTCGAGCTCTTGCTTGTGCTAGCCCATGGCTGGTAGGTTGCTCTGGGTCTCAGTCCTGACTTGTTTTTGACCTGCTATGACAGTGGTAAATCAGGCACGTGTGTTTCAGGCTGCTTGTGAAGGGGCAGAAGGGACAAGACCTGTCTGACTTAAAGGGTGATGGTGGCATGAGAGGAAATGGAAAGAACAAGCCATGTACCCATTTAGGCTGGAGATGAGAAGGCTCTCAGCATGATCTCTTTTAGTAAGAGTTGTGGTGGTAAAAATCCTGGCCTCTTTCTAGTGGAATTTGAGACATTCAGGAGATTGTTTGTATGATGAGTCTGATGTATGATGAGCACAGGCTGGGACTAGATGACCTTGAAGGACTCTTCTAGCCTACATTCCTGGCAGATCTACAACGCTGCATTGCTGTTAGCATGTGAGAGATGGTGTTTCTAGCAGAGACAGACCAAAGCTATGGAGTTTGATGCTACAGCCCAGTTTCCAAGCGCTGTAGCACATAGACAAAGTTTTTCAGGCACTCCCATGCATATATCAGGAACAGCTTGGTCCTCCCTTCTCCTGAGTCAGAAGTGTTTGAGCCATTTCGTTTGCACCTCAGGTTGAAAGCAAGCTTCCTGATCTTCTGAAAATGTGTCTCTTGTCCTTTTGTGATTTGCAGAGAGTCCTCATATCATGTTGAGAATATAGGATTTTTTTCTCATCAGTGGCATTAATACAGTACTAGAAATTTGCGTAAGCTGGGAGACATGGAAATCTCTGATGTCAAAAGCCCTCTCATTTGCAGGAGAGTATGGGGAGGGCAGACACAAGAGCTTTCTTTAGGGTACCCTGGCTTTATAGCTGTGACTTGTTGCTCAGCACACAGGGCCAGCAGGCTTCTTCGATGGTCCAGAGAGATTCACAACAAGGGCAACACCGGGGTGTTTCCAGATCCAAGGTTTCAGAGAGCAGATGGGCTGGCATTTCTGGTTTACCCCATGTTCCCCCATGCTGATTCAGCCCCAACCCCTAGCTGGGATGCAATGAGCAGTCTGCCAGTCAGGTTTGCAGAAATGCTGGCTTTAAAACACGCATGTGCTAAGCAGATCCTCCTATCCCCCCTCTGCTTGCACCAGCACCATACTCAGGCTGGCTGCTCTGCCAAGCCAGATGGCATCTTCACCCTGGGGCATCGCGTTGGCAGAGTCTAAGGAACAGACTGTCTGCAACGAGGCTGACATAGGTTCCTCCTGCAACCCGCCTGCCATCTATCTCGGTTTAGACTTTAGGTCTTCTTCTTCTTACCATATCTCTCTGTTGTATGATGTAAGCTTGGGTCTTACTGGACAGCATGTCAATATATCCTCTGTGTATGAAAATCTAAGTGTACATGGAAAGTTTTATAGCCCAGGTTGTTTCCAGCTCACTGTCTAAATGATCTGCATCCTAGAAACACAGCTGGCAGGATGTTTGCTTTTGCAGAGAGTACCCAAGTACCTATAGGAGAGTGACATTGTGATAAGGCCACGGTAGCTGCTTCAGCAAAAGGTCAAACTGGCTGGGTTACCGGCCTGTACTGAGGGCAGAATCTGGTCTGGAGAATTCACTTGGGGAGGAAAAAATCCTCCAGAGTGATCGCAGTGAGTGCAAGAAAGAGAAACACTGGGAGTGCTTAACATGCTGATGTACCACTAGCTCAGAGCTGCTCTGCTGCTTTTCAGAAGATGTTTCTGCTATGGCCAGGCCATTTCTAACCCTCCTTCCCTCTGAGTACTAAAGACATTGTGAAATATTTCCAAATGTTCTTCAGCATCCTCCTCCGCTGGGCTTTGCTCTGACAGTGCTTGCCTGAAATGTAGTGGCGTTTGTGGTCCTACGTCATGATTTTAATTTACCAGCTTGAAAGAGGTCATGAAGATATGGCTGCATGAGACATCTCTGCTTTAGGGATGAGTAGTTTCAAAGTGGCCATCCAGTTCCTGACTCCAGATGGTGAAATGAGATCAGTAGATACGCATGTTCTTGTTACTGTTAGCAAATATTGCACTGGGTGGAAACGGATCTCTGATACAGTACTTCCATCATCCCTGAAGTCAGTGGTGATGATGCTGGTTTTATCACTGCTCAAGAGGATCCTAGAAAATCCTCCTGTAGTAATGACACCAAACCAAAACTTTGATCCTTAGCAATTCCCACTTTTGGGAGGAGTCAGCAGCCTAGTCCTCATCCTGCTACTGATTTCTAACTGCACTTTGCTGCAGAGACATCTAAGCTTTCATAATGAAAAGCCAATTAAAATGCACCATTAAGCACAGCCTTTTTCCTTCCTTGTCCGAACCTATCTGTCACAGAAAGGACACAACAACTGTAGTGCAAGTTGGCAGATGCTGCTAAAAATGGGTAAGATAAGATGTATAAGTAAATTATTGAAATGCCAGCCTGAAGTCTCAAACAGGACCATGACAGCCAGGGTCAAATGTATGTGGGTGCTTACCCGCTGCGTTCCCAGAGCTGCAAAGCCACCTGAGCTCCTCACCAAGCAGAAGCAGATTAGCCACTTTTTATAGAAGCTGGCAATGGCTGAAGTTTCCAGGCTACTCATTCAGACACAGCAAGTCCTCAGTAGGGAAAGCAGAGGGGTGTTACAGGCAGAGCCACAGAAGGATCATCACTTTTATTTATTTAATTTCACGTGTGCATGTGGTCTGCACCTGCTAGCAGACCTGCACAGCTCCTGGAGAAGGGAGGTGAAGGAAGAGAGCCCAAGATGTGTCCCAGTGATGCCAGGGAGGGGGAGGGGGGGTGTTGCTGCTGATTTATGGGCATCTAGGAGCCTGCATGGCATCACTGACTCAGGGGTAAGAGCCCCATCAACTCTCACTATTCTCACTGACACTTGAAATCCCCAGGGTAGGATTTTAATTAACCCACAGAGAGGAAATGGCAAGAGGAAAGCTGAAAGAACCACTGCACAGAGGAATAAGAGAGGAGAAATGCAGATGGGGAAGAGGGAGACAGAGCTGGAAGGAGGGAAGGAACAGAGGTGCTGTAAAGGGTAATTTTCCCACTGGCTGATGGTGATACAGCCATAAGACCCTGAATGTATTAAAAGTAATGCAGCGCCCCACAAGAGTCTTGCACTCAGGGCTTCTGCTGCCTTTTTAGGACTAGCTCCACTTTGTTTAAGGATGAAAGATTCCTGCATTTAGCCCTCATTCATGAATCATAACAGTGGCACAATGGAATTTGAACCTCTGTGTGCTGGACCCTTCTGACGTACATGAAATACGGGATTTTTCCTCTAATAAATATTCCTCCCTCGGCACGCATTTCTCCTTGTTATCTCTAGATAAGAAACTGATCAAGCAGATGTAGCAGCATCGGTTCTCTGTGACAACATCCTTGCAACGTGATGTATCACAAGATCATCATCAGAGCAGGGTGCATAACCATTTTTTTTTTCTTTTTTAGCTGACAAAAAAATCAGGCAATGGAAAAATTTGTGTCTTATTTTCGGTTTATAGTCCTTTCAGCCCTTAAAAATACATATTTAAAGACCTTTCAAAGAGTTTTGGAGCAGCACAATGGGGCTTTTAGAAATGCTCTTGGTGACTGGAGAGTGGGCAGGACCCCCCAGTCTGCAGATGAGGAGGTCAAGGCACCATGAGGTGAAGTGAATTGTGTCCAAGCTCAGAAAACTTGAAGAGCTGGAAATAGCAGCCAGGAAGCTATGCCAGCACCTTCCTTGCAATCACCAGACCACATTCTGTGTAATAACAGAGTGGACACAAACACACACACATTAAGCCCATTCCTTCCTTCTCTTGGGATGTGGATGAATCATGTTCTACTGTTGCGGTTGATAAAAGTCTTCAGAAGTTAGAGAGGGACCCAAACTCTTGTTTCATTCTTTTTTTGGAAGAACTTGTAAAGGCTGGTTTATAAAACCTCTTGGCAACTTTTCCTGAGTTTCCAGACCCCCTCATCGCTTCTGCGGTGCCAAACATCTTCCCTTTCTCTGGAGATCATGCTTCAAGTTGCCTCAAGACATGTCAGCAGTGGTCTGGATGCTTTCCCTTTCAGCCCATGTAAATATTTGCACCAATTTGAGTCTTGGTAATGTGGAGGACAAAGCACTAAAGCAGCACAGTGCATTTTCACTTAGACGGGAGGGTCTGTTGAAGTCAGCAGTGTCACATCACACACGACAAGCACAGGGAGAATTGCAGAGGGCTGAGCTCTTGCTCAGATGATGGTGAACAGGAATTTGCAGGCAGAATAAGTCTAATCCAACTGAACACCAACAGGAGAAGAAAGTGCCATCTAATATTCATCACTCCAGTCCAAAGGGAGGCTGGAAGAGCGGGACTGAGCTTGGTCTTCCAGGATGTAGTGGCAGACATGGTGTAAATACACACCTTGACATATTTGCTACATGCCTGGAGCCCTGCATTGAGCAACTGGAGCAGATGACATTTCTCCACAGCTTCCCAAGTCCACCAGCATCTTCCCTGCTATCCTTCTCTCACTGTTCCTGTCCCAGACTGCCACCCCAACTCTCTCAGCACAATGGTGTGCAGCCTCCAGGATAAATCCGCTGACCCCAAAATAAGGTCCCCATCCCTCCAGCCTTGCAGCTCCCACTCCAGACAGGGATGCCACCTTACCAAGGGCGCTAGACAGAGCATTTTCTGTGGAGATTCTGCAACTAATTCCCCCCAGGGCAGCCTTGCTTTTGTATCCTTCCAAAGGCATTATCAAATTCAGGTTATTTTTAGGATTGTTTCCTAAGGAAACAAGATTAATATGATTGCAGTGCAGGCACGCATGCGTGCATGCTGTGTGAGACAGTGTGCCTATGCGTCTGCCCTCCCCCATATATTTTGAATTCTTTGGGCAATTTCAACTAAGTCTGATGGAGCACTATGAGGTTTCAAAGAGATCACGTTCTGACAGAGTTGGGGAAAATAGTGGACTGGACAGAGGAGAAACTTAATGTAAGTACTTCCAGCAAATATGGGCTAATATACTCAGCAGACCAACCCCCTCCAGCTTTCCCTTCCCACACATTCAGAGTCTTTGCCCTTGTTGCACCAGTGCTGGGAGGGAAGCACAAGCCACCTGGGCTCCTTCAAACAAAGCCCACAGACCTCTGTCCTTGTGGCTTGGGGGATGTTGAGTGGGCAACTCCTCCCAGCAGGCACACCAGGGTTTTATGGAGTTACAGCCCACAGTGGTTTTAATGCAAAGCACAACTGCCCGCACACAGCCTGTCTGTTATTTGCACCTGGCTGCTCACATTTGCTTATGTCCAAAGGCCTTTTTATCAGGACTTCTTATTTCACATCCGCCCATGCTGGCATCAGACAGGGTTTTGTAAGACTGCCACCAGGATTTTGGCGAGGGAGAAGCACGGAAATTGGTACAGAGAGGTTTTTCTGTGTACTTTGCTTCTCTACAAGTCCTTAGTGGGCCAGGATGGGTGAGAGGGAGGATGGTCTTACGTGCTGAACCATTAGCTTTAATTATGGTTGGGGTCATGGCATCTTCCAGAGATAGAGAGTTGTAACTCAACAGAGCTGAAAATTCACTGGGAATTGTCAGTCATGTTGGATCAGGCCTCCAGAGGTGTGAAACAGAAATACACTGAATTTCATCCTGACCCAACCCTACCAATCAAACAGGCTGATGGTAACTGAATTTGCCCACAGGCCATTTTCAAAGATGCTTCCGCCACCTGTTGAGCAAAGCAATCTCCATCTTTCATCCATCCATCCATCCATGCATGCCAGAATTTTGGTTAGGTCCAATACCCAGCTGTAATAATATTATACAACCTCCTGGTGAGGAGGAATTTGGCTGTCCAAGTTTTCAACGTCTTTTTCTCTTAAGTTATAGCTTTTGCATGTGAAACAAAATTTTGAGGTAAAAAAAGTTATGATGTTAAATACTTTCCCTATTCCCCCCCCCTTTTTTTTTTTTTGCTATTTGTTAGTTCGAGGCATTTTTTGTTGTTCATTTCTATAATCTCAAAACACTTTATCCCATTTTTAACTTTCCCCCATCTATAAATACTTTCCACAAAATATGCACATGGGAAAGTTCCTGTTTTAATGTGTGAAAAGTTAGCCTTCACAGCTCCGATCCACAATCAGTAATAATCACAAACCCTGAATTCCTCTGATGCTGCTGAATCCAAGACACCTCCACTAATGTGGGATTTTTTAGGGACTGCTCCCACCTGCTTACATGCAAACAGAGCTGCTGGTGGATAGAATTTATAGAAGTTTATAGAAAAATAAGCAGGACGTATGCAAAAGCCAATCCATGAGCTCATTTTAATGCCAAGGCTGCCCCCTCCACCAGGTACCCTTTGCATAGCCATGTCGCATTTCCTTTTCCACGTCAGGGGATTCTTCAGGTAGCCTTTGACATGCTATAGCAAGACTGATACCTATGGATTTATTCTTTCAGACCCAGGGAACAGCAGCCCAGCTTGTTTATTCAGAGACACATCCCACCTCTAAGTGTACTTTTGGTGACTGTATCACACATCTGTGCAATGATACTGCTGGGATACAAGAAAACAGCATTGAGAAACCCAAACAGAAAAATTCTTTGGACCTGAGGTCCCAGACTCAGTGCAGGATCTGATCTTTAGGTGAAGTAGAAATTGTGTCTTCTGCCCTTACAAGACTTGACAGGTACACGTAAATAAACTCATAGATAAACTCAGGTCAGCTGCAGTGTCACAGAGAGTTGGGTTTTAGGCTGCCTTCATCAGACTTTTAGGAAAAAGGCAAATATTGAGACGTTGTTTGGAGTCATTGTATTTTCTTGTCTTTACAGAAAACTGGCCTCTTTAAACAAATGAAAGAGATGGATTCTCTCTTCTTATGCCTGGCTTTACCAGCACTAACAAACAGGTTATCACAACAGGCTAAGCCCTTTACAATCCCACTGCATGTTATTCATACCTTGGGAAAGGAGACTTCAGTCCCTACAGCTCAAGAATATAAAATTCTACCAGGAACAGCAACATGGACCAAACAAGTGGAAGTTTTTAACAGACCCTGAGCAAATTGTCTGGGGCAGAAAGGTGATTTTGTTCCCATCCCTCATTCCCTGTCTCTGGACAGCTGTGGCCAGCTGTGGGGCTCTGTGGCTGCACTCTCTGAGCACTGTGGAGATGCACCTCTCCATGGCAATGGAGACATGGGATGTAGGGCATGAGGTGGGACAGCAGGAGGGTGGCCACAGCCAGGCCAGGCCTAAGGGATGAGGGATGCCCTGGCAACCGGCTGGTTTGGGGGATGGCTTCCACCTCTCGCCAAGGGTTCCCTGAGCATGCTGAGCCCCTGGGTCTGTGGTTTGTGCTGAGCCCCACAGCTGGATAGACAGCTGGAATGGTGACAGGCCCTGGGCAATGCACCCCACTGGGCTAGTCTGGCTGGGTTTGGGGCTGCCGTCTGGCCATGCTTCCCTGCCAAACGCCAGCTCCTGCCCGCAGCCGGAGCAAGGAGGGCCAGCGCCTGCTCCCACCATCCCACCACCAGCGTGCAAAGCACTTTCTGCACTGCAGCGCTGCACCGTAAGGGCCATCAACGCCTTCCCATGGCCAGCCTGGGGCCGGGGGTGCGGGGCGGGCAGCCCGCCCCCCCCGGCCCCCCCGAGACCTGCCGGGGGTGGGGACGGGGTGCAGTAATGCTTCCTCACGGCTGGGTAATAGCCTTAGAGCCAAATCCTGCTTTGCCGGGGGATGGGAAGGGAATTCCCTGGCCTCGCCTGGCCCCGGCACAGAGCGGGGCGGGGGGGTGCAGAGATTGGGGGGGACCGAGCCGGCAGCGGGGGAGGCGGGGAGGAAGGGCGGGGGCGAGGCGGGTCCGGGGCCGGCGGGGGATGGCGCTCGCCGCTTTCCCGACCATAAAACGGCAGGGCCAGGACCGGGCGGGCAGAGCGGAGCGGCGGCGGGGACCGGCACGGCACGGCACGGCACGGCACGGCACGGCACGGCACGGCACGGCCGGGCCGCCCTGCGGAGGTAACGGGGCGGCGGGGTGCAGCCCCCCGGGGATGCGCGGGAGGGGGTCGGTTCCCTGGACGGTGCAGTGCCGGGGAGGGCTGGGGACGGCTCCGGCTCCTGGTGCCGGTGTGTCCCCGTCGGTGTCCCGCCGGCTTTCTGCCGGGTCCCGGGAGGGGTTGTAGCCTGCCAGCAAAGGCGCCCGGTGCGTGAGGCAGGCAGGGGCTCGGCTCCCCTTGTGTGTCCCCCCCACCCCACCCCTGCGAGCTCCCGGCCCTGCTGTGGGCAGCCCGGCTGCTCTGCCACCCGTGACAAAGGGACGTGGCTCCGGCCAGATGAGCTCCAGGCACAGGCAGGCTCCTGCCTGGTTTTCTGTAGCAGAGGAAGAGCGACGTGGGCATATCACCAGAGAAAGGGACTAAAAGCCACTGCGGGAGCGGATTTGAGAAGCTGGAAACCAGCTGGACCGCGCTGATCCTCTTTCCGATCTTTGCAGTCTCTTCCTTGGCAGAGACTCGCCCAAGTCACTCCTGGTTCTAAACTGATTCTCCCGGAACATCGCTACGAGCTGGGAGGAGGTGTGTGGCTGTGAAATGCAGGCTCAGCTCTCCCCACCACCCAAAAGTGCCCACAGAGTTTTATCTTTGCCCTTTAGTTTCTCTGAAATTTGCATTTGGATCATTTCATGCTGCTCCTGTGAAGCCGCACAGCCAGACACAAGGACGGGACAAGACTTAGTGTTGTTTCTCAGCTGCGGGACCAGTCCCCGGGGAGGTGCAGGCAGCTACTGCCAACTTCAAAGCAGTCCCAGGGCTGCACTAACATCGCACAGGAGAGCTCGAGGCCTACCCTGCCAGATAGTTTGGGCCAGCGCAGGGAAACCCCTTCTCTCCGTGGTCTCCCAAATCCATGCACAGAGGATGGGTTGGCCAGGCTGGATCCAGAGTCCGTCTGCTGAGCCACATTTATGTAAGCGCTGATTTGCAGTGTCAAGAGATGCCTAAGAATCAGCTTGCATTTGGAAAAATGTATAAATAGATGGCATCTGGCCCGAGGCTGTACCAGAAGCACAGTATTTGTCTTGGTCCCAGACCCTTGGAGAGCTTCTGCCATCTCTCACCTGCTCTCAGCTTGGCCTCGAGTCTCTATTGAGTACTTTCCAGGAGCAAGGACTGAGCAGGAGTGCCAAAAGGCACTGTCACTCTGTCCTTTAGAGCGGTACTTAGCGTTGCTTCTTTGGCACACCTGCAGGTGCTCCTTGCACAGGACCATAAACTCCCTTCCAGCTCACGAGCTCGGCAGGAGACGCCGTGCCGTAGTGCGGTCCTCCCTTGGCACACCCGGCAGCTCCTCCCAACCAGCAGGATGCTGGGCCGGACGGTTGCCGGTCAGACCCAGGGTGTGACGGGACTGGCTTTCCTGTTGTTAATATCAGTACGGCGTCACTGCGCCTTGCCTCAGCAAAGGTGCTGAGCACCAGCCCCCAGAGCTGGCTGTCGGAAGGGCTGCAGGTGGAGACGGTGTGTTCAGACCACAGGCAATGCTCTTCCATTCTTGTGCCATGGAAGGGAAGGCAGTGTTAAATAATGCTGCTTATTCCAAGAGCCAGCAGCTGGGGAAGAGAGATGACTTCCAGACTCCTGGCTTGCTGACTCAAAGCAAGCGCAGTCTGGCTTGGGATCGGTGGGACAATGGGCTGCATTTGCTGGCAGGCTTAACATTGGCACGTTGATGCTTTTTGTTGCAGGTGGGAAGGCAGCAGTAGCTCACTATGGCCCTGGCAGACAACGCGGGCTGTGCCAAATCCAGTGAGGACTTCCCCTTCCCTGAGATCATTGAACTCAATGTGGGTGGACAAGTCTATATCACCCGCCACCCCACCCTGGTCAGCGTGCCTGGCTCGCTCCTCTGGGAGATGTTCACCCAGAAGAACGTCCGCTCCTTGGCCCGTGACAGCAAGGGACGGTTCTTTGTGGATCGGGACGGCTTCCTCTTCCGCTACATCTTGGATTACATGAGGGACCAGCAGTTGGTGCTGCCCGACCACTTCCCAGAGAGGAGCCGCCTGCAGCGAGAGGCCGAGTACTTCATGTTGCCGGAGCTTGTGAAGATGCTGGCCCCCAAGCTCAGCAAGCAGAACTCGCTGGGAGACGACCCATGCCAAAGTGACCCAGAGGAGCTCTCCCCCAATGCAGATGCCACCCGCAACCTGACCTCTGCCAGTGCCACGCTCCCCAGCGCTGTGGCTGGTGGCCCCGGGGGTGCCGTCAGCACCAGCACAGGTGCTGCCAGCACCGACGTCCGCAGAGCAGGTTTCATCACCATCGGCTACCGGGGCTCCTACACCCTGGGCAGGGACAGCCAGACAGATGCCAAGTTCCGCAGGGTGGCACGGATCATGGTCTGCGGCAAGACATCACTGGCCAAGGAGGTCTTTGGTGATACCTTGAATGAGAGCAGGGACCCGGACAGGCCCCCGGAGAGGTACACCTCCAGGTACTACCTCAAATTCACCTTCCTGGAGCAAGCCTTTGATAAACTGGCTGATGCTGGCTTCCACATGGTGGCTTGCAACTCCACAGGCACCTGTGCCTTCGCCCATGACCAGACAGATGACAGGATCTGGACCTCTTACACCGAATATGTTTTCTATCGTGAGTGACACCAAAAAAAAACCACCCCCAAAAACCAAACACCAAACACCAACTCTCCCCTTCCTCTCCTGTGCTGGCTGTTTCGTAGAAGGTAGACATCCGACCCCTGAATCCCAGCATCTCCCTTTTGCCTCCTTTTGAGTTTGTTCTTGGGTTTTTTTCCTCCTCCTTCCTCCACATTGAACCTGTTCAGCTCTTCCTTGTAGCAGCTGCTGACTACCAACCTTCTTCCCCTTTCTCCGACTTCTGCAGTAGCCACCTGTAGCTCCCAACCCTCCCTGGATGTGTGGACTTGGACACTGTCATGTACATGTTTTGGGTGGGAGGGGGGGATACAGTGGACTGTGCTCTGGGCTGGGATTCCTGCAGCTGGATAAGCTTGTCCGTGTTGGACACTGAACTTGGCTCTCATGCCCTGTACGCCGTGCAGCTCCCTGGGAGCATGCTGCATACACTGTATTTGATCTGCCAAGGGGTTCAAGTGAGAAGGCGCTGGTTTAAGGACATGGAGAAAGGTGGGAAGCAGAGAGGAGGGTGGGCAGGGGGGGTGGGGTGGGGTGGAAAGATGAAGCCTCGAAGCACGGATATATTGCCATTAGCCCATGTAAGCAGCTTAGCGTTTAGACTGTCAGTGCTTGGGAAGGTTAGATAAAGATGCACCCTGTGTTTGCAGTTCTGATTCAAAGCATCACTGCTGCTCTGGGATGCCTTGGGGTTTTTTTTGGGGGGTGGGAGGGGGCGTATAGACAGATGCTCTGTTCATGCATATGTGGAGGGAGGTGGGGGGGAGCGGGGAAAGCTTTACATTCTGTAGGGTGTAAAATGCTTATATATCTCTCAAACTCGTTAGAGGTCTGTAGAGAAAAAAGTACCTTCATCTTTCCTTCGGAGTACGATAGCGACGTGGGCTTCAGAGGGATGGGGTTGGGTTGCTCCAGTGAGCGGCAGTCGGGCTCAGCCGCAGTCACGACTTCACAGATTAGAGGGAATCTTTGCCCAACATGAAAATCTTTGCCATTTTGGCACTCTCTTGTGAAGGTCTCTTCAACCACAGCTCTCCGTGGCCTGCTTTTGGGCCTGGGGCTGGCTGCTGCTGCTTTACCACGCCTGGGCAATGTGTAATAAAGGAACAAAAACAACTCGCCTCCATCTTCATGTGCCGAGGTGCAAAGGCAGTAGTGCTGGTTGTGTGCTATGTGCACCCAGAGGTGCTGCTCGAGCAGGACAACAGTGCTGGCACATGGGCAGGAAGCAATGTGCTTTAGTGTATGGGCTTAAATAAAGAGGAAGAAGACAAACTTACTGGAGGCCTCTTGCCCTGCTCTGACCCCCCTCCTCCTCTTTGAACCCTCTCTCCCATCCCAGCTGGACCGAATTGCAACGCAGTCCATCCCTGCAGGGATGCTGATGCAAGCGGTCAGGTCCAGAATTACCCACCCGTCTGCAAACCAGCCCTGGATGATGCATTCATCCCCATCACTGCTGCAGGGCCTTGCAAGCTCTGGCACAAGGGGTTAGGCTGCAGATCTTGGTGCCAACTCCTGCAGGGGCAGTCACAGGTGGCCCTGTCACCCTGATGTCCCCCACTGCTGCCTGCACCTGCCAGCTCCCTTAGACCCACCATCTATCCCTGGTCCTCTGCCTCTGGCTGCTTCTCGAGCAGCCCCCATGAAGCTCTTGGTGCAGGGAGCTAAAGGATCGCCTCGCCAGCTGGATGCCAGCCAAAGGGGTACTTCTGTTTGGGGTTTATTTGGGAGGAAGGTTTGCAGCTGGTTTCCGAAGAGGCGGGAGAGCTGCAGTCTTCTGACACACAGAGTGAGCAGAAACTTGTCAGCAAGGCAGTCCCTCTGTCCTGAAGAAGGGGAAGGCAAAACCAGTATTTTTATGAGGGCCCGTTCCTCATTGCAACAGCATTTTGAAGAGGAAATGACAACCAGCTTTAAAAAAAGAAACGGGAACTTGGGCCCTGTGTGGAGACAGAGGCTGAAGGACAGAATTAAAACCTTTTAAATAAAGGGGGAGGGGACATGCACTCTATGTTTGCTTTTTAACTAAAGATTTTTCTGCTCATTATTAATTAGGACTGATTGGAAAAAGAAATTGCTGCCCTGTGAGAAATGCTGGTGTTTTGATGTTTGCTTTTCCCCTCTGAAACTGGACTGAAAAATTGATCTCACAGGAGGAAGCATTTTTCCTGAGGGAGAAACCATAATGGCAAAGTCAACATTTAGGTGGTTTTGATCTGCTAGGTTATGTGATCTGGGCTGTTAAACCTAATACTCCGAGTGAAATATGATCAGAGCAGAAGAGTTTACTTTGGAATCATTTGAGAGTCTGACATTTTTCATGAAAACCAATACTTTGTGAAAAAATACCTTTGTTGAGATCTATCTCAACAAAAATACAACAATCTGAGTTTGTTTCTTTTCTTTGTATATATCCAATAATGGAAAGAGTATCCTTTTGCTGCTGCCCATGGCTGGGAGGAGAACCTGGTTAATTTGATCCTTAGGAGAGACCAGTTGCAGAGAAATGGTGTCATGGAAAAACATCTATTTGAGGTCCTCATCCTCTGAACAATCATGGCAAGTCACTTGAGCTGGGCAAAAAAAAAAAAAGCAGGGGATGGCTGAAGTGAGCTGGGAAGGTCTCTCAGTTGCCAGGGCTTCGAGGACACAGTGCAGAAAGCACTTTTTTGATGTTGCCTGTTTTGCTGGCTTTTCCTGGGAACATGCTTGCATTTCCATGTGTTTCCAGATCTTGAGCTGCCTGCTGGACCACAGCGGTCTGTCTCTGGGTTGTGCTTGTTCAAAGCACCTAGACCTATTTAGCTGTCCTTGAGCTCGTGATCCTCCTTCAGCATCTCTCACCATCCAGGATGTCCATAGAGACTCAAGGGAAAAATCAAGTCTTGTTCAGTTTCCTTCCCTCCTGAATGCTGGACTCAGAGGTGATTTTATTCTTCCCAAGAAGGCAGCATGACTCTCGGGAACTGAATTCTGCGAGTGCACAACTGGATTAAGTCCATAGCCCCCAGCTAGCACTGAAGCATAGCACTAGATCCTTTTAGAGGTGCTGGTGGCAGCAGCCTGCTCCTACCCAGGAGCTGTTAGCGAAGATCCTCCACATATCTTGCAGGTCCAGGGCCTTGGAGAGGATCTGGCTGCCCCCAGCTCAGCCATGGGTGGTTTTTCTCCGGCATAGGAAGGCTGGCACCTCCGAGAAGGGGCACGTGAGCTGTGCGTGGGCAGGCAGACTGCAGTGCACGCCTGCAGGAAGCCAGAATGGCTTGCATGTGCACTGGGGGATTAGTCACCTTGTCTGCAAAAGCCCAGGGCCAGGAGGGATCCCTGTGGTTATTTTAATCTGACCTGCACTGAGCAGTCATCAGCTTTTCTGAAGGAGTCCTGCTGTGAATAAGAGGTGAGGACTGTCTAAGCTAGAGCTGGTCCATCCCCTGATGCCAGACCACCTACCACCTTGGCCTTGAAGATGTTTTTTAGGATAAATAAGAAGCTCACAACCTCCCAAGGGGGTCTCCGTGTGGCAGCAGGTCCCCTGTGGAAGACTGTGGACCACGGTGTGGGGGAGTGTCCTTTGGGAAGCAGTCTGGTCTTATTGCAAAGCTCAGCAACTGCTAAGCCCACCAGAAACCAAGAAATGTTTTCATAGAGGGCTTTAAGCTTTCAAAGATTGTTTTCCCTCTGAGGGGTAATGTAACTCACCCTTTCATTTAGAGGTCCCCAGAAAATCGTCCATCCCAAAATAATATCCCTCATTCAAATAAAACAGAACATGAACTCGGGCTGGGTCTGTGTTCCCCGGCGAGCACCCTGCCCACAAATTGATGGTTACTTGCTTGGCATCTCATTCTGCACAAAGCCTCCAGGAACTGAGCTTTCTCCCTAAGGAAAAGCCAAATCCCATGTTTCCATCAGACACCTCTGCCACCCCGAGAGAACATCTGAAAACATTTTATCTCCTAGGTTTGTCTTCAGCTCCTCTCTAAGGGGACCCCCTTTGTGGCAGAAAAGTCCTGCCCTGCCCAGAAGCTGAGCTCTCCCCATCCTGCCAGCAGCCAGGAGGCAATAAGGATGGAGCAGATCAATACTGGGGGACTGGGAAGAGGACAAGTAGAGTCCCGTGGGGTCCAGAAGATGTGAGATACTAGAGGGAAGACACAGAAAACCCTGTCCCCAGTCTAGAAATCTTGTTCTGCCATGGAAGACCTGAGGAGCCCGTGCAGTTCAGCACACCACAAAGATTGAGACTGACTTGACAGCGGTGTTGAAACAGAAAAAGACATACTGATTGAGAAGCACAGAAAGGGTAGAAGAAGCAGTAGCTGGAAGCTGGAACCAACGTCTTCTAATTTGAAAAATAAACACCAAACAACTACCTTTAACAGCATGGGTACTTACCACTGAGAAAAACTATCAGAGAGATGGGGGTTCTCCAATTCTTGGTGCAGAAACTGCAGCTTGTCTGCTTTTATGTAAGAAGGGGTTTAACCAAACAAGCTTTTAGGCTCAGTTTAGCAGCTGACACCAGTTGGCTGCAAAGTGCAGGAGGTGAGACAATATGCAGAGTATTGCTCTGCTCTGGCCAGCCATGGAGAGACCTCTGGGCCTCCTTCCGGGGGCCATGGGAGAAGCAGGAGAGGAAATATAGCTGAGCAGTCAATGTTTGCGTTTGCTGGAAGTTGTGAGAGCCAGAAGATGCTTTGGGTTGGGTAAGCTGTTCGGCAGCTGGCGGAGAGCTGCAGGAGCACTTTGCCAAATGAAGCTTTTTCAACGTGTGCTGACAGCTTGTTCTGAGCTAAAGCAGGTTAGACTTTGTGACTTCATGACGTGCAGATGATTTTCTTAAAAGGCTCTTGCAGTTAAAAAAGTTTTGCTTAGATCTAGGTGGTGGATGGCTGGGAATTATCAACCCCCCTCCTCTGGGAGAGATGTACAGTATCTGACTGAAATATGTTCTTGCAAATAGACTAAACCAGATTTCATCTAAATCATATTTGAGCCCACAGCATAACCCCTTCATCCCAGATGTCTGTTCCCTCTCTCTCCTTACCCTTCTCCAGGCTAGATGCACTGTGATGCAGGGTCCACTTTGCCAACAGCATCCTTAAAGTGACCCTAAAGGGCATATTAGCCCCCAACACCCCAGGGCAGGGCAGGGCACCCTGTTCACAGACTATTCTAGAGCACAGAAAACTTAAGTCAGCCCCGCGGTTTCCTAGACTCAGCCCGAAATTGGATGATGTGGTTCAGCAGGAGGCAGAAGAGCATGCAGCAATTATAGAGGATAAACACAGCTCTTACTGCATACTCTCAAGTGCCATCCTCTCTTGCAATTCTAATCAGGGACACAAAAAGCCTCTCCTGCCAGCAGTGTGAAGAAGAGCATTTGCATGGAAAGCACAAATCACCTGGCTGGTGTTACCAGAGGATCTGTACAAGCCCAGCCTCCCTGGATTAATTTAGGAGCTCTGACAAAGGCTGATTGGGGCTAGCAGGCAGGGGAGATCTGATGTTCCTGATCATTGGAGCGAGTGAGATGGAGCTTGGCCTTGTCACTGTCCTCTCCCATCATTGTTTAGAGGACCTCTGTGGGAAGGCAGGAAGAGGACCCCATTCCATCCTTTTTCTCTAGACCTGAGGTCCTTGGCATGTTCTCCCCAGCTGATGCCACAGCTGAGTCCAGGCCACCCTTGCCTGATGGGAGGAACCATATCGAAGCCCCCGCAGGCAGAGGATAGAGACTGGTGCAGCTTGCCCAGGAGCTCAGATCAATCCCCTGCCCAGGGCCTTTTGGAGAGCTTGATGGTGGAGACCTTAGTGCCCACCCCAGGGACCATGTCAGGGAAGAGCAGCCCCCTCCCACCACAAGCATGCAGAAATGTGAGGTAGATTTTGGGGTCATTTCATAAGTGGAAGCCAAGTTTCAGGTGCAACTTGGGATGCACATCGTCCATTTCCCAGCCTTCAGTGAGCCCAGTTTGCAGACTGCTCAGCCCTTTCTAAAAGCACAGGTCCCTTCAATGTTGAGGAAGCTGCTCCCAATGCCTAGATGCTTTTTGCTCAATTTCTTAAGGAGAAAGGTTTGTGTAACCTCACACAGCATATTCCTTCCCTTTTCTTAGGGGACCTGAATCTGTGAGCTAGTTTCACTCCAACCTGGCAGTGTTTCAACTATTAGGAGACTGCCAGTCTCATGAAAATATGTTTTGGGCTATAGTAGACCTCCTCAAATCCCCCTCTCCCTGCCCAGAGCATGAGCTCAACATTCAAGAAGCAAAACCACACAAGAAAATAGACTTTGTGGTCTCCCTGCCCTCTGCAAGCTCACAGGCAAGCAGCCTGCTGAGCCCATGCAGGAGTTGTAGAGCCCTGGAGTGCACCAGAGTCAGGTTCGTGTTTAATTTACAGGTCCCCTGTGGAAGCAGATCGAGGTGCTGAGCAGACCTGGGAGATGCTCAGATACTTAAGGCTTATGCTTTGAGCCTGTAGAGCATTTATTGCACCTCTGCCTTGGGTGGCAGCTTGCTTGTACCAGCTCTTCCTTCATCTCAGCATAGTTTGACCAAGAAGTGTGGTCAAATAGCCCCCAAGATTAGAGAGGTTAAAGGGCAATCCCTAGAGCTTGGCAAGGCATCTGAGCCAGAGATGCACCATGAGACAGGCAGCAGTCCGGCAGACATGAACACACTGTGTTGTTAACAGAGGATAACCAGCCAGAGACCTGCAAAAGAGCTCCTTCATCCACAAAACTGCAGCAAGTGTCTGCCTTTCACTTGGATCTGGAGGGAGGCAGTTGTACCTTTGACAAAAGGAAAAGTCCCTAATGCAGAGGCAGCAGGGGAATTACTGGGACAAATGAGTGGGATTCTAAAAACAAGAACTTTTTCTTTATTTAAGGAAAGAGAACATAAAATCCAGAGTAAAGCTCAGTGGGAGGGCACAGGAGTCTTGCGAGCAACCTTGGGGATTTCTGCATGTCCCGTTTCTGCAGAGCCATCCCAAAGAATCAGCTCCAGGGCATGCAGCCACAGAACCACCATGTAGCCAGGCCACGAGGGCCACCAGAGCCTGGGAACAAGGATCGGCCTCCAATCCAGCCTGGTCTTTTGGAGAGGCCTTTGTGCCCCATGCTCATGCAGGAGGCTGTAAAACCTCAGTGCTCAAGGGGACACGAAGGAGGGACATGCAGGAACAGCCCTGCAAGCTCCCAGTGGAGGATGAGGGAACATTGCCTTATAAAGAAGCAATAAAAACAACCGGCTTGAGGCTTTGCTATTTCCCCTCCGCACTCCTCAGCATCAACTCCTGGCTCAGCCCATGTCCCAGAGCAGGACCGCGGGAGGCTCAGCATGGCTGGGGTATGGCTGATGTCCTTCCTCTGGAGGGACTGGTGGACACCTCAGCCACACCACTCTTTCATCCCCAGCATTTTAAAATTTCTCCATCCCCACTCAAAACCAGGGCTGGCAACATGACAAGGAGCAGTTTTGGGTGCTGCAGGGCTGGTTATACCCTTTAGGGACAGAAGGAATGTCCCTGTCCCCAGGGAGAGATGCCTGCTGGTGCTAGCAGGGGCCACTGCCATCCTCCCCTGACTGTATCCCATGAATGGGCACTGATGGCAGGTGAACCACTGCCTCTCCAAAAAGTCCCTTGCAGATAGCTTTTCCACTGACCCACACAGCCTTCAGACTTGTTTGTCCTGCTCCTGGGCCCCTGGAGGGAGATGACTGCCCCTCCAAAGCTCTCCCTGAGGGGCAGGGACAAGGCAGAGGTGGCACTGCCAGGATCCTCTTTCCCTGCCAGTGTTCCAAAAGACAGAGACTCACTAAACAGGGGACAGTGCCCGGGAGTGCAGCTCAGCCTCCTTGGCAGTGGAGGCTGTTATCTGTATCCACAAAGACCACCCTGCTGCTGTGCCCCGGCTCAGGACTCCGCTGTGCTGGTACAAGCACGTGATCCTGTCCCACTGACCCCAAAATTCACGCACCTATATGCTGGTCTACTAGAGCCAGGGCACTGCCCGCCCTTGAGGCCATGCTTGTGGACCTTTGCTAGCCACTGCGTGGCTGCCTCAGCCATCCTGGCTTTGGTGGAAGCTGCAATTTCACTAGACCTTGAGCTTTCAAGTTTGTTTGGGTTTTAGTTCAGGGCCCTTTTCTGTGACAAGAGAGGGCTCAGAACCAAAAACCAAACAAAGGCATAAATGTTTAAGGCTCAAACATAGAAAAAAGTAAATAAAGGAAATGGTAACAAAATAAAAATCTCAAGTTTTCCTTAACCCCGTCTTGTGCTTTGGGGTTGGCCAGACAGACAGTGTTTATCAGTACCAGATTAGCAGATAGTTGTAGCTAGAGAAGCTGATGGCTTTTATGGCTCAAAGAGACAAGGTCTAGCAAACCCAAAGCAGGGCTTCTGTCAGCTCTTGACTGATTCACGGGGCGTACTGCAGAAGAAAAAACAATATGAGCAAGGGAAAAGACCAAGGATCCTCTCTGCATGTATGAGCACAGCCAGGTGGGTCTGTGCTTTGCTGGATACACCAGGTTCTGTTTCTCCTGTGGTTTGAGAACCCCACTGAGGTGACAATGGTTCCCTTCCAGTGCCGGGAGCAGCAGCATAGTGGGTGCTGGGGTCTCATCCAGATGTGGAACAGGGGTGCTGCAGGGATGGGCACAGGCCCCAGATTCAGTCTTACCCTGCGCTGCTGCAGCCTCAGCCAGCTCACCCTGCCTCAGTTTCCTCAACCTACAGCATAAGGCAAACCAGTCCTTTTTGGTCCTCACAGGGAGGCTCTGCAGAGCCAGGCTCTCCTGAGGGCGATGAAATGGATACCCCAGCACTTCCCTCACCTCTGAGCTGTCACAAAATGCCTGATCCAGTACAACACAGGGCACAGCTCGTCCAGATCTGCTCTCCACCTAGGAATTTGAAGCTAGCAAGCATGGGGAGGGCACTTCACCCTTGTAACCCAACATGATCTAAAATAGCCTCCAGTCCCCGCTGTATAAATAAGAAATGCAGCAAGTTACACAGTTTTGTCTCAGTTGGGGATCACTTCCTCAGAGCTGAGGCTTTCAAACAAAACAAAACAAAAGAATAATGCTCTAATCCTTCCCCTCTACAGCAGAACAACGGATTACAGCTCATTTAGTGAAGTCCCACTCACCGTGCATTTACGCCCTGTGTATGTCTATTATTCCCATTATGCCCAAGTCTTCCGGTTAATATACTATTTTAATCAACTCAAAGGATTAAATGCCATTAAGGACCCAGGAGGATGGCCTTTTCCAGCTGCAGGCGGACAGTGCAGGGATACTGAGGACGGGCACATGAGTGCAGCTGTGTCCTCTCAGGGTTTGGTTAGTTCAAAGGAGGAGGAATGGGGGTAATGAGGCAGCAGGGGACAGGGCTTTCCCCTGCATTGCTGGTAAAAGCCATAGTTACTAGTGGGTAGAGTCTGTAGTTAACCAAGTAATAAGCAAAAGACAAGTAAACAGGAAGCTGTTTTGCAACCTCCCGTCAGCAAAGCTTCCCCCTGCTCAGCTGAGCTCCGCAGCCCTCTGCCATGACACTGCCTGTCCCGAAGTTTCCCTGGGGACAGTGTCTCCACTGGCTCCCGGACTGCCTGAGGTCACCCGGGATCAGTTTTGCATGTGCTGTTCGTGTGGACGTTGTGGCAGCAAGTTTCGCAACCTAAAAAGCAGGGCCATACCTTGGCTGGCTGCACGCTGCTCCCTGGCCTTTCACAGCAGGCATTGCATGGGAAGGGGAGCTGCCCAGGGCTTCCCATGTGACCCCAGAGCTCCTGCATTTACCAGTGATTTTGCATCAGGCAGAGACAGAGCCACCCTGACATTTGTCACTTCTTTTTTTTTTTTCTGTAGAACTTGCATTTTTGAAATTCATGTACAGCGCAGCTGGGTTTCCAGCCTCTCATCTGTGTAAGTGGAAACATCTCATTTGACTTCAGTCACTTTAATGGAGCAGCTCCAAACCTGGAGAAACCGAGGGTACAGCCAATGTTTCCCAATGGGCGTTCCCAAAATATTATTGTTCTTTGCATGCCTGGAGAGGATTTAACACAAAACTCCAGGGGAACAAAAAAATCAACAAGACGCCCCACACTGCAGCCTTTTAGCTATCATTTTGCTCCAGGGGAACTGAAGTCCCCAGGTCCTAGTTTGGAAGGATTCCCAGTCTTCTAGAAGCCACACTAGCTAAACAGGCCAGGAAAGTACTTCTCAGCATGCTGGAAAGCTGAACATGTACTGAGCACGTCGAGGTTATGATAAGGGCTTGGTGCCTTATGCCAAGTATCGCCATGCTCATGTCCCTCCCTCCCCCCCCTCAATTTAATGTTGTTGCCAACTCCACCTTCCAGCAAACTACACTTTTGCAGACTACAGAAAGCCAAGATATTTCCCTGCGATGGGGTATATTTGTATTTGCCAGGAGTGGTGAGGTCTTTGCACCAGGGACCTTCACTGTAGGCAGTTCTCCTCCCTTCCTACCTCTGTGGGAGCTGAGGTCATCCCTCAGTGTCATGTAAATGAAGGACAAATTGCCCTGTCTCCTGTCAAGCAGAGGGTTGGCAAGAGTCAGGAAACCTTCCCTTGTTCTTAGGTTTACTGGCAGACACCCCAGCAGTGCTGGTTCTTCCTAGGGGAACACAGTTTTCTGGCTGGGCATCCCCTCCTCCCTGCACAGGGGTCTGCCACTGCCCTTTAGGGCTGACCTTCACCTCCCCCACTCTTTCTGGCTGGGCTCCCCGTCATTGCTGAATCCTGCAGCAGCATCTTCTTCTGCTTTGAAGCTGCTTCAGAAGTTCCCAGAAGGGTCCCATGGCGCATGGGCACACTCAATCTCTAACCAACATCTCTCCAGGCTAATTGGTCAGTACTGGGGTCCAGAAATCCCAGCCCTGGGCCTCTGTAACACTGTGTCATGCTGGAACCGTGGCCATAAGGAGACATCAGGTGACTTCAGGAAACAGGCAGAGCCTGCAAGAGATGCAGAAACACTGGAAGACTCCATGAACTAAAAAGCTTTGATCTACTTGCCATCAGCTCTAACTAGGGTTGACCATTTCCCTTCCCTTCCCTTCCCTTCCCTTCCCTTCCCTTCCCTTCCCTTCCCTTCCCTTCCCTTCCCTTCCCTTCCCTTCCCTTCCCTTCCCTTCCCTTCCCTTCCCTTCCCTTCCCTTCCCTTCCCTTCCCTTCCCATCTTCAAACTTACTCACTTTTTTATTCCAGAAACTTTGGGTTTCTTTGTGTAGTTAATAATGAAAAATCCACTAAAAATTCCACCAAAGGCGATTATTTCCCCCAAAATTATCTTTTGATTAAAAAGGCAGGAGGGAGCATAACAACATGAAGAAAGGAGGTTTTTTTGTATAAGTCATCTAAAAGGGGCTGCAGGTTTCCTAGAGGAGAGATACACACGGCTCCCCAGCCCATCCAGGGCAAAGGAGGCTTCCCCGTGTGCTCATGGCCAAAATTACAGACATCCCCCAGCTAGCAGTGGTCACTGCGACCTTCTGTGCACATGTACGTCCCACCAATGATAAGATCAGCAGCTCTGTGTACTCGCAGATAATTAGCAAGATCTTGAGTGAAAATCTTGGAGGGGGCTAAGAACAGCTGTAGCATAACACATGTGCTCAGGCCGAGCTCTGGTCCTGTGATGCCAAAGCATGGCCCACATCCTTGGAAGTCAGCAGCTGGCCTGGAGAGGTGGGAAATCAGCAGGAGACAGTGTCCCCCAGGACCTTGGTCACCCTTCTCCACACATCAAGACTCCAGCAGGAAGGGGAGTGTCAATGCAAGGCCAGCATCAGTAGGGAGGCTTGTTACAGCTGCAGCTGCAGCTTCACAATGCACCTGTTGCCAAAACTGATTACTCACTTGCCTGAAGCTGGCAGCTGATGTAATCAAGTAGGTTGATCTGCTCTAACTTCACCATCTTCAATTCGGATGACAAAGTCTAGTTGTTCCCAACACCTTTGATAGTCCAGCAAGAGAAGCAAGCAGTGCTGGAGGGTCAGATGCCTGTCTGGAGATGACATCTAACACAGTGAGGATTCACAGGCATTAGAGACGCAGATGTCTTTCCACAGACTTCACCAGGAGCTCTCAGAGACACCTAAGCTCCTTCTTTTCCTAAAGTACCTCTCTGTCAGTGTGCATTTTAATGTAGACTTGGGGAGACAAATCAGCCACAAGCAATTCACACATTGGCCACAAAGAGACTGAAGGGATCTCAGGATGGGTGACAGACCATTGACAAACCTTCCTCTGACCTAGTAGGGATGTGACAACCCAGGAGAACAGTCCAGCTTGGAGTCAGGGTCCCCTTTGAGATGCCATACCAAGACCCTCTGTGGGGTTGGGGAAGCTCTTTGGGGTCTATCTCAGGTTCCCCACTTGTGCTCAGCAATGATGACACCTCCCCAGCGAGCACCAGGTTACCCAGAAAGGCTGCAGCTCTCATGTAACACCATAAAAAGCCATTATCATTAGTCCTGTGCCAGGGAAGACACAACAGAAAAGTGACCCAATGTTGAAAGAGAGCCATTGAGCAAACACACGCTCCCAGCATCAAACCAAGAGAGCAAAGCTCTCTCATGGGAGGCCTGATTACACATGGTGTGCTAGAGCATCCTGTGTGCAAAGTTTCCTGTGTAGTAATAATAATAGATGGTCCTTCTGGTAGCAAAACTGATTGGGAAATTCAAGTTAATGACCCGGTGGATGCCTTTGTCAGCCGCTGAACAAGACAAGGCAGCAAGCAGAGCCCTGATGCTTCATGCATATGGTTGCTGAATGACTGTGTCAAACAGTGGGGTCCTCTTATCCTGCTTTAGTACCTGGGTCAGGCAATTATTTAAAGTCGTTTCTCACAAGGCTGAGCCATTAGCAATTACCCACTGTAAATTTCTAGAAACTCCACATTTGACTTTCCTCCCTTTTTGGCAGCCTGGGCTGGCACCCACCCATTGTACCCTCAGATCTGTGGCTGACGGGGCAAGTCCAGCCACAGCCATTGAGGATGCCCTTTTCAAAGGGAGTTTGTCAAAGATAGATGAATGTCAGGACCAGGTCAATGCAGCTGGCATGGACTGCAGGCAGAAAGGTTGATGCTGACCAAGACTGAGGCGTGGAGCAAGGGGGGGCTGAGCTGTGGGAAGCCAAGCAAAGGATGAAGCACAGCCTCAGGCAGGCTTGTTGCCCTGAATCAGCTCCCAGGGCTCCGTGGAGCTTCATAAAACAGCCCAGCTCCATCACTGTGAAGGTGCTCACCATGATGGAGGGTCCTGTCCTCCACAGAGCATCCCCTTACTGCAGACAGCCAAAATCCACAGCCTCCTGCTGTACTAACCCCCACCAGTAATCCTCAGCTTTAATTACCAGCATAGACCAGGTGTTTTTTGGGGGTTTTTTTTGGGGGGGGAGGGGGAGGGGAGGGGACGGGGAGGGGGGAGGAGAGAATTCCATTCATTTGCAATTGTGTTTGCACTCCACGTCTGGAATAAGTCGACGCCACCTGCAAAGCAGCTTCTTTTCCACTCCCCGTGTGCGTAATTTTTCCAAAGCCTGAAGCCATCCCTGCAGGGGGAGGACGCGGCCTGGAGCCTGGCCCAGCACTGCATCTGCACAAACAGGACTTGGGGACGTATCCATTTGTCAGGAGGTTTGAAGGGGCTCAGCCGTTCACTAAAATAACATCCCTACCCTGTGTTTTAACCTTTTGGAAAACACAGCCCCAGCCATTTCCAGACAGCAAGGAAGAAATTGCAGGCTTGGGTCTTTTTCTGTGGCTCAGAGAAGTTTATTTTCTCTCAGGCTGCATTTGCCAGGACAGCACTTCCTGAGAAAGCCACTTGTCTGGGAGTTTTCAGCATTAGTTTAGCCCTTGCTAAGCTGGAGACCTTGGGGTCAGCGAATGAACCACTTGTGAAATGAGTTTGTGGGGCTCATCCCCACTGCAGAGGATGCAAGACCTAGTGTCTAACTGAATCTGAACCTTGCTGGTGGGGGAGCAAACCTTGAAAACACAGGGGGACAAAGGAAAAACAAAAAATAATCCAGAATAAATTATTTCAGATTTAAGACTGGGCCTGCAGCTCTAATCTCCGTATGGCTGGGGCTGGCACTAATGCTTTTGAGTTGAGGTCTGGGTCCACCTGACATAGCCCCAAGCAGCATCCAGGGGTTGGATCCTCGATGGGCTCTGGTCAGCTGTGCTGGATGCCATGAGTATTTGGGTACTGGTGTTCAGATCTGGTCTGTAAAACAAGTATCTGCAATTCATGCTTCATCATGGATTTCTGAAGTTCTTTTTGTTGTGAGGAGAGCAGAAGCACCCTTGGTTTCCTCTGTGTCCATCACCAATCCTGATACTTCCACAGGAAGGTCAGTCCCCATGGCCCCTTGGAGACTTGGGGCTGTCAGTACCCTGTGGGGTGAGTGTCAAGCACCCAGAGGTGGGTGGGAAGCAGCTTCCTTACCCATGGCAGCCCAAACCCCTGTACACCTCAAGGTCAGACTTGTCTGGACCTGGAGCTTCTCAGAAGCCTTTTTTCTCTTGAGGAAGATGCTTTCCTGTTCTTCCTCCATGGGCAGGGTGGGCAGAGGACCGCTGCCCGATCCTGTCCCTCTGCCACATGCTACATGCCCCATGTCCTCTCACATCAACAAGGAGGATGGGATGGGATGGGATGAGATGGGATGACGTGACTGCTCCAGACCTGCCGTCCTCCCAAGGTGTTTCTCACTGCGTGGCATGCATGGTTCACAATGCCCAGGCAGGCTGCCAGCCTGCTGCCAGTCAAACCAAATTACATAAGAGGCAAAGCAGAGCTAAATTTATACATTAAACACAAAATTGCACAGAGAGGGGGCCAGCTCCCCAGGGCGATCTGGCAGGAGTTGCCACCACCCCCCCCCCACATCGCTGCCCCTGCAGCCTGAACCGCACATACAAATTAAAAACCATTGTTCTGGAGCTGTGCAGATCCCTGCAAAACTATTTGGCAGAGATATTTTAGAACTTGCGGCCACTAGCTAAGTGCATGACATGCTCACCAGTTTGGGCAGTTTTTATTAGTAAAAATAGAGCCAGTGGCTCTTTGTCCAGCCACCCCAAGCTGCAGCAGATACAGGAGATTGTCGACACACAGCTCCTGCAAAATAAAGGTATTTGTTAATACCCCCTCACTCCCTGTTCACCAGAGACCTGTTGGACTCTGGTTTAACTCAAGTAAGAGCAACATGCTGCAAGGAAGAGCATCCTCAGCCTCTCCTTGGTTTTGGGTTTTCTTCCCAGGAGACCCCTGGCTGTGCCAGGATGCGATCACAAGCCATGTCCAGAGCTGGAGCAGGCTGTGCTCTCTCTCAGTCCAGGGTACAGTTTTTTCCTTGTTCCTACACTGCTCCATACTCCTTCTCACCATGGTTATCAGCCTCCCAAGCGTGCCAGCTGAAAACACACCATTTTCAGGCCCGCAGATGGCATTTCAGCCAAGATATTGCAGCACCGAGCTGAGAATCTACTGAGCTCGGGAGCACACCCAGCAAATAGTTGGATAAAACCCCACACTGATAACATGAGCCCCTGAGCCCAAGAGCATGACCCCAGCACTGTAGCCTTATTCACACAAATATTCCCTCACTTTTCACCACTTCTGTCTGGCAGTCTCACTGCTGTTCTGTGGTTTCCTGCCCAAAATAGTCCCTGCTACAGCTAACTGGGCTGGGCAGGCAGCAAGAAGTTCCCGCAGCAGGACAGGAGCAACACACTGGTCTTCTCCTAAGCAAGATATTGCAGTGGTACACTGAGAAACATTGCTTAGACTAATTCAGTGGAAAGCAAATGCACAACCAGCTCTTAAATTGCTCTTGGAGCAGTTACCACCAGTTCACTATTGGAGCAGGAAAACACACTAAGCATGCACTGCAGGAGTCTCTCTGCAGAGTGGCTGTAGTTGATATTTTCATTTACAGTTCTGCTGATGAAAGAGAAGCACCCATGTAAAACACACAGGTGGCTCCGAGCTGGGAGGGCTTGCCAGTGCTTAAGGGCATGAGTTCAAAAGGGTGGGGGCCTTTGCAAAAAGATGTGTGTCAGATAGCAGTGTGTTTGCAGGAGCCTGAGCTGTGGGAGACCTGGGGTATGTTGTTCTTCTCAGCCTGATGCTGGGACTGGAACGCCCTGCCCTCTTTTGGACGACGGGTTAAGAAAGATGTTGATGAACTGGAGGAAGTCCAGAGGAGAAGCACAAATAATAAGATGAGATTCAGTAACCCTAGCTTATTAGGAAATGTTAAAGAAGCGGAGTTTGTTTAGTCTGGAAAGTAGAAGACGTGGAAACAGTCCATCATCAGGCGAAGTTTAATTATAAAATGGATCATAATAAATTGTACTGTATGGTCACTGGAGAAAGGATGAGAATAAAAACACTTGATTCACTGTAGCAAAGGTTTGGGTTGGACATTACTAAAAGCTTTCTATTAGCTACAGTAGTAACGTGCAGCACCAGTGAGACAGGTCTCTGGAGGAGGACTGGTATCTCCTTCCTGGAACATTTAAGGTTAGACAAACATCCATCAGAGATGATTCCCTAGGATCCTGCATCTATGAGCTGAGAAAGGGAGGATTAATACATCCATCCACTCCCATTGCCTGAGCAGACCCCTGAAATTATTGACTATAAAACTAGGGGTCACATCTTTGTCTTCCAAGGCAAGAAGCATCACCAATATTTTAACAAGGGATGCCACTGAATCCAGCCGTAGCCTGGAATAAATATCCTGCCATGCGTAAGCCCTGACAGAGGAGAAGCAATAGATCCGGCAGTTTAAATGCAAATGCTTTCTCACCAGACCCAGCACTGATGCGTGTACACAGGGATGCTCTTTGCCTGCATCCGCCACCCTGCTGGGTTAGACCACCCTGAAGCCTTGTGAGTGTGACCGAGGAGAGGATGTCATTTCCATTTCAGCCTTATCTCTGATCTTGCTGTTTTACAAAACCTTCTCTTTCTCTTCTTTGCCAGTGCCTACCTGTACACCCCCCTGCCGCTGCTGCCTAGGAGGTCCTCTCATTAGCCCACACCTCCGCCCACAGCCCTATCTGAACTGGCATCTCTTTTGGCTTCCTGCAGGAAATGAGCTGGTGGTGGGGGTATATGCACAGCAGCTAAATTTAAACACCTTGCCATATAATAAACAAAGGGTGGAGGACTCTAGCCAGGCAACTGAAAGCACCCAAATGAGGCTCTTGGTGCCTATCAGTGAACTCACGCAACTCAGTAGCTTGTGGGGTTGCCTCTGCTCATGAGCTCTTCAAGGAGTTCCAGATTGTCCTGGCTTTCCAGCCCCTGAGACCCTCAGACTGGTCTGCAAGTGCTGAACTGTGTGTGACAGTGGTGGTGTCCCCTCCACTTAGCATCTTCTGCAACCCCAACACCACCCAGTCGCCAAGCAGCCACAGCCTTTCCTGACTTTCCTGGGAGAGAGCTGTGAAGGAGGGGTCCTGCTTCTGAGCCAGGTGCTTTCTGCTCCATGTCTTCACAAAATACTGTTGGTTTTGTCTGCCTAGACCCTTATTTCTAAGAAGCTATGGGTCATCATAGGGCCACAAAACAGACCATCTGAAGGTACCCCTCTGCAGCCAGCAGTATCTTTTTGCCCTTCACCAGCCACAACAAGACTGAAATCAGACTTGATGTGAATTTTAACAGTGAAGAGATAGCGACAGGCTCGTCTTCCTCCTTTGTCTTGTCTCCTGGCGATCCCACATATGTTTACCAGGCTGGCTTTTCCCTGCGTGCAGGGCAGTGCCTGCCCTCAGCTACCTGCATAGCTGACAAGATGTAATCCAGCAAAGCTGTGTTTTATGTTTTATGCCATTTTACATCTGATCCAAAACAAAATCCAGGGTTTTTTTTTCTTTTTTTTCTTCTGAAGACTAGAATCAAATAAAATAAAAAAATCAAGCCATTATTTAAATAATCAGTGCATGGGAGCTCAGTGACACCGATTTAAAGGGATTTAGCTCCAACCTTAAAGCCTGGTGGGCTGCAATTTTCTGATTAATTCTTCCACAAACAACAGGGGTAAAAAACATCCCAGTCTTGACCCTGCTCCTGCTAAAGACGCATTGCAGAGAATGTGCCTCTGAGGATGGGCTCAGAGAGGCAGGAGAGGCTGGACCGCAGGTTCGGCCACTCATGGTTATGCTGACACTGGAGCCTTTCCACCCATCACCTTCCCTTTCTCCTCCCCAGACGTTTCCTCCTGCCCATCTCTCCCCAGGCTGCATGACCATGATCTAATTATCACTCCTTTCTCAGAAATATGAACTCAGCACTGGACGTATTCTGTAATCAAATCAGACCCGGATGATGTTAAAGGCAAACTGAAAAGCTTTCTAATAATGAATAAAACACCGGGGATTAAGTGCCCTGGTCCATCTAGAAATGATACATGGTCAGACTGAAAATGCAAACTATTACATTAGAAAACAAGATCAGGAGGAGGGGATTTATCAGGCAGGAGTGGGCAGACTGCGCATCCGGCCCCATGTCCTGCCTTTGACAGTGCCTGGCAGAGACATTTCAGATCAAGGTGGAAGAAACCCTCGTCTGGTTTTCATTAGCCCTGCTCCAGGAGAATTTCTCCTTAAGCTCAGCTTGTGGGAGATGCCCAATACCCCGCAGCATCATGGTTTCTGTCTTTTATCACGTTCAATCTTATCTAAACTAATTTTGGAAGGAGGACTTCCTTAAAGGGAGCTTTCCATAAAAAACATGTATTTTTATGATGATGGCAGTGCTCCCATCAGCTTTCTTCTTATTTCTTTCCTCTTCAGCCTTGACTATCCTGATCTCACCCTCTTCATTGTAAAACTCCCTTTATGCCTTTCACAGTTTTACTGAACAGCTTTGGGCAGACTTTAATCTTGTCTGTCTTTCCTGACAAGAAGTGGCCAGGACTAAACTTAGAGCACTACTCTATTCCCTGAAGGTATTTTTTATATTTTCTGTGATTTCTTATTCCTCTGCCCAGTGCAGTCTTACTGTCTGTGCCGCCTCTGACTGCTGAGCCAGCATTTCTTCATCTGCTCATCAGTACACCAGGGTCTCATCTTCTTTTTCTCTCTCCTGAGTCACTAAGGCTGATTTAAAACCCACCAAGGTGTATGAAAAGTTCAAGTGACGTTTTCTAACATGCATTGCTTTTCACTGCTTGCCATTTCATTTAACCCGCTGGCAGGCTCTTCATTAGCGTACCTTCGCGAGGTCCCCTTGCAGCTTATACTGGCCTCAGCCAGCTGATATTATTTTCTATTCCCTGCAAAATTTTTCCACTTGACTCTTCGCCCTTTTCCCCTTGCATCGTTAATAAAAACCTTTCATCCTAAGATGGACTCTCGGGGATGTCCTATTATTATATTATTTATATGTTGAGAATGAACTCTTGATTCCATTTCTCCTTTTCTCTGTCTTAATAAGCTTTTAATACACTGTGGAAGTTAGACAATCCCCCTTTGGCTATTGAGTTTCCTTAAAAGCCTCTTTGATGGCCTTTATCAAAAAGCCCTCAGGAAAGTGTATTAACTGTTCTCCATTATCCACTACTTTGTTGACTTAACAGAAGACGAACGGATTTTTTCTTCCTTGTGTATTAGAAGCACAGAGGCGGTTTTTAATTCTGCCTTTAATTATTATTTCAATTTGCTTGCTACGTACAGAAGCAGTTACAATTCCTAAATGGATCTTTGCAAACATGCTCAGGTGAACCATTTATTTGCTGAAAGATGCAGGTTTGGGGTTAATTAAGACTAGTTGCAAATTCATCAAAAGGTACAGGAAATAGTGCTGAAAACCCTTTTTTTGACGTGTGAAAAATGCGTTTCCTTCTGCAGCTTTTAAATGAAATATTCTAATTTCCCCTTTTCAAACAATATTTCAAGATTAAGTGTAATTTTAACCTGCCTCTCCACATTGTATTAATGGGTTTCTAGGACAAATTTCTTTTCAATAGCAACCGGCTAAAACCAGAGAGGGAGAGATGTCTTGTTTCAGCCACTATTCTTCTGCAACAAAACCAGATGAATCTGAGGCTGTCCTCCAAACCTTCCCCTCTTCCCCTTCAAGCAAAAAATAGGTTGTTTATACCTTTCTACAGTACCAAGGGAGACATCCTAACCCAGGGGGTCAGTCTGCTCTGAAATCTTCCTCATCTCAGGGGAAAGGATGCACTAGCCCATTGCCTTGTCCCTGCACCTACAGGACATCTTTGAAAAAAATGTTCCCTTCCAAAAATTGCCGGTTTCTGACAGTGCAAGAGCATCTCTAACTGAAACAGTAAAATGGATTTGAGCTGGATTAAGGTGGGTGTCAGCTTACTCTCTACTTTAAAAAAACTCCCAGAGGAGTGCAGCGGGGTACCTACCAGAGACATTTCAAAGGAAGGCCACGTGTCATGCACTGTAAAACCTGGCTGGGTTCATGGTGCATATCCAAGAGAAATTCCCTGGAAACAATTTTTCACAGGATGGGACCATGGTGCTCTTCTTCTTTCCTTGCATCCCTTCCAAATGGGTGTGCTCATGTGAAGAGAGGTCACCGAAAGCCGTCATGGTGGTGCAGAGAGCCAGACCCACACCTTCTACTTTGTTTCTAGGTCCTGTTGAGCGAGGCCAACTCTCCAGGCAGCTGCCCAGGCACTGCAGCCTTCCAGGTAAAAGCACCACTAGGGCTGTCCTAGGGCAAGCCTGGGAGTTGGTGAGGGTGCCAGTGAAGATGGGGGTTCAGGTCTGTCTAGACAAGGAGGTGTCTAGAGGATTTGAGATTCGGTAGCAGCTTTGTGCTACTCATGATTCACAGGTGGCCCAGTGCTTGGTCTCACTGGCCATGAAACCCTCCTCAGTGGCTTCAGTCCCTTCACAGCACCCATAGGATATCGTCTAAGCTGTTGTGTTTGTCAGACAAACTGGGTTTAAGACTGGAGGTGGAGCTGAGTCAACACCTTTTAGAGGCGACTTTGAAGTCTTCCCAAATCCTGGGTTTTAATCTCCTCAAAAGGTGATCAGAACTGAAGAGCAGGCATGAAGGAGAGACAGCCACCTCTCATACAAGGGACATTTAATAAGATGTTCTAGTGAGCATCTGCATGCGTGGAGATGCTGGCCAACGGCACGGTTTGAATTATGTTCTATCTCACTTGAAAGCACAACCTCCCTCTTGCACTGCTCAGCTTGTGCTTGGCTCTTGGAGCTACACAGGAAAATTTTATTCTGCACATTCCTCAGCTTTTTGGAAAGGCCATAGTCCAGAACCAGAAATAGTCATTGCCCAAACGATTTAATGCTTCAAAAAGGAAATGGAAAAGGGAAAACTGCAGCTGTAACATGGAAGGGAGGCTTCCAAGGGCTGGATTAGACTCTGGCAGATTTTCCAATGAGTTGGCCTCAAACTCTCTTTGAGTAGGAAAATGCACAAGGAGTGGGAGAAAGGTGAAGTAGGAGGAAGACTTTTAGGCTGCAGGCTTTGTGTCTTTTTTGGGGTGAGATAGGTTTAGTTCTCTGCAAATTGCTTCATCTCATTATGGCTCACTGCTGGAAAGAGATAACGATGTTTCTGCTGTCTACTCTGGCTGGAGAAGGGGTATTTGTTTGCACATATGGGCTGGACCCCTGGTATAAGGATAAGGTGCTTAGCTGGAGACAAGGGTCTACCTAGTGCATCTCTATGTATTGGGACAGGCTTCAGCTCATGTAATTGATGCAGCTGCAGTGATTTTGGCAGACCTTAGCTCCCCAAACTGACACCAAAAGAGAAAGGAAAGCCATGAAGTCTGATGTGAGTCTTCAAGAGGAAGAGGCTCACCAGGAGCACCAACACACAGAGCACACCAGGGCATATTGCTGTGTTGTCTGACCCCAAAGGACCCACAGGTCAGGGTCAAATTGGACAGAGTTTCTGCCAAAAAGGACAAGAATTTCTGGAAGGAGGACAAAG